>NW_026652278.1:72919867-73293397 GCF_009828535.3 Hylobates moloch
ATGGGTATAATTAATATCAACTTCCAGATGAAGAACCTGAAGCTCATAGCGGTTAAATCACTTGGCTGAGGTCATACAGTGAGGTGTAGCCATGTTGGGTTTCCAGTCCAGATGAGCTTGGCTCCAAAGCCTGGGCCATTTGATGCTGATTCTTTCGGTCTATTGGGCTCCTATGCAGGCTCCTTCTGCCAGGCCTGTCCCTTTGCACCTTGGGTACCCCTGGGGAAGTCATACAGCTTCTCTAGGCCTTGGTATCCCCACCTGTAAACTAGGGATAATTACATCTCCCTCGCAGGCTCATTATGAGGCATAGGGAGGTGTGATTAACGCACGTTACTCAGGACAGTGCCTGACACTGGATGCCTGGCTAATGAGGGCTTCTAATCATGGTGCGGGACGATGGCTTTGATTCCCTGCTTCTATCACAAGAAATAATCCACTTCTGTCTGTTTCCAGTTCCTGGCTTCAGAAGATGCAGGTCCTGGGCTTCCTTAAGCTCCTAAACTCAGACATAGGGGAGGGATCTGTATGGGAAAGGCAGTGGCCTCCCTGTCCTGGTTCCCCCATCACTGCCCCCTGGCTTCCCATGGCTGTTTCTTCTCAGGCCCAGGCTCCACCCAGCCCTGGAGATAGCCCAGACATGGGTCTTCAGCATGGAACATCAACCCCATTCACGGGTGGTCTTAAGATTAGTTACAAAGACCAAGGCCAGGGTGAGCCTGGAGCAACCATGTGTTCAATGCTCCTACTGCTGTAAGTCTTGCTGTTTGGGACCTGTATTCTCCAGGTGCTCCACATACATCAGCAACACCCACTGCTTGGAACATAGCATGTTTGCCCTGCTGGTTCCCTTCCAAGATGACAACCATAAACTCTGCAGTCTGAAGGAGACCCTCTGTTTCTGGAGGGTTACCAGAAGGTTGTGCTGCCCATCCATCTCCCAGAAGAGCCCATGCCTTTCCTTCATTTGAAGTCAGACCATCCCCTACCTTGCCGTGTGTTCTGTTCCAGGGAGCATTGCCTTGCCACCTAGCTCCACTTAGGTGTGGTACCATGGGCTTGTATTGAAGGCAGGATGTTGGGAGAAGCAGCCCCTAAGAAGCTAGTTATTGTGCCTATTGCAGGAGGAAGAGTGCTAAGGAAATTGCTGGGAGACATTTTTATCACCTTTAGAACCAGGAAAAGGAGGGCCGTTTATGGAGAGTTCCTTTTTATCTGTGGAAACCAGGCTGAATGAGACTGCGTCTTCCTCTCTGCTTTGTCTGCTAGGAAGCACAGAGCCCAATGCATAGCCCATTTCTAGGAGGTGCCCAGGACTGCAGCATCAACACCATGGTGTGTAACCTCACCCTCGTCTAGCGATTGACTGGAGCCTGCTGGTCCCCAGGACTGCTCTTTCTGCTGTCCTTTGGGGTCCAGCTCTGCATCTGACTTGGTTCTCCCCAGCCCCATCAAGTCAGCTGGAGAGCAGGACCTCCTTGGGTTCTGGCTGCTTCTCTTTCCAGCAGACCTGTGTCTTCCTGGCATCCCAACAGCCATGGTTGACTTTTCACGTTTCCATGGGAACAGAGTCTGACTGTAGCCAGATAAGTAACTAGAGAGGCTGAGGAGGAATGTGTGTGACTGTGTGTTGTGTCTGAGGCTGCTCTTGGAGCCCAGGGATCTTGTGCACTTCCCTTTGGCATGCAGTGGCGGCAGCAGCCTCCTCTTGGTGGTAATCATGGCCCATTTGCAGCTCCTACATCTCCATTGCTGACATAATATTGCACCGGGGTCCATCCATCTGCATAATCATCTTAACCTGCTCCCACAAGAGAGTTTAAAAGGTCTGGGCTGTTGGAAAATGACCATAAAGCCTGAACGCAGATACCTTTAGCAGCAACGCCAACATCTATCACAGGGTAATTAGGGGCAGGGAGTGAGGGCTCCAGGCTCTGTGTCGGGGAACTGTTTGGGGCTGCGTCTGCTCTGACTGTTGAAAAGAAAGGGAGGGAAAGACCCAAGAAGGCAGTCCAGGAAGGAGAAGAGCAATTTCTGCAGCAATAAGAGGATTTCTCTTTACTGGAGGGCGTGCAGCTTCTCCAAGGGGAAGGAACTTTGCCTGAGACTGTCTGGGGACTCCTGGCACCTCTGTTCACACGTTGGATGTGCCACGGTTTTCTGATACTAGAAAAATAACGACCAGGACTGTTCCTTTCTTACTGTGTTCTAGGTCCCAAACTCTGGAGTGCTGTGTGGTCTCGAACAAGCACCCTTTTCTCTCTGCGATCCCATTTTTCTATTTGTAAATTGAGAGGATCGGAAAAATCCATCAGTTTCCAAACTCTGATTTGTGGAAACCTGGGGCTCACTGGCAGGGATGGGGAGAGGGAAGGGGGTAGGCAGGGGTGAGACCCACCTCCTTTACCCCAGCCACGGTGGCTTTTCTTTCATTGGTCCTACATTCAGCTTTCTAAGGAAGGTTATACATGAAGAACAGTTTTCTGCTACCAGAAGCACTGGACCCCCACTGGGCTCCAAGATCACTTAGAGCCTCTGGTGTTTGTATGATAAAGGTACCAGGTTTGGAAAACCGGATTTTGCTACGTCCTTTAACAAGTGTCTGTTTTGTAACTAGCTTTATTGTGCTGAATTCCATCTCTCCAGAAAAATAGTCGCATCTGTGCAGACAGGGAGTGCGACTTGAGGGAGTGTGAGGATGCCACGGAGTCAGACACAGAGGGGCAAGAACAGCTCTTGCAAAGCAGTGACCAGGGGCCAACTGCCCACAGCCTGCCTCCCCAGGCCCAGTGGGGCTCCAAGTCTTCGGGAATGCCTCAGGCAGGGGGTGGCTGTCCTCCCCGTGTTGAAACAGCAGAGCTGTTTTCTTCTGGGTCCCCCGTCCCCCTTGGCTGTCAGCACTGAGTGGGGTGCACAGCCCCCTGGCTCCTATCCGCATGGAGCCTGGTCACCTCCTTCTGGCATCCATCAACTGCCTGAGCTGTCAGTGGAGGCCGCTGCGGCCTCTCCGTTGCTGACCTCTTGTTCCCCAGCCTCTTGAAAACTCGCTGCCATTTGTCTCTGATCCTGCTGCAGTCTCCCTGCCTTCCCCTGAGGTCGGGGCCTCAGGCTCTCAAGACTGTAACGCTCACTGTCTCCACTGCCTCATTTGCCAGGCACTTCAAGCTCCAAGACTCCCCTCCTTCCTCACCTTTAGGTCTTTGAAATTTTGCGCCCCTATATTCGAAAGTGATCCTGGTCATTGACAGTGCAGGGAGAGAAACTGCTGAAAGCATTTCACCTTGTTTGGAGGGTCCACTCCTTTCCCTTCTAAACTCTGGAGTTTTTCCACACCTCCTCCTTTCCGTCACATTTTAGATGCCTCCTGATACCTGGTGTCTCGCTTATGGTGTGCTCCCTGTGTGAGGCTCAGTGCTGGTGTCTGTGAGGCTTTAACCAAGGTATACATTGAAAAAAAAAAAAAGAAGAAGAAATAAAAGAAACTTTTTTCTGTCTGACTCTCTATGTGTGTCAGCCCAGGCCTGGGGAAGGGTGAGGGCAGGCTGGGTGAGTTTGCCAATCTTGTCATCCCAGAACCCCAGAGTGCTCCCTGCACACCCAAGCCATGCTGGCCAGATGTGTCTCTCTGGTCTCTGTTGGACTCCAGCCCAGCCTATTCTCCTTGGCAGCAGCTCCTGGCATGCTCTGCAGAAGGGGCAGCTATTTCAAACCAGGCTGAGGGCCCTGGATGTGGCCATTTAAAGAAAAGATGATGGTAGCTGTCTTCCCAGGCAGCACCACCGCGGTCTCACAGAGCACCTGGCAGCCCACTTCAGAGTCCACACATTGCCTGCAAGGAGTGCTGGTTTTCAGTTCCTTCTCAAAACTTTGCCTTGGGGCAGTGGCTGGGTCGGAGGCTAAGGCCGTCTTGGGGGATCCTTTGCCCAAGTGCAGTTCCTCCCACTGAGCCACAGTGTAACCTCTGACAGAGTCTGAACAGGCTGGCGCTGGCGGGTCACCTATTTATTTTAATAGGGCAATCCCTTTTGGGATGACTGTAAGCAGAGGCCCCAGTGAAAGACATTTGCAAACAAGCTGCCTGGAAACAAGCCTCTTGGAGGACCATAGTGGGGTGGATTCTGGAGTCTTCTCTTAATGTGCACCCATGCCTCCCCCGCCTCCATTCACATTGGCCTAGTCCATGGCCCTCCCCTCCTACTTGAGGAGAACAACCTTCCAGACTCCTGGAGGCCCGGGCATGGGACGTGCCACAGGTGGCCCTAGAACCCAGGTCTCTGAGTCTCAGTCCACTTCTCATCACTCCTGCTGAAGCCACATGTCCCTCGGCAGGTATATTAACTAGAGGACCCTTGTTGTGGCTGTGGAGGTCTGGCAGTTACATGGAGGCACAAATAAACTCTTGCAAGATACTGTGGGGTGCTAGAAGGAGTAACTTCCTGGGAGGCAAGAGACCTGGTTGTGGTCTCAGATCTGCTAAGCGGCTGTGTGATGTTGGATGAGCAGCTTGCCCTCTCTGGCCTTGGCACCTGTAGTTGTACAGTGAGTGGTTTGACTCTGGGATGTGTTAAGGCCTCATCAGGGTCCCTCTGCTCTAGGTAATGTCAGGATCTTTCTCGAGGCGTGAGGGAGAAGCTTGTGGTAGCAGACAAGAGCACGTGGAGCAGGACGGGATGACCCTGGTGTTCTCATGGAAGAAGGTCCATGACAGCTCCTTCTCCCCACGTGGCCTCGTCTCGGGGCCCCAAAGTGAGTGCAGTGTGGGGGTCTGCCTGCTGCCCCTCCCGGAAGCCCTCGCTGGGGCAGTGAGCAGTTCCATGCTCTATATCTTCATCCCATGGTTCTTCCTAGGGATCCACTTGTGACAAATGCCTCCTTGTGACAAATGCCTCCACTTGTGACAAATGCCTCCACTTGATGGGAAGTGGGCAGGAAACATCTCCCGAAGTGCAGGGAGCTGGCCCTCCGGATGTAGCAAAGTCCCACCTATTCATGTGGGCACCAACCTGGGCAGGTATGAAATGACAGAGAGGAGGAAGCTCAGCACCTGCTGTCAAGGCATGTAGACTGGCAGGGCAGGCAGCAGTACTGCTGCTGAGGTCATGAATCTTAGTCCCCTCACTCAGCTGGTGACACAAATCACTTGTCCCACAGCTGCTTCCACGATCCATTCTGTGGGGCTGGTGGAAACCCATCACCTCAGCTCCTCTGGGGTTGTCCTCCTGCCTCTCAGATTCCCTCTCTGGGCATGGCTCATCCCAGGAGTCAGAGGGAGGGTCCTCTGGGTATCACCCCTCAGGCCCCTGGGCCCTCATTGTCCCTGCCTGTAAGGCCCCTTCAGGGCACAGCCTGCTCTCTGCTGCCTTCCAGCCCTGACTAAGGCACAAGGCTCCTTTCTGTGGCTGTCCCGAGCCCTGGCCCCCAGAGGTCTCCCCAGGAGCCTTTGCTGCGGGCTGTTGCTCAGCAGGAGCAGAGAAGGCAGGGTCCCTCTCTCGAGGAATAGCTTTCACTACTCTCCTCCCTCCAGCTTGGGGAAATCTCCTTTTGGTCTCGGAGCAATACTTCCACATTTACGTTTCTTCCAACATCCCCTGCTTCTTGCTAAGACCCTGGCTCTCTTGCTTTCTTTCTCCGCAAAGCCTCCACATCTTCTAACAGATTTACACCACTGGAAACAAAACCCAGGACATCTCGTGGGTGCCTTCTGCTTTCCCCCGTGCAGCCGGCGTCTTGTGGAACAAGGGTGCACAGAGAGAAGGGACAGGAACGGGAGAGCAGAAAACTCAGGAAAGAACAGGCCCTCTGAGCTTGGATTTTAAAGTAGTATCTGGGCACCGTCCCAGATACTACGTTCCCATTTTGAAGCACATGTGAACATGAGCGCCCGCCCCTAGGCTCGTGACTAAGGTCCCCATGAAACAAGCAGAGCTCAGATACAGACTGGATTCTGCAGTGCTGCCCAGGCCCCACCCTGTGGGGACAGGATAGGACAGGTCCTTGGCTGTATAACTGGGAGCCAACCATGATATGAAGCCACACTTGGGTCATGCAGGATGTCCACAGAAGCCTCAGTCTTGAGGTGGTATGCAGAGAGAGCGTAGCCAGATCCTGTGCAGCAGGAGGGAAGTAGAAACCTAGCCTGAGATTCAGAAGAGAGGAGAAGAGGTGGAGCCTGGGAGTGGCCCCAGATGGGGTATGGTTTTGCAGGTCAGGCTTAGGAGTTCAAGCCCAGTCCTTAGGCCATAGGGAGCCATGGGTGGTTTTTGAACAGGGATGTGAGTGGTGAGAGACAGGAAAGGTCCTGAGTGAGTTTGAAGAGGAAAGGTGGAATGGATAATCATTGAGCTGGGAGTTGTTTGGAAGGCTTCCTGAAGGATTCATTCATTCATTCACTCAACAAAGGCTTCTCTAGCACCTTCCGTGTGCCAGACACAGCTCACGGTGATGAATATAATAGAGTGTCTTTCCTATAGCACTTACATTGTGGGTAGGGGAGATGAGCAAACCTTAACCAACATATAAACATGTATTCCAGGTGGTGATGCAGACTCAGAAGATATCATCGCAGGGTAAGGAGATTGAGAGTGAGAGGGGATGCTCTTCCAGCTAGGGCAGCTGGGGGAAGCTTCTAGAGGAGGTGGCATTGGAGTAGAGACCTGAAGAGAATGTGGGGGTTGATTTTGTCCTAAAGAACACATTGGCTTCGCGCAGCTGTGATGGACAGGGAGTGTGAGTGAAGCCTTCGGGGAAGAGTTCACAGGAGCTGCAACCCGCCAGTCTTGTTGCTGCAGAGACTCTGTGGGGGTGAGCTTTGGGTGGTGAGGTTGGAAGGGAGACAGTGCCATTTGGGATGAGTGTTCTAAGGCTGGGTTGAGGACTTCAGTCTTGCTTGGTGAGCCTCAGAAGGTTGCTGTGCAGGAGGTGAGCAATGGAATGAAAAGCGCTTGGGTCTCTGCAGAAGGCTCCCTTCCAGAATTACAGTGGGTTGGCCAGGGCAGGGAGCAGACTGAGCATGCCCAGAGAGCCCCCTCCTTTGCAATTACTACAAGTCCCAGCACAGGGCAGGGCCAGATCTCTTGGGGATCTTCTCCATATCAAAGGGGAGATTAGCTCCAAGCCCCTAACGATACTGGATGTGCTGGCCACACTCACCAGTGCTGCCTCCTCTGAGACTGTCAGCTTTATATCTGCTTCTTTTTATCAATACGGGCAAATAATTCTCTAGACATTTATCATTTTAAACTGTCACAGTCCAGTGCCTTTCCCGAGGACCACAATCAATACTGATCTTGGTTTGAATACTTTTCTGACAAGGTTCCTATTTGTAGATTCACAAGTAGAACTAATGTGTGTTAAAGCTATTCAGTTTGGCATTTTGCAGCTCCATTGACACATTAAATATAGGCGTTCACTACGACGATTAACCTTACAACTATTAAGTAATAAAAATCCCACATACATATTTATTAGCTGAACATCCTATTCCGGCATGATGCCTTCCCCAACGAGGCCTTCCCATGATGGGAAACCAGAGAAGGTGGAGGTGGCTGCTGGAGAGATGAGCTCACTCTTTGCAGAGAATGTCAGGAGGGATGTGGGGATCTCCAGGCCACAGTGTTGGTGGGAGGAGGGGAAGCTGCTCTGGGGATGGAGGCCCAGATGGAGCTAAAGTTGACGGGGTGCTGAGGTGGGTAGCAGCAGAGCTGAGATGTTCTAGGATGGTGGATCCAGCTGCTCTCTGGGATGAGATCCCAGACTTCCTCATTCCTGGTGCTTCTGAATAGGTATCCTTTCTCTTCTTGGGCCTCAGTTTCCTCATCTGCATAATGGGGTCAGACTAGAATTGGTGCCTCCTGGGCTTTTTATAAGGTCATGGCATGCGTACAGTAGGATAAAATTTGTAAAGCCTACAGCATCAACAGACAAGGAGTGAGCAGCTTAGGAGACCCTGGGTGCCCCAAAGCCTCCTCTGGTGATCGGGAGGGTTAAGGCGATTGACAGCTCAGTGAGTGGGGCACACCAGCAGGGACTATCAAGTAGATGAGCTCAGATGTCCCCTTTGCAGTGGATGCTTGCTGACTCTGTCTCCCTGCTTACTGATGTGGAACTCTGCTTCCTGGATCTGTCTTTCCTGGGCCAGCATCCATAGGGACCCTGAGTATCTATTTCCTGGCACAGGGGTGCATGGGCCCCAGTATCCTGGATGTGAGCTAACGCAGCAGCAGGGCGGACATCTGCTCATGTCTACTGCCATTCTGACCAGTTGGTGCCCAGGCCCTTCCCGTGACTAATAATATGAGCTGGATGGCCTCATAGTGGGACCGGCAAGGGGTTCTAGAACCAGCACTCCCAAATCCAGACACCCTTGCCAGCCTTGGGGGCATCTATCCACCTTTGCCATTGGTCCATATTCGTGAGTTCTGGCTCAGTCCCAGACCCAGGGCCAGCTGGGGTTGGGGACTGGGTAAGTGAGAGCAGGAAACACTGTGTAGTGGTGGAAAGGAGGAGTCCTCACACAATTGCAGCACATGGCAGTCAATGTCCGGCGAGAAAAGGGGGCAGAGATCAGAGAGGGCTGCCTGGAGGAAGGAGCCTCTGCTTCTAGACTCACTGGACAAGCCAGGATTTGTCAGGCAAAGAGTGGAGGAGTTTTGTCGGCAGGAGCGTGGCCCATGAGAGGGGACGCTGTGGCGGCTGTGAGGGGTGCCCTGAAGACTGCACTGTGGGAGCACAGCCCCATGAGAACTCCAGCTGCTGTGCTCTGATGTCACAGCTGTGTCTATGCTCCCAGCCAGCGACTGAGTGCACAGGCGTGTCCCAGGAGAAAAGGGCCGTGCCCTGACCCCTAGATTTGGCCTTGCCAAACCTTCTTGAGATTGCATAGCATCTTTTCTTCACTCATGGTCAGACCTGCTCTGGGATCTGGCGGCAGCTCTCCCAGCCTTTCCTCACCCCCTCTCCATTTTCTTGCACACGGACGTTTCCCTAATAAATTCCTTGCACGTTGCCTCCCATATGGGTGTCTGCTTCTTGCAGGACCCAGACTAACACGAGCAGGAAGTGCTTCAGGAACTGAAGGGGGTTCATTCTGGCCTCTGGGTAAAGTGTGAGGGTGAAATTGTGATTTTCCATTTTACAACAAGGGAACAAAGTGTCTGCAAAGTTCTAGATGCAAAATACTTTCTAAACTGCAACATGACTTGTGAAGATAGGCCCTGTTGATGGCTGTGGAAGGGGTTAGGTGCTGGAGCAACACCTCCTGGAAACCTGAATGCACAGTTGCCATCTCATAAAATTCCCCCAGTGGAGAAAGGGAAGTGCACTTGTCTCCATGAATGTCGAAGGAGACAGGGACTCAGATATGCACCACCTTTGGCGCATCAACTTTGGGTCTGGGAAAGGAACCCAGGTGTGTCTGACAGCAAAGTGTGTCCCAATCTTCTGAGGTGTCTAGACACCGTTCATGTGCCAAGGGACAATCAAAACCTGTCACCTCAGCTCCAGCTGGCGGGAGGATACTTCCACCCACTCTCCAGTTGAAACTGCAGAAAATGCTATCAGGCTGGCTGGCCTGGGATGTGAAGTTATATAGAGAAAAGGCAACTCTCCATTTTTAATTTATTTAAAATTTATTTTTATTCATCTTTTTTTTTAGGGACAGGGCTTTGCTCTGTCTCCCAGGCTGGAGTGCAGGGGCACCATCATAGCTCACTGCAGCTTTGACCTCCTGGACTAAGCTATCCTCCTGCCTTGGCCTTCTGAGTGGGAAGGACTACAGGTATGCACCACCATGCCCACCATGCCCACCATGCCCACCATGCCCACCATGCCCAGCTAATTTGCTAATTTTTTATCTTTTTTTTTTTTTTTAGAGATGGGGTCTTGTTATGTTTCCCAGGCTGGTCTTGGACTCCTGGCCTCAAGCAATCCTCCTGCCTCAGCCTTCCAAAGTGCTGGGATTACCAGCGTGAGCCCCTGTGCTGGGCCATGACTCTCTAGGTGGGCCACAGAACCCCTACACAGCTGAGAGATGTGTGGACAACTTTTGCAGCACCGTGGTTTTGCTCAAGACTCCTGTCCCTTGGCCTCCTGCTGCACTTCCAGAGTCAGAGGGTTGGGGCACACTGGCTTTCTCCTGACCTCAAATGAAAGGCAAGGAGGCCTGGGATTGAGGCTGGCTCTTTTACCACCGTGAGACCTGATCTCTGGGACCTATCATTGGAGGACAGCTAGCGACCTTGGGGCAATGGGGAGCAGCTGACCTTGCAGCGGGAAGGGCCATGCCTCTACTTTCTCAGACAGAGGGATCCAAGGGGCGAGGTGCCTCTCCTGGGAGGTGAAGGCTGGTATGGTTCAGTGCCCGGGCTGGGGCAGGGAAGCCTGGAGCACTCAGACCTGCTTCTGGGGGTGTCCCCTGAAGACGGTGAGCTGGATTAGTCACTGTCAGTGGGTGTATGCTGAGGTGCTTCTGGTTTTTCTCTGTTTCTATTTTCTATCTTGACAGAAAAATTGTGATTTTCACACTGTCACTAAACCAATAGGTCCCTGACATGTGTTTTTGTAATCTGTGGAGCTGATTTCCTGTACTTCTGACAGTTCTATTACATCTCTGACAGTTATATAAAATTTTTCCTCTGGGAAGTTGATGGGGGCCTTTGCCTCTCCCCTCACTGTAACTCCCCAGTCCCCCATGCTAACTTATGTTTGGAGATGACAGAGCAGGATGAATGCTTTTCTTGTTCTTGCACTGTGTTAGCTGCCAGTCACCTCCTGGGAGGCGGAGGGTGGAGTGCACAGCCAACAGAAAATGGAGGACGACCTGAACCTGAGTTCCCTCGGGTGGGAGAGGGGAGCAGCACAGAGCCAGCCCTGGTGACTCAGGAACCCACAGTGGAAGGACGCTTCATTCCTGCTGGGTTCCAAATTCGGCCGATTCCCTCTGAGAGTCCTGCCCCTGCCCCTTGCAAACCACAGGGCACTGTACTGAGGGAGGAAGGCCACCCTGCTTCATACTGATGCCTGGCAATGTATGGGGGCAGGAGGTTGGGGCAGTGCCTTGGCTGCAGTATGTGCGAACTTGTGAGTGTGCACACGTGTGTGTTGAATTCAGGGTGTCACATCTGTGCACATCCACCCTTGCCAGACACTGTGCCAGGCCCTGGGGTGATGGGGCTGTAGCCTTTGTACCTGGGGGGCCCAGGTGGGGTATGAATGCTAGAGCTGCACCCATGGGTGGAGCACCTACTCTGGGTAAGTCTGTCCCTGTGCTCACACTGGAAGCACATGCATCCGTGGGCATGCATGAGTGGGTGGTGCATATGGGGGTAGATGTGGGGAACGTGTTTACTTCTGACTCAGCTGCTACTGTCTGGTGCTAAGCACAATGTCTGTCTTCAAGACAACTACTTCTTTAGTAGAAATAGTGATAGAAGGGGGCACTGGAGGGAGGGGAGCAGGAGCCAACATCACTTCAGCCACAGGCATTGTCTGTCCATGAAGTGGGAGCTTTGTCACCCTGGCCCTGTCACTGCCCTTCTGGGTGGCATTGGACAGATCCCATTGACTCAGCCAAATTAGGAGAGAGCACTGAGCATTATCTTGAGGATTCTCTATGAAGCACATATAAAGTGGCCCCTAGACCCCCAAATAGCACCTTTGCCTCTTCGAAAGCCTTTGCCAGATCTCAGCCTGGTCTTGAGACATTATTTGGGGCCTTTCAATCAACTTAGCCGCTCTGATTTTCCTGTCTATGGAAAACGAGGCGTTGCCATGGCAACTGCCACATTACACGGTTCTGTACTGACGATGCCTCTGAGATACAGAGCAGCTTCTCAAAGAGATACACTTTTCAACATGTCATGTAGAATTCTGTACTTGTTAGGGAAAATCGCATTTCCAGCAAAATGACATGCCTCTCCCGGGCTTGCGGACGCATGGCTCACGCCTTCCTTAAACAAAGAATTTTATTCACTGCCTCCCTCCTGCCTCTCTGGTCTGCTACTTGCTACCCACCCCTCCCGAGCCCCAATTCCCTTTACATAAAACATGAAGCTGGAGATGAGGGCTGCTCAGAGGGCAGGGCTCCACCAACTAGGGTGGAGGTGCCCAGAGTGGGCTGTCCCTTACGGCGGAGGGGCCCAGAGGCCAGGTCTGGGGGTGGGTGACTTGGCTCTGGCTGTGGGGTCAGCTAGCTGGCCTGGTTCTCCCATGTCCCTCCACTGGCTTCCAGGACCCTGGCCTGACTTCTCGGGGTCATGCTTAGAGGAAGGATTGCAAGCTCCCCAGCTCCACTCCTTGGTCAGTGCTGCAAAGGGCCTAAGTGAGGAGCTGGTGTCCTCTTCAAGGTCATGGCCTCCAGGTATCTCTTGTGTTCAGCAGAACCATGTCAGCTGCTCTGTCCCTGTCAGGCAGTGTGTTGGGGATAAAGCCAGCCTCACTGGACCCACTTGGTGTGACACTGGACCCACTACTTTCCCTTCTTGACCTCAGATCTGCCATCTGCCCCCGAGCAGGTGGACTGGATGCCCCTGGCAGAGCCTGCTCTGAGAGTCTGAGGGCCTGTCCCCGGGCTCCCGCAGATCTCCAGACCCCAGCTCTCCTTGTGGTTCTGCCTACAGAGTCTGAAGCTCTCTTTCTCTCAGATTCTGTGACTGATAAATTGGCCACTGAGATATCCCAGGAAAGCCTGTGTGGACACAGGGATGAGCTTCCCCTAAGGGAATTGGCTGCCCGTACTTCTGAGCTCAAACCGGAAGGCTCCTATCCTGGGATCCCACTCCTGCATGTTGGCCTTTGCCAGAGGGATGTTGGGCCAAGCTGCTGAGTGACCAGGCCAACACCTCCAAGCGCTGATGCATTCAGATTACTTGATGAATTGATGCAACATGCATGTATTGAGGGTCAGCTCTAAATGAGTTAATACATGTGAAGTTGTTTGATGAGTGCTCAGCACATACGAGCCATCGGTGCTCATTGGCCATGATAGCATGAGAGGGGTGTGGAGACGTGGAAACACTTGCACAGCCACTGCTTCCAAGGAGCTTGGAGAGAGGGGACAGCCCAACATCGAACTGTCTCAGCACAGATGGGGTGGGAGTGCTCAATGTATACTGGTCCTCGAGGCTGGGGAACCCCTGAGGGTCTCCAGCCCTTTTCGCTGGGCTGAGGGGAGGTCTTGCTTTCAGGAGAACTGCCTGGGGCCCCTTCATTCTTTCCTATTAGAATGGCCTCAGAACTAAGACTCCCCCCAGGAGTTAATCCCACAGTTTGCATTGGCCTCTCTCCAGGGAGTGAGTTTGAGGACCATTTTCTCCCTCTGCCTTCCCTAAGGCAATCGCATTGTTCCTGGAAAAGCTTGGCTATGGAGGGCTTTGTAGGCCCCTGGGGCTCCCTGCGGGTGGTGAGGAACCCTCAGGCCAGCCTCCTTTCACAGGCTGGTTATCTGGGAATTTGGCTCTTAGACAAGTTGATCAGCAGTTGTCCTTCTGCCAAGGGCCACAGGGAACCTCTGGAGGGGTGCAGTGGGTTGGTTCAGGGCACTAGAGAGAGTAAGGAATAGCAAGGCCTGTGTCAGATACAGAGGGGCAGCTTTACACGAGGAATTCAGTTTTCTTTCCTTGAGACCCGTGGTGTTCCAAGTGTGGTTCACAGGTCTGTGTTGCTGGTTCACAAATTGTTAGTGGTCCACGAAGGAGTAAGGAGGTTGCATCAGAGTGTAAAGCAAATACAACATTAAACACATATTTAATGCAGCTTATATATGCACACAAACGCGCATGGCCATAATTTGTATCACAAGACACTCTCGATGAAGGCAGCAATGCATCGATTCAGGTTCTAGTGCAAGCTTCGAATGCCACTGCAGACAAGCTCTCTGACTAACACTGCTCTCCACCACCTCTCACCTGTCTCCCAGTGGAGATGGGATCTGCCTCTGTGCTGCCCAGGCCAACATTCCCTCTCTAGTGGCCTCCAGGAGCTTCCCACTGGGTCTCCCTGCCTCCAATCTTACCATCTTCCAGCCCAAAGCATCCTCCACCCTGCGACCAGAGTGTGTTTTCTATGCCTGGCCATGTTGCTTTCCTGCCAAACACCTTCCAGTGGATCTCCAAGTCCAAGTTCCTTAGGGCGGTGTTACGTAAGGGCCCTGTGAATCTTGCTCTCTTGATGCCTTCCCACCTCATCGCCCACCCACCTTGCTTTGTCATCTAGTCACAGGATTTCTTTCAGTTTTCCAAATATATGGCACTTTGTCTTACTCCTAGGCCTGTGTCCAAACTGTTGCTTCTGGGACACTGTTCTCCCTTCTTTTGTCCTGGCTAACTCCTATCCCTTCTTCATCAGAGACATTATCTTTCTGAATTAATTAGGATAGCCTCAATTGTATGAAAGAAACTATTTATTTTCTCAAATATCCTTCTTTCTTATCTATGGAATCCCTCTTTTTGGTTAGGGTTATGGCTGCCCAGGACAAATGTGGCTCCCAGCCTCCCTTACAGCCAGATGTGGTCATGTCACTAAATTCTAGTCAATGGGATATAGACAGAAGAATTTCTGGGAGGTGCTCTTAAAAGGAGAGGGGGATGCTTCTTCCACCTCTCCTCCTCCCTGCTATCTGGAAAGCAAATGTGATGCCTGGAGCCTGGGCAGCCCTCTTTGAGCCATGTGTGTGGAAGTCACATGCTAAGAATGGCAGGGCAGTGAGAGAAAAGATGCTTGGTTCTCTGATGACTTTAAAGCTGCCCCTGTCACTCTGAGCTGCTTATTGTCAGACTTCTTATACGTGAAAGAGAAATAAGGCTCTATCTTGCAAAAGCTACTGTTATTTTGGGGCTTTCTATTAATCACAGTCAAATCTAATTCTAATTGATGCAGGTGCAAGTAATTGAATACCTGAAAGTAAGGAAGACATTTTAGATCTCTCTTTTAACAAGACATCTGGAGGGGGCCTGTTCTGGAATGGTTCGACAGTCTGATCAGTGTCTATGGTTCTCTCGGCCTTTTTCTCGTGGTCACAGGATGGCCTCTACAGCTGCAAATATCACATCCTCACATGGAAACATCTCAGGTAGAAGGATGAGCATAGGTTGGAAAAGGTGAAAGGTGTTCCTTCTCACACTCCTGTCCTTTAACCTTGGAGGAAAACTCTTTCTGAAAGCTCCCAGCATGCTTCCCACTGCATCTTGTTGGCCAGAACCATAGCTGCAAGGGAGGCAGGGACAGTTAGTTTCTGGGTGAGTCAGGCAAAGACCAGGGTTGGGGGTGGCTGGTGGCTGGAAAGTCAGCGATGCTTTGACATTGTCCCTCTGTGCAGTGTCTGCTCATTGGCCTCTCTCTGGAGCAGGAGTTCCCTAAGCACAGCAGCTGGCACCAGGGACACCACTGCAGAGCTCTTAAGAGTGCATCCTTTGGAGCCTGACTGCCTGAGTTCAAATCCCAGCTCTGCTGCTTGTGGCTGAGTTAACGTTTCTGCACTTCATCATTTAAAGGGGAGAGGCAAGCATTCTCACCTACCTCAGAAGGTTGTTTGAGGAGTAAGTGGGTTCATATATGTGAAGCACAGAATGCCAGTTCTCAAAATTGGCTGCAGGCTAAAATCATGTGGGGAGTTTGAAAACTTAATGGTGCCTGGACCCTGAACTTCACCCTGGACTTTCTCAGGCTGTGCCTGGACCCTGAACTTCACCCTGGACTTTCTCAGGCTGGTTACCTGGGAATTTGGTGCTCTTAGTCAAGTCGACCAGCAGCTGTCCCTCTACCAAGTGCCACAGGGAACCTCTAGAAAGGGGGGTGCAGTGGGTTGGTCCTGAGCACTGGAGAAAGTAAAAAATAGCAAGGCTCGTGTCAGATACAGACAGTGGAATCTACTGGTCTGGGGTGTGGATTGGGCTTTGGGATTTTTAAAAGCTTGCTAGATGGCTGCCATGTGCAGCCAAGAACAGTGGCTAGCAGAGAGGAAGCATCCAGTAAAGGTTAGCTCTGATTGGTTTAGTTCATCATTATGGCCCCAGTCGTGAGCCCAAAGCCTGACACAGAGTGGGCCTTCAATAATTGTTTGTTGAAAGAATGAATGAAACGTTGGGGACAGGAAGAAGGAGTTGAGGTTATTTAGTCCAGTCCTCTGGCACTGGGATTACTACCCTGCCCACTTGGTTGTTGCCTCAGTTGGAACATCTCCTGTGGGCTCCAGTGCTGCCTGTTTCCTCCTTCTCCCAACAGGCCCCCAAAGGCTCTGTGCAGACCAGCACTGTCTCCTCCTTCATCCACAGAGAGGATGAAAGAACATGGCAAGAGGAAGACTCGCAGAACCCCACAGAGAAGCTTTGAGAATTGGGCTTTCTGGCTCTCCCATCGCTCATTTGGCCACCAGCTTTGGTCCCAGCTGCTGTGCCCTCGGGGGATGCATTATGGCCCTGAAAGGGGCCCTTGTCCCTTTTTGGGGTGTCATCCTGGCTGGGTGGTATGGATTTCTGTTGTAAACATGGCCCATCTGGGAGAAGCCCAGGTGCCATGTTTTGAACAGCTCTGAAACTTAAAGCTCAGAAGGCTTTGAAATGCAAATATTTTGAAGGAAACATAAGGTAAACATGAGTGCTTATTTCCCCCTGATGAAAACAATATGCTGTTTGCTCTGAAATGTAAATAGGGCCTAGATCGCTTTTGAAGAAAGCCATGTCTCATAGTTTTAGGTCCAGGGTAATATCGTTCCTAAAAATATGTGCATCCGGCAGCCTTCCCACCCGCCTGAATCCACACTCCCTTTTTCATTCCTGATGCCCCTCATTCCAGGCGTTGCTATCTTCTCCCATAAATATTTCAAATCCACCTCCCCCCTTCCCAATCCGGAATGTCACACTCCCCCGCCACAACCATCATCTAGTTTTTCCGATACTCTCTGAGTGCTTGGGAGTTCCTTTTGGATAGAATTGGGGAAAAAAAAATCTGTAGCCAAAGGCGTTTCACTGACTTGAAAGAGATTTTATGGTGCATTGAGTTCTAATCAACTTTAATAAGTATTTAATGCAGGATGGAGACTTTGCCCTCAGCCCCGAGGCCCGGCCATGCGTGCTCGCGGCCCCCTGTTGGCCATGAGAGAAAGGACCGCTGCTGGGACCGGTGTTTTGGGTGGGCGCGGCGAGTGACAGCTGCAGAGAAACGAATAATTAGCGATTTCAACCCCTGATAATGAGTAGCTCCATGATCCTTCTTGGAGCCATTAGGAACATCTATCTTATTAATGATCCCGCTCGACAGCCGCGGGCCCGGGCGCCCGCTCCTCTCTCGCTCATCTGTGCACAGAAGAGCGGAGATGGAAGGTGGTCATTTTTCATCTCCCTTAGTACTGGGGGCTCGAGCTTTCTGGGCCGGCCACATCCCTAGGGCTGATCGGGATCCACCCATGCCCCATGTATCATTCACCCTGGGCACTCCTCCTGTCTCCAGCAGAGAACACCTTTCATATGTGTCCACCTGGTGCCTCTTGGGCCGGCGGTGCCATCACCCACAGTATGCTCTCTTCCCTCCCTGCCACTTGCCTGGGATTTGCTATGATTACCATATTTGGGCAGGTACTTGTTAGTAAGGGCCAGCGCCAGGATAGCATGCTTGTCTTTTTTGTGGGTTTTCCTGCTGCTCCATGTTGGCCTACTAAGTGAATTCAAGGAAATAGCAGTCCTTCCTGGCTGGTTTTCTTAAAGGCAATGTGCAAGCCAGCAGTTGCAGACTGTCTACCAGCTGCATCTGGTTCGTAGGTACGAATCTGTTTGACCTGCACATGTCTTAATAATTGGGAAATAGCCACTTAAATTTCCAGATTTACTGAGAAATTGGAAGACTTGGACACATTAAATTTGTAGTTCTGTATGGCTAGATCTCAGGGGGCACATGCTCTTTTAAGACAGTTTGCCACAGGTCCCACCACTCCCTATCAATCCATGCCTTGCCTGACTTACTCACTTATGTTACCTGTCTGTTGCCATATCTGTCTGTGTTTGAGCTTGCTGCGTTTGAGATGAGAAAGTCAAGGTAGATAGGTCAAGTGACTTGCCTATGCTAGTAAGTGGCAGAATTCGGTTTTAAACTTAGTTTTCTTGACTCTAGCTTCAGGGCAGTTTTTCATATAGCCAGATAATTCAGTTATCAGATACTGAATGGACGGCGATGCTGAAAGGAGGGTGAATTTTGCAAGTGACCTAGAAATCTTTTCTCTGATTCAACTTCTGGACTATAATAGATGACTATATCATGAACGGGTGCCTGCTCACTTTAACTGGGATATCCCCCTTCTCCTAAACATCCTCCCTCCTCTAGAAGTTTCTGTTCTTGCTCCCTCCCTTAGACCCCTGCAGATTCTGCCATGTTTTCAGAGGACCCTACTTCTCTAGCCTCACTTGATTGGCCTGGACATGGATATGTGACCAAAGTTGAGCCAATTTTAATGGTTTTTCCCATCTGGCCAGGGATAGTTGGTTCAGGGCTGAGCATTGCATCCAAGTTGTATGAACTATTTAGACCTGTGATGTTCAAATCTTCTTTTATCAGCAGATGCCTTTTCTTAAACAAATGAGATGGGCAATAGAAAACATCTATCGGGAAAATCATGGTTAAGGTTGGCATGGACTTGGAATCCCACTCACTTGGACCCCACATTCTACCCCAGTAGTTCTTCAAAGTTTGTGGGACCTCTAGCGCCCCACAGAACACAGTTTGCAAATGGTTTTCCTTGAGAACAAATAAGTGGCAAGATCCCAGCCATCCAGTTAACACACCGGCAGATGCCTTGCTGAAACCATCACCTTGGAGACAAGATGGGCAGAGCTTGAGAAGCCCTTAGCGACTGTTCATTTTTATAGGCTGAAAGCAAGCCTTAGAATGAATATCTGAATCAGTGCTTCAACCTAGAGTTTGAATCTCCTTGTTTTTCCTAAATTTTTTTCTGAAAGAACTTTCACCCCTCTGTCCTAGCCTCACACCAGTACTCTATCTCCCATCCTGAAATTGCAAGCTTTTAGGGAAATGAAGAATTGACTCCACTCACTAAGCAAACAGAACTTGTTACTTAACAAGTGGTAAGTAGTTTAAACATTGCTTTTATGTGAAATGTGTACACATAAAATAGAAGAGAATGCAACATTCACTTGAGGCTTCAAAATAAAACATGAGACTTGAAAGGGATTTGGGGGTTATAATGTTGCTTTGGATAACATATTCTGGTGCTCTTGAACAGGGCCCGCAAAATTTCTCTATAAAAGGCAAGACAGTAAATAGTTTAGGCCATACAGTCTCTGCTGCAATCACTCAACTCTGCTTTTGTAATTAGAAACGGCCTTAGATAACATGTAAAGGAATGGGTGTGGCTGTGTTCCAATAAAACTTTATTTAGAAAAACAGGTGATGGGCTGGGTTTGGCTGTAGTTGCTGGTCCCTGCTGTAGGTCAATGTGGGTACCCTGCTTTGTTTTTATAGATTTCTTAGTAGACACATCTGAGAGCAGTATATGACACCAACTAGGTGTCCTACAATTCATTCAATTCTGACACAAACTTTCAAAGGCAGATCCCGCAAGCTAAGGGCTCAGCCTCCATTTCATATGCACTTCTGTCCGGCCAACTACAAATTCCCAGGTTCCCCTATCCCCAGTTCAGGCTTGAATATTTGCCAGAATGGCTCACAGAACTCAGGAAAGTGCTATCCTTATGACTGTTGTTTTATTATAAATGATACAAATGAACAGATTCACCAGGCAAGGTCTTGGGGGTGAGGGGCCCATGAAGCCTAAAATATTGACTATCATGTCCTTTACAGAAAAAGTTTGATGATCCCGACCAGTGCATCAGGAAATGTTCTCCAAAGCCACATTATACCCCCCAGATACCCCTGAAGTGTCAACTGTTTTATTTTCAAGCCTTAGGAAAATATTGCATTCTCTTCTATTTTATGTGTATACGTTTCACAAACAGAGTGTTGCAGAGCTTTCACACTCTCTCCCAGTGGAATGTGGGTATGTCACTCTTCCAGCAGTGTGGAAGTTACCCAAACCTTGTTTCAGAGTTTCTATCTGGGGTTTCGTTAGTAGGCGTGATTGATGAAATCATTGGCCATGAGATTGAATTCAATTTCCAGCTGCACCCTGTCTCCCCAGGGGTTGGTGGGGGTGGTGAAAGTTCTAGCTCTCTAATCACATGCTTGGTGTATCTGGTGTGGCCAGCCCCTCTCTTGAAACTATCTAAGGGCCCACCTTGAGTCACCTCATAAAGTTAGGTATAACCAAAAGGTGCCCATTATGAATAACAAAAGACACTCCTATCACTCAAGAAATTCTATGGGTTTTTGAAGCTCAAAAACCAAATATGTATTTTGTATTATACCACAATTGGCAAATGGATTTTACTTCATTTGCCAACTCCAACTAATTGGTCATGCCTGCTTGGAGTGCTAGGCTGTAGATTCTGAGGCTGGGTCCAGGTTCACTGGAAAGAGTGCTGTAATCAATTAGTGATGTCTGCCATGGGTAATACAGGAGGCTTTAGCAGCATGTGTGCCATGTATCTGCCATTCCTAAAGGGAAATCTCTGTATCTGGCACCTGTTTTCCAAATAGTATTTTCTTATCTTCCCAAATTTTGCCTGCTAACCTGTGTTAATGCTCTCTAACCTCTCAAAGAGGCTGTACTGAGGTCAGATCCTACTATCTTCTCGACTTGATTTTAAGTTTCAGGAGAGCAGGTTTCCTGGTGACCATGCATGAAAACTCCAGTAAGGAATATAGCCAGCATCACTCTGTGTGCAGAGTTAAGGCTGCAAGAGGGGAGGGGAAAAGAAGTCAGCGAGAGTGTATAGAGGTCAGCTTCCCTGAGAGGTCGAGGGCTGATCAAGGTCCCAAAGAATGGGCAGGATGGGGTAGGTGGAGGGGAGAGGAGGGTATATGTCAGGAAGCAAGGTGTTGAGGAGCTGTGGGAGAAAGAGCTGAGGGCCAAATCTGGTCCCTGGCTTCAGAGGGCTTGAGATCCAGATAGAGTTGGTAGCAGTGGGAGCCCTTGTTGTTGCTGGACAGGAGAGCTACCTGGGACTATTTTGACATGGGGGAAGATGCGTGGAAGGGCATTTCTGGCCAAGCCTAGAAGAACATGAGCAGGAGGAAGAGCTCCTGTTTGGAGCAGCCTGGCCATTGCAGGGAAAAGAACCTCTCCAGGTGCACACATTGGCCCACTGTGTAGGAGAAGCCAGATTATGCTTACCTTCCATTCCCATGCACCAAGCAATCAACCCCAGAAGCGGGGTCCTCTAAAAACTTGGCCTCATCTGCCACAGTCTAGTGGTGGGATCAAGGAGAAGAGAAACTTATAGAGGAAGGAGCGTGTGCCACATGAAATGAGCAGACATTTTCTAGATATCCTTGTTGGGCTGTGAGGAATGAAACTGCGCACTAGGAGCTTTGTGATCTGCTTGGCTGACCTGGAGCTGATGTTTGGATTAAGGTCTTTCACCAACTCTGATGAAGCACCTGCCAACATGGTGCTGGTGATGTTCACTTGCACAGCCCATTTAAACCTTTGAGGAGCAGGTACTGTGCCCATTTAACAGATGAGAAAGTCAAGGTAGATAGGTCAAGTGATTTGCCTATGCTAGTAAGTGGCAGAATTCAGTTTTAAACTTAATTTTCTTGACTCTAGCTTCAGGGCAGTTTTTCATATAGCCAGATAATTCAGTTATCAGATACTGAATGGACGGTGATGCTGAAAGGGGGGTGAATTTTGCAAGTGACCTAGAAATCTTTTCTCTGATTCATCATCTGGACTATAATAGACGACCATGTCATGAATGAGTACCTGCCCACTTTAACTGGGATATCCCCCTTCTCCTAAACATCCTCCCTCCTCTAGAAGTTTCTGTTCTTGCTCCCTCCCTTAGACCCCTGCAGATTCTGCCATGTTTTTAGAGGACCCCACTTCTCTAGCCTCCCTTGATTGGCCTGGACATGGATATGTGACCAAAGTTGAGCCAATTTCAATGCTTTTTCCCATCTGGCCAGGGATAATTGGTTCAGGGCTGAGCATTGCATCCAAGCTGGGCCTATCCCAGGCAAATCTTTGGCCTGAAATTTTTCAAGACAGAGCTGAAAGGGAGTCTCCAGACTCTCCCCACAATGCAGGCTCTAGGGTGGTCAAAGCCAGGAGCACTCGGCCTCTGTGTTGCATGCCATGCTGAGGAGCTGGCCTGCAGGTGAGAGGGAATGAAGCCCCTGCCGAGAGGATCAGAGATGAGAGATGGAGGGAGGAGGTTCTGTTCCAATTCTGGTTCCTGCTTTTCTGAGGCCCAGCTGCTTTCTGCCTTTCCTCAGTTTGATCATCGAACCTCCTTTTGGATTCTGTGAGTGAATACATTCCCCTTTTGGCCTCAGCTAGTTCGAGCTGGATTTCTGTCACTGGCAACATGAGTTCTGACTGACACATGGCCCATGTGGAAGCATTTGCCATTCATATGCCCATGAGATATTTACAAGGCTGGTCCTGCGTGCATGGCACTGTGCACAACTGCAAGGGCACTGGGCAGGGGAGCATGGAGAAGTGGAGAAGAGGGTTCTGTTCAGAGATTTGGGGTGCAGACAGGATCCATCTGCAGGGGACAAGTTTGTACAGGCTGATCACAGACTCTCAAGGATATAAAGGAACATCCCTGACACCCAGATGTCACCTAGCTTGGGGTTGGACTCATGACCCCCAAAGCAGATTCTAACATGTTATATCTTCACCTTGAAGGAGGAACATGAATATCTCCAGATCTCAGAGAGGACGTCTGACCCTTGAGCCAGAAGAAGGCCCATTTACTCTGTGTTCACGGGTTAATCCTGAACGCCAAATGTGGTGCCTGGTACACAGGAGGTACTTCATAATCATAATGTGAGCTGAATGAATGAATGAATGAATAAATGAATGAATGAATGCATAAATTCATGCATGCTCAGCTTCGCTGAGCTCACTCCTCTTCCAAAGCAGTGGAGGAGGATGCAGCCTCTGTCTTAGACATGTCCTAGCAATTCTGGCTTCCTTCCAGAGCCTTCCAATCCTCCCTGTCCCCTGTTTACCTGCACCCCCTCCCTAAAAGGAGAGTTATATAGAAACAGGGTCAAAGCCCCAAAGCCCGAGGTCAACCCCATCCCTGCACTAAGCCAAGTCCTGCCTACCACTCACGCCACGTCTGGTGGTGTCCTGCTCTTCTCTGCCATCTCTCTGTCTCCCGCATGAATGCACCCCTACTCCCTGCACAGATGTGTATGCAAAACCCATCCTGTCTTGGCACTCACTGTCTTAAAGGTACTCAGTAAATGTTTGCTGAATGAATGTGGAATGAATTAGATTAAACAGATACACTTATCTTGCTCTAGCCTCCATGAGATGGTTTGCTGTTTAAGAGCTCAGCAACTCACAGGGGAGATGTCACCTCAGGGATCGGGATGAAGAATGGACCAAAGTGCTGGAATAGATGGAGGCTCAGGGCACTATGGGTGGGCACCTGAGGGAGGGACTCACAGAGGGGTGGCATTTGCACTGGGCTCAGAGGGAATGAGTAGGAGTATAGCTGGTCAAGAGTATACCTGGTAGGAGTGTATCTGCCAGGATACGTTATGAATTACAGTGATAGGAAAAGAAAATCTCAAACAGAGGTAGGGCAGACTTCAGGGCTGGCTGAGTCAGCAGCTCTCAGATGCTACCTGGGACTCAGGTTCTTTCTGTCTCTACTCTGTCATCCACGGTGTTGATTGCATTCTACAGTCAAACGATGGCTGTCAGCAACATTGGGGTCAATGTGTATCCTAGTCCTTGTCTAGTGGGAGAGAGGGGAGTCACTTTTCCAAGCGTAAATTATAATTGGATTGAACAATTTTGGAAAAGAACCTGCCCCTGGACAAATAAGTCACATGGGAGTCCCCTGTGTTGATTGACTTAGAATAATAGGGCCCACCCCTGGGGAGGATGAAATCAACTGCCCTTGAGCCACTGGGTTGTGTGGGGAATGGGGGATGGGGGATACCAGAACAAAACAGAGGCCAGACAAGAGGCAGGGAGGATGGGTAGCAATGAAGAGAGTCCACATTGGAGTAGGGGAAGATGCACGGTAGGGCATTTCTGGCTGAGGGAACAGACCATGTTAAGGGTTCGTGTCAGGACTTGTGTGTTTGGGAGATGATAGGAGCCAGGTGGAGAAGGGGCTGAGAGGCAAATGACCAAGGGCAGGGCCTTGAATGCCATGCTGGGGAATGGGATCTCCCTAGGAGAGTGGACTTCTGTGGACAGGAGAAGGGGAATGAGAAAAATGCTGAGCAAGCCCAATCCCTCCCTCCTTGGGTTCTCATGGCGGTACCATCCCAGGATTACCATCTGCAGTAGACTGGGTTCTGCAGGTTTAGACAAGGCTGGGGTCTACATTTCCCTACATCCCCTTCTCTTTGGGGTTCTGAGTTAGGGCTGGCCACATGTGGAGCTGTGGGAGATTTGGAAGGTGGAAGCAGAGAAGAATTAATCATTCTCAGAAGGTCATGGCCATCAGACAGGATGACAGATGCAGAAGCGCCCATGGGCTTCCAGGGTCCCATTTATCTTTCCAACTCTTGGCCTTGCCCACCTCACCAGTGAGGGGGCCCTGAGCTAGCCACCAAGTGCTGGACTGCAGGTCCCCCAGAGGCAGCAGCCTCCATAGCCCCCACTTCCTTCCCACCTGCCCCCCTGTTCTGGTGCTTCAGGCTGTTGGTGCCTTCCTCTGGTCCTCTCCTAGACCTTGACCTGCCCAGCCCATCCACATCTGTGTAAGCACAAAAAACTCAAATGCTATGTTAAGACTAGTTGCCTTAACACCTACACATTCACTGGAGTCATCCTCGAGTAATCATAGCTCAGCTTGACCCGATCAGAGAGGCTGAACTATAGCATAACGGCACAGACTGCTGGCTTCAGATCCTGGCTCCCCACCTACCTGCTGTGCAAACTTAGGTGAGTTTTCCATGTCTCTGTGGCTCAGCTTCCTCCTCTGAGAAGTGAGCCTAAGAATAGGACTAGCTGCAGAGAGTGGCTAGAGGATCCCATGATTTGACAAGGCAGCACGATTCGCACAGTGCCTGGAACATAGTAGGTGCTGTGTAAGTGATAGCTGTTGTTACCACCTATTTGTCGTGTTCCAGGCAGGAGCTCAGGTGTTCACACAGGTGTTAATTCATTTAATCTCCCCAACAATCCTGTGAGAGTGGTAGTGCTATTAACCCCATTTACAGAGTCACAGAGAGGCTATTAGGTTGGAACATACAAAATTGCTAGTTTTGTAGGTCAAACATAGTTCTGTATCAGCAATTGCATGTGGCTCACAGCTAGCATGACTGCAGGTCTCAAAGCCGGGCAACCTGCCCAAGCTATGCAGCCTGCACTTTTACTGGAGCACCTACTGGGCACCAGAGAGATGGTGTGTCCTCTGTTACAGAACTTATAATATTACAGGAGGGCTGTTTATGTAACGAAGGCTGTGCACATGGAACAGGGAGCTACAGACTATTTTCAGTACCTTTCCTCTACACCTTAGCTCATTTGGGCATATCAGACATAGACATCACCTCTTCCATGAAGCCTTCCCTAACTTCCCCAGCCAGAGAAGTCAACCCAGGCACAGAGTCAGAGGTAGGAGAGGGCCCTGTTTATCTGGGGGGAGAGTGGGAAGTTTTGTGTGGCTGGAATGTCCACCACTTGAGGAAGAGCCTGGAAAGGGACCGAAGCCAGAGGAAAAGACTTCGGATGACAGTGGGGTTTGGCTCCATTGTCATCATGAGAATGAGCCATCCAGGCCAACTCTTCTTACTCACGAAATGCCACTGAATCTCTTGATCTTCACCTGCCCTTAGGCCTCCTTGGAAGGTGCTCCTTGGAGGGTGCACCCGGGAACCTGAAATGACCTGTCTGGAAAGAGGTGGGCCAGTTTCCAAGCCTGGGTGGCATCACAGGGACTTCCCGGCTTTTGCCTGAGGCTGCAGTCCCTGTAAGAGTGACCTATGGAGTTGGCCTCTGCCCTGGGAGTCTCAGGTGGCCCCACGTCCCACCTTCTGCTTGCGTCCTCTACCTAACCTGCCTTCCTGAATCCAGGCCCGTGGCTTTGTTCTGGGAAGCACCATCTCAGCCCAGGCTCAATGCTGCGCATCCCATTCCCACGTCTGTCCTGTACTCCTCTCTCAGGGACAGGGCTATTCTCCTCTTATCTTGGTGGTGGGGGGGAGTCTGACAGAATGTACCAGAAGCCAGGTCTCCCTGAGGGCCTTCCCAGGACTGTCTGGGAGAACTGGGGGTGACCAGGGTCTCCTATTCCCTTGCATGTGTTAAGAACTTTGGGTGTGGTGCTGGGCTCCCTGGTAGGAACCCTGGTCTGGCCTTTCCTAACCAGTTTCTCCTTTGTAAAATGGGGCTTACAGATAGTGCTTACCTCCGAGGCCAGTCAGTGTTTAGCAACTGGCTCTTGGAGTATAGTTCCAACCTGAAAATTGATTGGTATTTTTCTGTACCTCAATGATTGAGGTGAACGTGAAACAATGAAGATGTAGGTACAGACTTGACACTCGCTTGTCAAAAGCATGAGTGACTTTGCTGAATTGGATGATAGTTTTTGAATACAGAAAAAAATATTTTGTTGGGGGGGCTACTCATAAACTAACAGCTATAGACCGACACAGGCACACTTTTAAGTTTCATTTGGAAAATTAATATTTTCTCTATCACTTTTTTAAGGCTAGAAAAATCAATAAAAAATAAGTCAAGCCTTTGTCAATTTTCATAGTGACGTCACTAAACATGGAATTGGAAGAGAGGCTTAGTAGCCACCATGATATGACATTTCCACCACAGAAATACAATAGAAGCACAGGGCCCTGGCAGCATAGAGAACAATAAAGTGCAGTGAGATAATTCAGAAGTGATGAGTTTTGAGGATTTGTTACTTTTGCTTTTAGTATAATTTATTTTTAACTTATGTAATTTAATTTTAAAATAGTAGTCACATTTATCACCCAGCTTATAAAATTCCTGAAAATTTAGCAATTGGCTCCTGTGAGCCGGTACAAGCTGGCTCCAGCATGCCACCCCAGGGTTATTGTGGGGGGTAAATAATTGAATGTTTTCGAAATGTTCAGAAAACACTGGCATGCTGAGTAAGCCCTCCGTAAAATGTTAGCTAATCTTCTTACTTACTATTATGATTCTCGACTGGAACTTTGGTGAAGTCAGGGGCTGAGGTTAGGTGTGTTTTCCCACTAGACTAAGTTCCACTTGAGGACAGGGATCTCCTTTTGTTCTCCTGGCATCTAGCACAGGCCTGGCCTGCAGGAGGTGGTGGGCAATGCTCTCTGAGTTGGCATTTTTCCTGCTTGACCTGGATGGACGTCCGTTTAACTCTCGCTCACCTGTGGCCATTTCTGGGTCCTTCCCGGCATGACAAGCCACAGATGCCATCAGGTGGGCCTGTTGGTCTTTCCCTTTTCGTGTTGCCTTGTCAGGAAAATCTCACAAGAAGGTGCATATGTGGGAAGCCCACTTCTCAGGTTCTGACCCAGGAGAGGAATTGAAGGCAGATATTCTCGGCTCCATGCCTGCTTCCTGCTCCTTAAAGAGACCTGGGGGTGTTTACACGTTTAAAGCCTCACAACATTGGGATTGAAGTACCATTGCCCCTTTGTATCCATGGGGTCTGCATCTATGGACTTAACCAACTGTGGATCCAAAATACTCAGGAAAAAAAAATCCACAAACTTCCAAAAGCAAAACTTGAATTTGCTGTGCTCTGAGTCCTACGCTGAATCCACACGAATGAAGTGATGTGCAGACATTGTATTAGCTATTATAGTATAACTAATTAGAGATGACAAAGTATAAAGAAGGATGTGCATAGGTTATATGCAAATACTATCCCATTTTAAACCAGGGACTAGAGCATCCCTGGATTTTGATATCCATGATGGGTCCTGGAACCAATCCTTAGTGGATACCCAGGAATGACTGTGCTTGCAAGAGGTGGCTGAGTTCCCATCTCCCTGCTGAAACTAATGGATGTGCCAACCCTATGCAGGGAAAACAGGTACTTAAGGACCCAAATCTTACTGGAGGAGGGACGTGTGAGGAGGGAGGAGCAGAGAAGTTCGCTCAGAGTCTGATAAAAGTAGTGTGAATGCTTTTTCCTTTATCCACAAGCATTTATTGAGCATGGATCATGGGCCAGGATAGGGCTGGCTTCTGGGGATATGAAGTAAAAATTCCACAGCCTTTTCTCTCAGGGAGATTAAATTACAGTAAAAGGAAGCAAAGAGCCTATTGGAAGGGCTGTCACTGGATGCAGTATGGAATCCCCTTCAGCAAGTTGCAGCTGCTCAGGTGGGGGTGGTTGGTACTGGGGAAGCATTGGGAAAGGCTCAGTAGAGGGGTGATGTGTGGTTTGCTTGTTGCAAGGTGGGGAGGTGCTCACCTGGTGATTAAGGGACAGAGACTATGGTGCTGTGGGCAGGAAGCCCCTCATGGACAGGCAAGGCCATGTGGAAGGGACTCATGTGACCCAAGCAAGTGAGAGGAAGGGCACAGGGCAGGGCTTAGCAGAGGAGCCAGGAAGCAGCAACAGAGAAGGGGTTCACCCTTAAAGGAGCAGTCCATAAAGAGATGGCAATGAATGGGTCAGAAGGTGAAGGAAGACTATGAGACAATGATAGGTACCCCAGAGTAGAGCCTAGAGCCTGCACAAAGACAGGTGCAGGCAGCTTATTTGTCAGGTGATCGTGAAAGCTGGAGTGAGGGAGCAGGGAGAGAGAGAGAGAGTGAGAACAGGGGAATAAAGAGTGCATAATTACTGTGGGCAACTGAACACAAGCCCACTAGGACCCTCTAAGGAACTGTGGAGAAGATGCCTTGGAACTCTCCCTCCCAAGGATGGGAAGTTGACTCACCGGCTCCCATCTTCCATTGGTTGGGAGTTGCCCCTGGGGGTGTTAACTCTTCCATGTTTTGGCCATGCTTGTGTTTGAGCCAAGGAATCACCCTGAGGCAGAAAGGGAGAGAGTCACATCAGCACACTTGAAGTGAAATGTTGGCAGCAGGTACAAAGCTGTCTTTCTCAGCTGTGCTGATGTCAGCAGGACCAAAAAGATGTGACATGGAGCACACAAAGTATTTGCTAAAGGAATCAAGGAAAGAGTTGAGTTTCAAGGAGAATGGGTTGGCAGGTTTCCTGTCATGGAGAAGTCTTGAATGGAAAGGTCCAGGATGGAAAGAGTTGGGTTTGCATTGGGGCTCAGCAGAGAGGCAGGGACAGAGCCAAGTTGCACTGGACTGAGGAATGAGAGGGCAGTGAAGAAGCAGAGACAATGGCATAAGTGATTTTTTTTCTGGATTGTCAGCTGTGAAGGAAAGACAAAGAATCTGGCAATAGCCGATGGTAGATACAGAATGGAGAACTCACTGAGGATGAAGAATGTGCAAGGATCAAGGATAATGGTGAACTTGAGGGACTTCAGGGTTTGCATTTCAAATTTTCTTTCCTTCAGACTGTGTATGTGTGTGCGTGTGCGTGCGTGTGTGTTTGTGTGGGTATGTCTGTATGTCTGTGTGCTGGGACTAAAGAGAGAGAAGGAAAAGTTGCTCTTTTATTGGAACTGTGGGATGACATGGGCATTGAGGTTGGACAGACTTGGTTTAGAATCTTTGGTTCTGCCATAGTGTGACCTGGGCCAGATACTTGGAACTCAGTGTTGTTATCTCTAAAATGGGGATAACAATATTTCTCTCCCAAGGTACTTCTGGGCTTGAATGAGAAAAGGTCTGTAGAAGAGTCTGACACAGATTAGATGGTCAGAGCCTCAGCATTGTCTTGAGGGACAGTGTGGTGGTTAAGAGAACAGATTTTTGAGCCAGACTGCCTGTCTGGGTTCAGGCCCCAGCTCTATGCTGTCCAGGCTGCAATGCACATGGCGACAGCATTGGCAAGAGTAGGGGTGTGACGAGATGTGAGGCTGGATTGGTAAACAAGTCCAGAGAGCTGAGACTAGAGCCCAGGCCAAGACTGGACTTCATCTACCCTGAGCTCTAGGGCCCTGGCCACTGCACCACTCCCAGTGACTTAGTTTCTCCTCTGCCAGGAGAGGGTGAACTGACACACACTTGTCAAATGTGCAGCTCAGATACCAGCACTCCCTATCTCTAGCAGACATTATCGATGGAACAGACACGTTCTGGTGGAGTTTGGACATTGTCTTATTCATAGTGCTTCTTGACATGGGCTCTATGTGGGCCCTGCAATTGATCAGACTCGCCACATGAGATTTTCCATCTAGGTCTAGGTGAACTCTCTAGATATTCCTGTTCTTAGACCTGGACAAGCCCAGCTTCTGCCCAGGCCCCATGCTTTATAGGGCCTTTCTCCAAGTTTTCAGAAAATGTATAGCTAACCGCAGTCCTCATTTTTTCACTTGGCTGGCTCTCTCCCAACCCTGCAAATTGGGTAGGCTGTGGGATTTGTGTCTATGGGGTTGTTCTTGGCTCAGTTCTAGAAGGGCAAACTATTGAGTAGATTACCTATGTTGCCCGGCATGGTATTTCTTCCCTTTTCTTTTAAATAACAGTACTATTAAGATATAGATCACACACCATATAATTCACCCCTTTTAAGTGACAGTTCAATGGTTTTTAGTGTATTCAGAGTTGTGCGCCCATCACCACAATCAATTTCAGAAAATTTTTATTGCCTGAAAAGAAATCCTGTACCCTTTAGCCATCACCCCCTTATCTCCCCTATCTCTCCTATCCCTAAGCAACCACTAATCTATATTCTGTCTCTACAGAGTTTCATATTCTGGACATTTCATATGAATGGAATAACATAATATGTGGTCTTTTGTGACTGAATTCATTCACTTAACATAATGTTTTCAAGGTTCACCCATGAGGTAGCATGAATCAGTACTTCATTCCTTTTTGTGGCTGAATAATATGCAATTGTAGGGACATATCACATTCTGTTTATCCATTTGTCCATGATAGACCTTCAGGTTGTTTCCAGCTTTTGGCTATTATGAATGATGTTGCTATAAACATGTATACAAGTTTTTGTAGGAACACAGATTTTCATGTCTCAAGTATATATCAATTAGATTGGTGCAAAAGTTATTGCGGTTTTTGCCATTAATTTGATGCCAAAAGCGACAATTACTTTTGCACCAACCCAATAGGAGTGGAATTGCTGGGTCATGTGTTACTTCTATGTTTAATCATTTGAAGAACAGTCAGACTCTTTTCCAAAGTGGCAGTACTATTTTCCATTCCTAAAAGCTGTGTATTTAGGGTTCTAATTTTTATGCATGCTGTCCTACCCTTACTATTATCTGACTTTTTGATTCTAGTCATCTTAGTTGGTGTAAAGTGGTATCTCACTGTGGTTTTGATTTGTATTTCCCTCAGTAATGATATTGAGCATCTTGTCATGTGCTTATGTGCTTGTTGGCAATTTGTAAGTCTTTTTTGAAGAAATATCTATTCAGATCCTTTGCCCATTTTTAATCGGGTTGTCATTTTATTATTGAGTCATAAAACATCTTTATATATGCTACATACAAGTCCTTTATCAGACATAGAGTTAGCAAAAATTTCCTCCTATTTAGTTAATTGTCTTTTCACAGTCTTCATGGTGTCCTTTAAAGAACAAAAGTTTAAAAATTTTATGAAATCCAATTTTTCTATTTTTAATTTTGTTGCTTGTTCATTTGGGGACACATCTAAGAAATCATTGTCCAATCCAAGATCACAACAATTTACCCTCATGTTTTCTTCTAAGAGGTCTATAGTTTTAGCTCTTCTGTTTGGGGTTTTGATCCACTTTTAGTTAATTTTTTCCATATGGTTTGATGTAGGGATCCAATTTCATCCTTCTGCATGTTGTCCCAGAACCATTTTGTTGAAAAGATTATTATTTCTCCATTGAATTGTTTTGACATCCTTGCTGAAGATGAATTGACTTTAAATGTGAGGATTAATTTCTGGATTCTCAAGCCAGTTAAATTAGCCTACATGTTTATCCTATGCTGGTACTACACTGTCTTTATTACTGTAACTTGAAAGTAAGTTTAAAAATCAGGAAGTGTGAGTCCTCCAACTTTGTTCTTTTTCAATACATATTTTTTTCTATTCCCGGTTCCTTGAATTTCTACGTGAATTTTAGGATCAGTTTGTCCATTTCTGAAAAGAAGCCAGCTGAGCTTTTGATTGGAATTGCATTGAATCTGTAGATCAATTTGGAGAGCACTTGCATCTTAACAGTATTAAGTCTTCTCACCCATGAACATATTATATTTTCCATGTATTTAGATCTTTAATTGCCTTCAGCAATGTTTTGTAGTTTTTAGAGTATAAATATTGCACTTCTTTTGTTAAATGTATTCCAAAGTATTCTTTTTGACACTATTGTAAGTGAAATTGTTTTCTTAGTTTCATTTTCAGATTGTTCACTATATGATATTTCTTTTGTGGGATAGTATGTGATTGCTCATGAATGGTGCTGATACACTGATTTTTAATGACTTGTTTAGATAGACAAAAACTTCAAAATAAGATCTGCCTTACACACACTAGGGGCATCCTAGCGTCTTTGAATTCTGAGACGTCATTTTATTACAACAGTTTGTTTATTGATTTATTTGTCGAGGGCCCCCTATGGGCCAGACATTGTTTTAGGAGTGAGAGGCACTGCGGTGGGTGCGGCAAAGTTTTTACCCCTATGGAGCTTGTGTTCTCATGGGGAAGACAGACAACAAACTAACCGCTAACCAAATACTTAATATAATTTCAGGCAATTACAAGTCCTTTGAAAGAAAATGAATTAGCCTTAGGATGCAAAGTTCAGGGGCACAACGTCAGATTCAATGGGATGGTGGGGAAGGCCTTTCTAGGGAGGTGACTTAGGGACAGAATTAAGTGCAGGGTGAGCTGTGTGGAGAGCTGGGGAGGACAGTAGGCACCAGGCCCTGGGTGGGAACACACTGCAGGGGATGGGGGACTGTAGGAGAGCCAGCATGGCCAGGGTAGAAGGGACCTGAGATGGGGAGAGGAGCTGAAGAGTTAGGCAGGGACCAGGCCACGAAGTCAGATGGGCCACGGTGAGCACTGTGGCTTTTACCCGAGTGTGATGCCAAGTCATTGGAGAGATTACCAAGAGCTGCAGGAGTCAGGGAAGGTGCCTTGAAAGTCAAGGAGGTAGGTGAGTTCTGCAGGGAGAGTCTGCATGCGCAAAGCCTTCAGGGTATGGAGAGCCAGGCAGGAGCAACAGCAGGAAAAAAGGTATGGGGAGAAGCTCAGCCTGATTGAAGCAAATGGAGTACATTCTGGAGCAAGACAAAAGAGAGAAAAGGAGGGAGGGTTGGCATGCTCTCTGGCTGTATCACGGTCTATCCAGAAGGTAGCATTGGTTTTAGCCCAGAGTTTAGCCCAGATTCAAGGCTTAGGAAACCTAGAATCGAGCTTTGGCTCTGATGTTGACTTGTTCTGTGACCTTGGGCAAGACATCTCCCTTCTTTGGGGCTTGATGTTGTCATCTGTACAATGGGTGCTTTAGAACAAGAACAACCTCAAGTGTGTTGTTCTGTAATGCATATCTTTGGAGACTGCTTGATTCACCAAACCCTGGATGAGAGCCCTTGCTGGGAGAGAGGCCTTCTGTTAGCTGAGCTGGTCTATAGCTTCTCTAAGCTCAGATGCTTCCTGCCCTGAGGTTTGGCAGGGTGACAGGGTAGAGTGTTACTATGATATATCTCTCCCTTTCATCATTACCAAGCTAATGTGATAGCCTGTGGCTGGTCTGTAGGGTGGCTAAGCTTGTAAGGAGCTAATGCTGGAAATGCTGAAAGTAAGTGTGGCAGAGTTGATAAGTGGTAGAGAAGGGAGATAGAGACAGGTTAAACATAGCAATGCCAGGCCCAACTACACCATGTCCTCCCAGAAAAAGTTGGGAAGGCCTCAGACACTGACTGGTCCACCTCCATTGGTTTGCAGAGGAAGTGGTTAAGGCCCAGAGAGGGAATGACTTCTGCCTTAGGTCACCCAGCAAATTGGAGGCAGAATAGAAACATGGTTCCTGGTTCTGGACGCGTGGTCTTTCCACTGCAACCCACTGCTTCTGGCAAGTTGAAAGCCAATGCCCTTAGGGCAAGGAGAATTAACAAGAGGTAGAGAGAGGAATGTGTCTGAATGTTGGTTAGGTGGTAGGAGAAACAAGAAGTGAGCAGCCTCCTGGTGGTCCTACTTCTCTCTGATCAGGACACACCAGCACAGAGGTGCAGACCCTTGCTCTAGCTGCTCCTGCCCTGGAGCCAGCAGCAGAGGGTGCCCAGGAATCCTGGGAAGCCAGCCTGTGAGCCCTCGCTGTGCCACACCTCTGTACCTGCCACAGCCTCTCCACGTGCGTGATCTGGCCCATGACATTTTCTGCTCAGAAATCTTTCCTTTACTCACTTGCAGACAGGACTGGGGCAGGACTGTGGCAGCCTCTTCCCTGGGCTGCTCTATTCAGACTCTGGAGACCTTGTAGATGATGAAATTGGGAAAATAAAAGTTTTCCTCATTCTGGTCACCACTTTGGGAACACAATTTTGGGAACACTTGAGAGGGGGGCTGATTCGTATGCCTCTGACAGACTTGCCCAGCACCCAGGAGACTGCAGCCTCTTCCATGCCAACCATGGCACCTGCTGGCATAGTCCACTGGTGCCCCAGTGACATTTGCCACTTTTCAGGGTCTTTCCTCACTCTTTACCCTCTTTAGGGCTCAGCTAGTCTGCTTTACCAGCTGGGGTGTGGTGGCTACTGGCTTTGCCCCAGCCCTTAACCTTGCCTTCTCCTGTCCTGACCATCTGCTCCACCTAGTGACCATGGGGGCCGTGGGCTCCAAGCCAGGCCAATCAGATCCTTTCCCTGGGACTTTTTGCCACTTGAGCTGGCCCAAAAGAGGTTTTTACCCTTTTTCATACAAAGCTGTTTAGATATAAGCCAGAGATGCCTGTGACCAGTATTTCAACTTCCTAAAAAGCTGAAACTGGAAGAATAAAGTCAGCTGTCAGAGAAAGAGATGGAGGTTAGAGAAAGCATCCTAGGGTCTTGGGTGTCTGAATCCCACTGTACCTGAGTCTCTTTTTGAGAGAGCTGGTGAACTTGAGTTTTTGTAGCAGCCAAAGGGACTCTGACTAATCTGTGGGTCTGATAACCCTGGCTTGGCCTTTTCATGGGTTGTGAGAATCTGATGACCTGCCCGTGGTCCACAGCCAGCCAGGGGTAGATCTTCAAGAAGTCTCCCCCATCCCAAACTCCTTACAACAGCCATTCCACTCATCATGTGGGAAAGTGGGTAACCAGAGGGGACAGGAAAGGTAGGGGCACATAATTATTGGGGCTTGCCGTAGGCTCTCTCATCTCCACACAGTTAATACTGTTTTACGATAAAACAAAGAAATAAAATTCTATTTTATAAATTAAAAAAATCAAGGCCATGCAACTTGGTTCCTTCAGGCCCTGGGGAGTCTGTGTCTCAGCTCTAGTGGCCAGCTGGACAAGATGGGCGTCACCCTGTCCAGCCCCTGGACCAGCCTGCCCCAATCTCTGGGCCTAGCTGATGCCATGGGTTCAGCCTACAGAGTCTCCTCCCTGGACATCTCTCTGGAGATTCAGGGTTGGCCAGAGCCTTGTGTGATAAGAATCACTGAATGTCAGTGCCCAGAGGAATCTTTGAGATGGAGAATGGAGCAAGTGCACGAGACAAAGACACTTGGCCAGGTTCACACTGCCGTGTGGCTGCTATATGCTGGGCACACAAACAGATGCAGGGAACCTTGGCTTAGGAGCTCCCACCACTGCTGCTGTATGCCACACTGCTTCCTGCCTGGTCCATCAGTGTCCCCAGCAGGTGACCTTGGACAGTGTCCCGGGAGCCAAATGTGGTCCCAGGGTCAGACTGACATGACAGGAAAGATCTGTAGGTCTGGTGGAAGCTGCTTGGTGGCATCTCGCCCAGGAGTATCTAAGAATATAAAAGGGTTAGATTTGGGGATATGTATTTTAGCAGATTCTGAAACTTGTCTCTTGTATTTTTGAATATTTATACTCTGCTTCATGAGCTCAGATATAAAATCTAGGTCTGTCTTCTCTCCTAGTGCCTCTGTTGCTTGAAGATACAGAACTTCCTTCAGAGAAATAGGTGAATGGCCCATACAGTAAATGCCCCCAGGACTGAGGTGATAAGCTCCCGGCTTTTCAGTAGACCTTCTGCTTGGCCATGCTTTGCAAGCTTCTGGTCACTAGTCCAGGTGACTGGCTGAGGATGAAAAAGTCACCTCTTAGCCTCCTCCATTGCTCCTCCATGCTGTTTTCCTCAAGAAGGAAGCTCTGACCCGCTGGGGTATTCATGGCTCACCAACACCAAGCCCTCTGTTTCACTCTTCTCCTTGCAGGGGCCTTTTTCTGCAATGGTCCTTCTCCTTGTCCACTGGCCTGAAGCCTGACCTTTGGTAAGGTCTTCTGCCAGAATGGTATCATGAGAAAGATAGGCATGAGGGGTAATTGAATACTGTACTGAAACTGAAAAACAGAATGGTTGTATAGGTATTTTAAGTCCAGTTTCTTTTTTCTTTTTTTTTGTTTTTGAGATGGAGTCTCGCTTTGTCGCCCAGGCTGGAGTGCAGTTGTGCAATCTCGGCTCACTGCTACCTCTGCCTCCTGGGTTCAAGCGATTCTCTTGCCTCAGCCTCCCAAGTAGCTTGGATTACAGGTGCACACCACCACACATGGCTAATCTTTTGTATTTTTAGTAGGGATGGGGCTTCGCCATGTTGACCAGGCTGGTCTTGAACTCCTGACCTCAAGTGATCCATCCACCTTGGCCTCCCAAAGTGCTGGGATTACAGGTGTGAACCATTGCGCCAGGCCTTCTTGAAGTCCAGTTTCTACTGAACATGTATCGCTTTCTCACCATCATAAAATAAAATAATAGGTACGTCAAACTATCATATATTGGAGACCATCTACATCATATACGTATACATATCACATACATATACATATATGATGCACATGTATACATCATATGCAGTGATGTCCTTATTTCTTGATCCAAGTGTTGGTTAAATGGGTATACTCAGTTTGTAAAAAATTAGCAAACTATAAACTATAATCTTGTTATAATGTGAAAAAAAAAGAAAGGCATGAGGGAGGCAGAGCACCGGCCTTGGAGTCAGAACATCTGGGTTTGAAATCTTGATGCTACTGAATATTTGCTGAGCCAAGTTGCTTCACTTTCTCATCTTCCCTACCTGTTGCCCTGCTGCATGGGGCTGATTACACCTCTTTCATGCCCTTGCTCGTTAGGAGGGCTAAATGCCAGGGGGCAGGGGGACGAGATGGTGTGCAAAAGCTTGAGTCACAGAGCAGATGATCAGGAGGTCAATGCCTGGTGCATTAGGCCACCCCAGCACTTCTTGCAAGAAAGAACACAGGAGAGCAGCAAGCCAGAGAGAGCTGAGCTTTCAGTGACTGAGGATTTAACGAGAGGACGATTTGAGCACTTCCAGTTCTAATGCCAATGAACGCCTCTCCTTGTGTCCCCAGGACCAGGATGGTCCTAGCTGTTTGTGAAGTGCAACTTGTCCCCAGCAAGCATATGTTTTGCTTCTCTCAGCACCAGCCCTTCAGGAAATTCTCGGCAGGCCCCCTGTGTGCTCCAAAGTGACGCCTTCCTAGCTCACTTTGGCTGCCAGCAGCCTTCCAGCAGGGGCTTCTTGCTCTGAATCCTAACATGAGCTTCAGCAGGGGCTTTAGTTGCTGCACTCAGCAGGGGACAGGAAGGGATGGTGGTGGATGGAGGGTGATGAGGCAGTGGGCCTTGTTCAGGGTTTCTGGGATGCTGCGGCAGACAGGGTCTGTCTGTGCATGTCTGCGGAGGCTGGCTCATCAGCCCACAGGCCAGCCTAGTGCCTCATTTCTCAATCAATGTCCCCAGCACTTGGTGAGCTGGGTTGACAGGAGGTGCAGCCACTGAGACAAGCAGCCAGATAGCTACTGGTCATGTTGCTTCAAGAAAAGGAGGTTAGGCCAGCCATAGTGGCTCACTGCTGTAACCTCAATGCTTTGGGAGGCAGAGGCAGGAGGATCGCTTGAGGCCAGGGATATGAGACCAGCCTGAGCAAGACCCCGACTCTAAAAATTGTTTTTCTAAAAAATTGGCTAGGACTAAACGTGTATCCCAGCTAGTTGGGAGGCTGAGTGGGAGGATCCCTTGAGCCTTGGAGTTTGAGGCTGCAGTGAATTCTAGCCTGGGTGACAGATTGACATCCTGTGTCTAAGAAAAGGAAAAAGAAAAGACTGTTAAGAATCTCAGTGATGCAGAGGCTTATAATGGGCGCTTGGGCCTTGCCTCTTCTTTATTCATGTGCTCACATGTAGTCATTCCCTGCCAGCCTCTAGTTCAGCCCCTGGGCACTCAGTCAGGGACAGGAAGCATGGCCCTTGCCTCTCTGATGCCCTTTGCAAAGGCCCTGTCATGTCTCCGCCTGGATGACAGCCACAGCAGAGCAAGACACGTGGTGGAGCAGGCAAACCCTGCAGCCAGACTGCCTTGGCTCAGCTCTCAGCTCGACCACTCCCTTGGGTTCTGATTTAGGGCAAGAAACATACCTTCTCTGTGCTGCGACCAGCCTGATCAACATAGTGAAACCCTGTCTCTACTAAAAATACAAAAAATTAGCTGGGCATGGTGTCAGATGCCTGTAATCCCAGCTACTCGGGGCGCTGAGACAGGAGAATCGCTTGAACCTGGGAGGCAGAGGTTGTAGTGAGCCGAGATTGCGCCATTGCACTCCAGCCTGGGCAACAAGAGTGAAACCACGTCTCAAATAAATAAATAAATAAAGGAGGGTGGGGGACGAGAGCAGTCCCTAATTTATGTAGTTGGCATGAAGTTCAATAGGTTAATGAGTGCAAAGAGTGTGAAATAGGGCCTGGAATCTAGTCCATAAGTAACAAAATCATAATGACTCGGTTGTGCTACCTCTTGAGTCACCTTCTTCTAGGCTATCTCCATCACACAACCTTAGCGATCTTTCTAGGTCAGTCTGATCATAGTAAAGTCATTCAAAGGCTCCACTGAAAGTTCAAACTTTTCCATGACCTTCAGACCCCTGCTTTCCTCCTCTTGATTACCTTTCCAAATGGCCATGCCCACTTTTCTCCTCTCTACCTTACAGACGCTGCAGATGGCCTGCCATTTGCTAAACTTGCCACAGCTTCTCATCCCCTGCTGATCCTGGGGGACCTCTCCTCTCTCCTCCTTACCTCCCTGGAGTCCTACATGAGTCCTTCAAGAGGCCCTTCAATTTGTATTTGAAGGTAGAGAATCCCTCCTTGATCTCTCCTTCTCTAACCAAAGCCAGCCCCTCCTGTGACCTCCCCCATTGACTGTCTACCCCAGGTATCCTGTGCTGAGCAGTGTGTTGTAACCGCCCCAGTAAGCATATGTCTTCCATTGAACTCGGTGTCCTCTGGCCATGTCAGAGTCCTCTCTGGGCCAGCATGAGTAGACCCGCAACAAACAGTTGTTGAAGGAATGAATGAACAAGATGCTTGGTGAATGCTTGCCAGATTAGAATGAAGAAGCTGCTAATCTCCTTTTGTCCTTACTACAACCCCTAAAGCAGATGGGGAGATACTAGCAGCCTGTTGGGACTTAGCTGCTACTTTGTTGGTATAAGTGACAGCTGGCTGGCCCCAGGCAGCTGCAAGATATGGCCTGGTCGGACTCTTTGGACAGTGCTTGCTCTTCTCCCCAGTTAGCACGCGTTCTGTTGCCTGGGAGGGGTAGGTTGATGCACATGAAACATAGTACTTTCCAGAGATGCTCACCACACTGTCTCCATGCCACATTCCCTTCCACAGTGTGAACTTGCCCCTCCCCCACGAAGTTGCAGACTCCTATCTCCCCCACCTTGAATGTGGGCTTGAGCCTACTTGATCAATACAGTGGGATGGAAGAGATGTTCTGAGACTTCCAAGGTTAAAACATAAGAAGCTTTGCAGCTTCTGCCTGCGTCCTTTAGAATTCTCTCTTGGGATGCTCCTTCTGGGAAGCCAGCCACCATACTATGAGATGGCCAAGCCATACAAGAGGCCATGTGTAGGTGCTCTGGTGGACAGCCTCGGCTGAGCTCCCCACAACAGCCCAGCCACGTGAGTGAGCCATTTGGGATACCCAGACGGGCCAAAACTTCAGATGATGCCAGCCCCAGTGGACATCTGACTGCAATCCCATGTGAGACCTGGTGCGTGAGCTGCTCAGCTGAACCCAGTCAATCCACAGAAATGTGACAGATGGTGATAAATGTTTGTTTGAAGTCACCAAGCTTTGTGGTGGCAATAGATAAACAGAACACCAAGTTGGACTTGATGCACACTGGAGGAAGAAGTGACTGCTGACCACTTCTCTGTCTCCAAAGGGCGACTCCAGAGAGCCCCCAGCCTATGATTTCTCAGGATGTAGAGGAAGGGACTTGGAGGTGGGAACCACATGATCTCCATTGTAAGGCCCACTAGCCTCTGAGATGCTTTCTCCAATTTGCATACTGCTCTAGGTCAAAAGACGGAGGGTCTGGACTGTTTCAAGGTCTAGTTTCCTCAGACTGTGGGGAATAACTAGTTTCAAGTGCACAGGTATAATGCCTTTGCACACATCCTGGTCCCTGTACTGTCCACTCCATGAAAATGGTCTAGATGCTTAGTACATGGAAAACGGAAGCAAGGAAATGGTGATGGAGCACCCATTCTGTGCCAGGTGGCTGACCTCCATTATTTCATTTGCTCTTCAAAACAATTTGATGAGAGTAGAAGTATTATCCACCAGGGGTCATAACAGTTTCCTAGTTCAGGCTTTTCTCCATTCTTTCCAGATAGACCTTGATGGTGGGCTTGGGAAATCAAGATGATAGATCCTCAGTATGGGGCATGGGACAAGCCACATCCCCTGCCTTAGACCAGCCTTTGCTAAGCCAGTGGCAGCTCTGGAAAATATCTCTTTCTCCAGCTAATGAAGTCCATCCCTGGAATGGGCATGGGCACATTCATTCTCCTCTTCAGCTTCCTTCACATTTGGCCGGTTTCCCTTCAAGACTCCTGGGAGAGGCGTATTTAGTTCTGGGCTCCAAACTCAAGGAGTGGCATTAAGTGACTGGTGCGAGGCCAGAGCAGCCGCCGATTCCTGACAGAGCAGGGCGAGGATTCTCCGAGGGGAGGAGACCCGGGGGCTGGAGAGCTGGTTTCCACCCTGAGGATGCCGGGTGGCTGAGTGCATTGCTGGACTTTGCCCATGCTCTTAATCCTTCTCTTTGGGATGGTTCCAGTTCTGGGGAGGCAGAGGCTACTCCACATGGGTGATCCTGATGGGGAGTGACTACCCTGTCACTGGAGGTGGCTGAGCAGAAGACCTAACTGCCCATCTAGGCTCTGCAGAGAGGCTCCCACGGAAAGAGAAGGGACTCGGTGACCTTGAAGACCTCTTACCATGTTTGATTCTCAGGCTCTGAGAAAGGACAACCCCATCCTGGTGCAGCAAGATTTTAACCCCCTGGGGTAAAAGGAGGGGAACAAATTGTTGTGGCTGTCCTGGCGCTCACCAACCCTCCCAGCTCCCTTTACTCTGCTCTTTGGAGGTCTAACTTCCCTTCGGCAAGGAGCCCTTGCTCCTCTCTTTTCTCCCTTCCTGCTTTCCTTTCATTGATTTAACAAATTCTTGTTCAGCAAACTCTTTCTTGCAATGCCTCCTAGGATATTGGGCAATGCTCTTAGTCTTGGGGGACCCTGGAGTGAGGAGAATGAATACCGCCCCTGCCCTTATGGAAGAGCAGTGGGGAGCGCCTGTAGTGTGGAATAGGGAAGTGAGATGGATTATAGAAGTCTTGGGAGAAATCCAAGAAGGTTGAAAGTGAGGGCCGTGTTCAGGTAGGAGATGGTGTGGGGTGGGCTGGGAGGGTGGCAGTGGGGCCAGGGAAACTGGATGGAGTCCAAAGACAGAGAATAGGAGAATTCATCAGTGCTTGATGGAATGTTGGCTGTGGCAGGCAGGTGAGGATGAGGGGGGTGTCAGAGGACTCCTGGGTCGCTGACTGGAGCCCCTGGGTAAGGGAGGGGGCCAGTCCTGGGGATGCCTCACCGCAGCGATAGCGTGGCTGGCAACTCCTGCTGGGGAAGGCTTCTGTACTAACGTTTCATTTCGGGCAGGTCTAGGAGCAGGGACCATGCATTTGCTCACACCCTCTCTCCAGAGCCTGTCCGCATCCCTTCTGATCTTCCCGACAGCTCCCAGAAGCAGGTCTCTTTCTTAAGATGCCTCCTAGGCGCCTGCCCTCCTTTCTGCGGCTTCTCTGCTCATCATTGCAGAGGAGTGGTGATTGACACACCTAGGGGCCAATGAACTGCCTAGCCCCACCCACCACTCCCAGGTTCCCTGAGTCCTTCCCCAGCTCTCTCCTGTTCTCCTCCCGCAAGATCTCTCACGGTATCAGAATACCAGACACGATCCACGGCAATAACAGGCCTGATTTCCACCCAGGGAGACAAGGGAGGGCCCAGCTGGGCCTCTTCACAGCATCCGTGATCGACCCCACCTGGCTTGATGTTGCGGGGGGCGGCAGGGCAGTCTCAGGCTTCCTGGCCAGGGCCTGCAGCCGGTAAACATTCCTGCCCCATTTCCATGGCTGCCAGTTGGGCTTGAGCCACTGGGGGCTGGGAGAGGGGCTTTGACTGGGCCTGCCTGTTCGACTTTAGGGGATTTGGTGGTTCTCCGTCTCCAGCTTAGCTCATTGTGAAGCTGCTCTGAAGAACTCCCCTTTACGGCAGCCAGTGTGCATGAAGCCAGTTCACTCCCTCCTGGGGGTCCCTCCCTGTGGGCGTGAAGCTGGTGCACCCCTGAGTCCCCCTTCCTGTGGATGTGAGGTTGGGGCACCCCTGGGCACTTCTTCCTGTGGATGTCAAGCCAGTGCACCCCTGGGTACCTCTGCCTGTGGGTGTGAAGCTGGTGCACCCCTGGGTCCTCCTCATGTCCCCTGAGACACTGGGATCCTGGTCTCAGGGCTTACTCAGTCATCTCTGGTGGTGTAGGTCTCTGTGTTCAGTTTTGTAAGTGGAGGAAACTGAAGATGATTGTGTTTACCTTACCCACCCCCTCACTTACCTCACCTAGCTCAGGGGCTGGGTATGGGGTGGTCTCAGCCCAGGACAACCTTTTAATATTAAACATGGTACCATGCAATGTTTGTTATACTCATGACCTGGAGAAATCAAATGCGATTACTCAGCCATCTCAAATGGGGCAATGTGTATGCTAACAGCTACCCCTCCCGAGGGCGTTTCACACACGCTACCTTCTGAGCTTCATTGAGTCCATTTACAGGCAACAAAACTGATGCACAGAAAGATGGGTGGCTGGGATCACCGTGGCCTGCAGAGGAAGTAGTGAGCTTGACTTCATCCCCAGCTGGTTCTGTATCTGAACACTGAGCACGAGGAAGTGATGGTGGCCAGGCCGGTCTGTACCTGGGCTCCCGTGCTCTGCCACAGCCCAGTCAGCGTGGTTGGTGCCTGATATCATTCCTATGTAACAGAGACAGACCAGAGAGGGAAATAAACTTGCCCAGGGCTGCGCAGCTGCTCAGTGGCATAACCAGAACTGGAACTCATGTCCTCTTCGTCCCTCTCAGGTGCTCATCCCACTCATCTCAGCAAATCACATAAAGCTCTCGGTGGCCTTAACACCAGGTCAGGAGGACTAGAAGGGGTTGGCCATGAGACAAGGAGGAAGGCATTGAGGGGTGAAGCTGGAGACCAGCCATGAGTCCTGGCTTGTTACTGATGTGACCTTGAGCAATTTGCCCTCCTTCTCTGAGCCTCCATTTCCTTGGATGTTGCCCAGGGATGCTGATCTGTGTCCAGCTTCCCACAAGCAGTTGCTCTGAGGACAAAGACGTGGGATGGGAGCTGGCTCTGTGGACAGGCAGGGTCAGCTCCCCCCTGCTCCCCTGCCATGGAGCTACCTTGTCCTGGGTGAGTCTTGGCCAATGCCCCAGAGTCCTGCACAGCCCCAAGCTACTGGGGGAAGGCAGGAAGCTGGCTTGTGCCTCCCCAGTGCCGATGCATCAGTTCTCAGGGGCTCTGAGATGGCCTCTCTTGGCCTGGACGTGCCATAAACAGTGCCCTCTCCCCTGCCTGTGTGTGTTTTGGGGCTGGCTGGCAGGCTCGGGAAAGCAGCCTGGCCTTATCAGAAGCCCTGGGTCTCCAGTTTCTGGGAACTGTCTCCGCTCTGCAGCTTTCTTTCCCAGGGGCTGGTGCCAAGCAGGCTCAGTCTGAGCATCTGGCCGGGCTCCAGGCATTCTGTGTCAAGCACTTCTCAGCAGCAGGAAGACCAACTTCATGGAGGCCTGAAGGGACCCAGCAAATGACCTCTGTCTGCATGGCCCTGGCTTAAAAACAGGGGCATGATTGTTAGCGCCCCCTAATCCACACGGGACCAACTCCTCCTAGTTGTGTGGGCTGGGCTGGGAACTCACACCAACGCCTGTTAGCCGCCTCTAGGGAGGGGACCTAGATGGAAGTGTCATCCCTTAGGAGGCACGCCCACGTGCACTATCTCCGTTCATACTGCACAGGGATGGAGGCTCGGTGCAGAGACCTTGCCAGCCTGTGTTCTACAACTCCCATCACCTGAGAGAGTCACTCCACATCCCTGCGAGATGGGGATTGTGACTGTCAGTTAAGATAGAGACAATGGAGGTGCTATGAGGTTGAGAACTTCCCCGTCACTCAGCCATGTGTGGCTGAGCCAGGTTTGAAGCCAGGCAGTTGGGCTCCAGAGCACAGTTCCCACCTTAACAGCACAGGAGCGGGTCCTATGTCTTCTGGTCCCACAGCAGCCTCCATGCCCCTGCCCCCTCCACTCCCAGCCTCCCTAGGAGTGCAATGCATCTTACTGAGGTGGAGCTGGCTCAGCTTAGTGTAGGTGCTACATGTATAGATGCCAGGTGGGTTTATGTTAGCTAGGGTGCCCACAAATAGGGTCCAGGTACCAGGGGCAGGGTGTCTCAGAAGAGTTGGCAGGGATATAAGGAACTATGTGATAAGGAACGAGGGCCCTGTGTACTACCCTGCTTGAGGTCCTTGTGGGGGACAGGGTCTCAGCCCTCTGTCCTGGTCCCTTGTGTGGATGAGCAGTGTCATCTGTAGATACCTGGAGCCCAGAAGTTGGGGGAGGTGGCAGTCCTTGGTGCCTATCCACTGTCCTTTCCTGGCAGACTCCCCTTCTGGCAGAGTCTCTCTCCAATGCCCATGACTACTCAATCATTCTCTTTCTCTTGCTTGAAAATTTGATGGGACAACTCTGCATGGCTTTCTTGGCTCTCCACACTGCCCCCCTAGGGAAAGAGGTCCTCACTGCTCTTTCCCTGCTCCAGGCTGATCTTCTCCATCTCAGTCCCTGCCTTCCCTCCTCTGTGCCTTGGTCCCAGAAGCTTCCCCAGTCAGGCCACGTTGAAGCCCATCTTTAAGGAGGAGACCTCTCCCCTGCCCTGGGCTCCTTCAGCATCCTAGCCACTGGGTGTGAAGTGACCGAAGGGAGTACCATGGGACAGGCCTCCGGGGCCCTTTGCCTTCTCCAGACCATGAGATCCTGGAGGGCAAATTCAACAGCCCATTCATGTTCAGTTTCCCAAAATGTTTGTGGATTACATGGATGAAGGAAAGCATGCATGAGCCAAGAATGGAGGCGACGTGATGGGTCTGGGAACCGGGATACCCGAGTCCCTTTCCCTTCAGTGTCTCAGGAGGAGAGTGGGGAAGACGCCATGTGCCCTGAGATGATTTTCATGGATTCCTTGATGGGCCACCCTTTGGGGAACATTTGCATTTTAACATTGAGGGGACCTGGCAAATGGTAGTGGATTTTGGGTGCTGTGGCACCCATTGCAGAGAGCTCTCTGGCTGCCCTCGCCCATGCTGTGGGCGGGTCCCTTGCCTGGGAGCTTCTGCACTCCCGTGCTGGCTCCCACGATGTCCCCCTTTGTAACCCCTCTATCCGGCCTGTTCAGGGAAGCATGAGCTCTTTTCTTTGCTCCAGCTCATTGGGGTGGTGACAAGTTAAATACTGTTAATAGCTGATATTTATCCAATGCCACATGGAGTCTTGTAGCTGAGCACTTACACGCTTTATCTAAACTCATCTGCACACCAGCCTTGTGAGATAGGCCCCAACGACCTTCCCATCCCCTATTACCAGGAAGACCTCATTTGTCTCCACGCCCAGATACCCCTTCAGAGGCGTGGATTTGCCTGGGCGAGGATCATGCCTAATTTTGCTCCATACCATCAGCCTCCAACAGCAAGTGGGTGCTTCATATTGTTTGGCCAAACAAAGGGAGAATGAGTGAATCTGCAACTCCGATCTTTCCCACAGGCCTCACTGGAATCCTAATTTGAGAACAATTGCTCTAGTCCTATAATCTTAAATGAAAAAGCAGGGTGTGAAATGTGGTGTGTGCACGCATGTCACGTGTGTGTGTGTCTGCGGAGGCAGGGCACAGAAACTGGGGAGGCTTGGAGGTCATGACTGGAGTGTGGGCACTGAGTTCTGCTGTTTGGGGCATCCTGGTTCTGTGATTTGGGGTGAGATGTCTAAGCTCTCTGGGCCTCAGTTTCCCCTTCTGTAACATAGGGGTAATCACAATACCTGACAGGGTTATTGCGAGGACAAAGTGAGTTATTACACACAGAGCACCTAGAAAAATGTGTGGCCTCTAGTAATCACTAATTAAGTGTTTGTTACTATAATCAGTAAATAGGGATGGAAGGAGCTAGATGGAGAGATAGACGTATTGATAACAGTGCATGGGCCTTGTAAGGGAGTAACCAGTATATCTCCCTTATTCTGCATACCTCAGCTCCTTCACCTCTGCCACAACCCTGTGTGACACCTGAGGCAGCTCAATTCTCTGGCCCTTTAAACAGAGTGTGTATTATTGGAGACGTCACGTGAAGAGGAAGTGGGTGGCCCATGCAGGGGCCTTGTGGCCATGAGGAGGGCATGCTGCAGGGTGACACAGAGTGGACCGAGGGGCTTGGGTCAGCAAGGCCATGGACAGTTCTGTGATGACCACAGTCGAGTGCCAGGGCAGGACAGCTGACCAGATGTCATCTCTCCATCCCTGCCCAAAGCCCCCAACCCCATCCTCACCGGCAACTTAGACAAGCCTTTCAGGAAGGACCAGATGGAGGGAGAAAAATTCTCAGTTGACTGAATTGTAATCTGCATTTACCAAAGAAAAAACTTGAAGTGACTGAATTTATCCAGGATTGACTAGAGTGGAAATTTCTGCTTTCAGGGAGAATGAGGCTCAAGAGAGAAATGAAGTTCAGTGATAGAAAAATAATGAAAATTATATATTTTGTATACACGCCTATGTGGCTTACGAAAATCTCACCACCATATGTTATCCTTCCTGTATATAATTTCAAAATATATGTACTTACGTGTGTTAATATATATAAACTGGAAGAAGGAAAATTAACCAAAATTTATTGGTTATCTCTGGATGAAGGGATTATGGACTATTTTTAATTTTCCTTAAATATACTCTACTGTATCTTTTCAATTTTCTAAAGTAAACATGAACTACCTCTATGATCAGAAAGAGAATAATTATATAGCTGTGAACTGTGGGTTTACATTGTTCTTCAAGTCGGGCAGATTGGGCCAGTAGATGGTGTGAACCAGGTCACAGGAAGGTGTTAGGCCAGGGGCTGTGTCCTCAGAGAGACCCTCCCTTTCCTGAGCCTGTTTGATGGGGATCATTCATGTCACATGTGTCTACGTGCAGCCAGGACCCCATAAATATTCCTTCCCAGAGAGGAAGGCAGAGAGCTTTCAGTCCTGTCCTCTAATGCTAGCAGGAACAATGGTCTCCCCTTTACGGATTAGAAACTGGAGGCTCAGTGAGGTCTAGTGACTTGTGCAGGGCCACACAGTCAGGGAGCAGCCATGCTGGGGTTGGAACTTGGACTTCCAGACCAGGTTTGCCTCACACCACGCCGCCTCTGCTGGTCAGCAGGAAGTGGTTCCAGGACAAATCTCTAGGTCCATGTCCTCAATACCTAATGGGGATTTACGACTCAGAGAAAATAAAAGTTTAGAGCATTTTTTGTACCTTGTCCAAGGTCGCACAGCAAGAGCAGAGCTGGCGTTAGAATTCTCATGCTTGATGCCAGAATACGAAGATACTCAGAAAAGAGTATGATATGGGACAAAAGGGCAAAAAAAAAAAAAAAAAAAAAAGCAAAGAAGTGCGAAGAAAGGAAAGAGACTACAAGTGCTTCCTGAAACAAAGAACACAGTCCAGCGTGTGTGTGCGTGTGCACACGTGTGTGTTGGGGGGTGAGTGGGAATGGTGTTGTAGTGTGGGGGGAAGGTAGGAGCTGAGAATGAGAGTCAGGGAATAGGGCAGGGGGAAGGAGAAAAGAGACAGATGGGAAACAGTCCGTGAAAGCCAAAAACCTCGAGTCAGACAAATGTTTATTTTATTTAGTGTGGATAACAGGGAAAAAAATGCTGATGGAAACTCACAAATAGCACAGGCTAGTGCCAGCTCTTTAGACCCTAGTGGGAAGTGCTAGAACGTGCCTCCGCCCAGCAGGGCAGCCCCCCTGCCTGCCGAACATGATGCTTGCCTAGGAACCTACCTGAGGAGACTTCTCCAGTGGAAAGGGCCCTGAAATGGGAGCCTGGGGCGAATTCACAGGCAGGCTGCTCCATTCTCAGAGTGCCAGGTCCTTGTCTGTGAAGGCAACACCGTCATTCCTGCACCATCCACCTAATGAAACCACTGGGAGGATTTCACTTTTGGCCAAAGTGGGATCACAGGAACTGTCTCCAGCTTCCTGCCTGAAATAGCAGCAACAATGTCAGCAACAGCAACAAATAGACAAAATCTGTGAACCCACAGTTTTCAAGACAGTGGGCCTCAGGAAGTGAACTACTGTGATTTCTCAGAGATGGGAAACAAGGAGGTGAGCCCAGGGATGGCCCCAGGCACCTGCCTGGAGAGAGAGTTCCCAGGCTGCAGCACAGGGAGGCGGACCCAAATGGAGCCCAGTGGACTCTCTGATTTGATGAGATGGAGCTGAGAGTGAAGGGACACTCAGGTGGCAAGAGTTCACAGGGTGGAACACAGGACAGAGTACTGGAGACAAGACATACACACACACACACCCCTAGAGAGCTGCAGAGATTCCACCAAGTACTCAGCAGAGTTCTGGTCGGCACATACGTGTGAGGAAATTACCTGAGACCAGGAAAGAAAACCCTCTAAAAGGGTTTGAGGGGACAGCGTGGAGGGCCCACGGGGATGTGAATAGTTTCTGTTTCCAGCAGCTTGGCTGGAAAAAAAATCTCATAGTTCAGAGGGAATTGAGTAGAGTACTCGAATGCATGATCCTTTTTTTTTTTTTTTTTTTTTTTTGATAGAGAGGATCTCGCTCTGTCGCCCAGGCTGGAGTGCAGTGGCACGATCTCGGCTCACTGCAAGCTCCGCCTCCCGGGTTCACGCCATTCTCCTGCCTCAGCCTCCGGAGTAGCTGGGACTACAGGCGCCCGCCACCGCGCCCGGCTAATTTTTTGTATTTTTAGTAGAGACGGGGTTTCACTCTGTTCTCAATCTCCTGACCTCGTCATCCACCCGCCTCGGCCTCCCAAAGTGCTGGGATTACAGGGGTGAGCCACCGCGCCCGGCAAATGCATGATCCTTAATCAAATGTTCCTGTTATTCCAGAAAAGATGCCTACCTCCCACCCTAGTTACTTTGAATCAAGTTCAGACTTAGCCCTGTCTCCGTAGTTGGTTTTTATAGCTCTGAACAGATCAGCCTCCCCTGACCCTCTTTATTTCTCATGCTGTTGACTTGGTGAAGAATATGGGTTCATTGTTCCATGGGGCACCCTGCATTTGGGATTTGGTTGGCGTCCTTCTTGTGGTGGTGTTGAACTCTTTCCTCTATCCTGGTATTTCCTTACACTAAGTGTTAGGTCCAAAGGCTTGGGTTCAGGCTCTATTCTCTTGGCAAGAATCCTTCATGGGTGGCACTTCCTTCCTTATTAAGATGAAGTGTGCTTTCAGATGGTAACTCTAGGAATGTGCCCTCGGCTCATCAGCATAGGCTGCTCATTATAGCTGCTGGGAATGCAGCCTCCTGGTGTGCTGTTTTGCCTCTTTCTGACCCCCACTAAAAGGCATATTAAGATGCATGTAGGTCAGAATAAGGTTCATATGTGGACAACCTTGCATCCACTCTTAGTTTTTAAAAAGTCTTCCAGAAGTTTGAGTCTTTTTTTTTACAAAACCTGGTATTTATAACAAATAATAGTGACATGGTGAGTTATGAGGTTGTAACCTATGGGGCCTACAAAGTAGGGTGACCAATTGTCCCTGTGTGCTGGGGGCTGAGGGATTTCCCAGGACATGGGACTTTCATTACTAAAACTGGGAATGTCCTGGGCAAACGAAGATGGACTAGTTACTTTACTACAAATTGTAGAATTGTCTGGTAGCCAGGATTATAAACAAGCAACTTAGTGTGTGAGAACTACCCAGGCTTTAGATGTGGTCCTGTCCCCTCTTTATGCCATCTGAGTAAGTGATGGTTGTCTGGGCTTTCCAGTAATGGAGACACTAGTCCTTTTCCTAAAGGTGAATAAGTTTTAGTCCTTTTCCTATTCACTCCATTGGTGGATAAGTTCAACTGTTAGAAAATTTGGCCATCCAGTAAATTCCATGAACCCACTTGTCAGCTGGAATTTTACCCCACAGGGCCAAGCATACGATGTTAATCAACCAATTGGACCATTGAAGTCCACACCATGGACCTTCCAAGCAAACATCTGACAGTACATTGCTGGTCATGACATTAGGACCCTTCCCTCCACTTTCCCACATTCTTCAGGACACGGTCCAGGACTTGGCATAAGAGGATCACTGGTAACCAGAACAGAAGCCAGACTGAAATGCAAGAGGACCCTCTGCAGAGGAGGTTTGCCTGCTCCCTCTTGCCTTCTAGAATCCAGGTCTGCAGGCACTCCCCCTTAACCCTCAAGCCTAGTGCAATCTGTTCCTCTGTGCATGGGAGAGATGTGCTATCAAAAGGGAGACCTTGTGTGTCCTTACACCTCTCAAGTGGCTGGGAGGGGAAGGGAGTGCCTAACTTCATCCATTAAGGATGAACCAGCTGTTCTAGCCTGCTTGAGAGGATTTCAAAGTAGAGCCAAGAATTTAACTTCAAGAAGTACTTTTACCTTCTGAAATCAAATCATCTAATTTACAGGGCAGTTGTTGAACAGGCATTCCCATTGGGTTTAATGCTGCAGCTTTTCTGGAAACTTATGTGGAATGGAGGTCAAAATTTTATGGGCTCAGATGCATTTTCTCGCTAGCTGAGTGACTGTTTTCAGGACTTCTGGCTCCCTCCAAGATGCCTCTCCTGTCTAACCAGCTCAGTGGCATCCCCTCTGTCTTCCTCTCTTCTCTCCATGATTCCCGGAAGAGCCCTTCAATATGTCCCTACTTCTGATCCTTCCCAGCCTGTCCTGGGGACGCCACAAGCCTTACCTTTGCTAATTGCCTGCTTTATCCTAACTGCCCACCCCTCCCAACCTGACTCCCCAGGCTTGTCTTCCAAGGGCCTCATTCTCCAGCCCCATGGACCTGGCCAAATTCTCCCTGTCCTTGGCCTCCATCTTTCTTCTTCGGAAACTAGTCAAACAGGTTCTGTCTGTCCCCACTTTGGTGTTCGTGAATACTTCTTTCTAGGCTGACCTCCTACAGGCAGTTTTCCCTACAATTAATATCTTTACGTTCCTCACTGACTTCTCCCTCCTCTGACCTCCACCTCTGATCACCAGTGTTGCACAAACCCACACAGGCAAGTTTCTCTTCCCTGGTGGGCCTCTTTCTTCTCTTTGGCTAATTTGTAAGTCCCTGGAGGGCTGGGACCAAAAGTCTATGCCAGAGACAGTGAGTACTCATTAAACCTCTCGTGTGCATTCCTACGTTTCCAGCCTTTCTTGCTGGAAGATGGGGCCATGTGACTAGCTGTAGGCTGTGAGCAGAAGTGGCATGTGTCACTTCCTGACTGAGTCAGTTAAGAGCTGGCAGAAGTCCTTCTCCATTCCTTTCTTCCATGCCACAGTGACTACAGATGCCATGTGATCCAGATGCTACAGTTATAAGATGATAGATCCTCTGTCAGCCAGGTTCCCTGAATCTGTGTGGATCAGAGCTTCCCACTGCCCTACATTAGACATGTAATATGAGCAAGAAACAAACTCCATCTTCTTAAGTCTCTGAGATTTGGGGCTTTTTCTGCTGCAGCAGCTAGCATTGCTCAATGTTAATACAACATCTTGTTTGTTCCTTCCATCTCCACTGTTCTCTGACTGTCAGCTCTGAGCACAGACTGGTCACCCAGCATGGATTCAGTGGGCTTTTTCATCTAAATGATGAATTTCGTGGGATGCTAATAGATATGGAATTCATAAATGGAACAGCTTAAGAGGGTGTTCTCAGCAACATGCCAAGTGAAAACTACTCTTGAACTTGACCTCCTGGATAGGCCACTATCCATCCTGACTTCATTGGCCAAACCCTGGGATGCTGTAGCATGCTGACTTAGATTCAAAATCGGGACTGAGATTCCTTTAGCTGTTGACTTTGGGATAATCATGTGCCCTCTCAAAGCCACAAGTTCCACATCTGCAAAGTGACCAAATGATATCAGAGCTCCAGAGGACCTGGAGTCCCCATCACAGCCCTTCTAGGAAGGCCAGTCTGTTTCCAGAAGACAGGGGATTCTGGGGCCAACACTACTGTGGTGATGTAGGTATGATGCTCCTGGATTTTGGAAGTAAAGAAGGTAAAACTATAGTACAATAGGAGAGAGGCGCTTTGTAGAGCCACAAACCCACAGACCACGGCCTGCCACATGATCCAATCATTGCCTTTTCTTGGACTAGGACAGGCTGGCAAACCAGAGTTCAAACTATGAGGGGACAGGTGATCCCTGCCCTCACCATGATATGAGTTGAAACTTGTCAGGCCTTCAGGAGTGTGGCTATGTCTTTTTCACAATCTATTCCCACGGCCTACTCAGAGCTTGGCCCATGGAGAGTGCCTAAGGGCTACTGACATCCCCAGCGGTGGCAAGTCCCTGTTGGCAGGATGTGTTAGCTGAGGCCAATGGTCACTGGGCAGGGAGGCCATGTGAGGTGTTCTGAACAGAGAGATGCCCATCTAGATTTGTCTGGGCTGAGATTCCTCAGTGGCTTCCAGGGAGAAGCTAAGGGGACACCTGGGAAGTCAGCAGCACTGGCTGCAGGAACAGGAAAGGCCACAGTGAGGTGAGGCCCCCTCTTGCCTCCATGCTGAGGTGGGATGCCTGCAACACATGTTCTTAACATGTGTTAACCTTGGTGCTTTCCTCCTGCCAAGAAGCTGTCATGGAGGCATTTAGCAGAGGAAATGGCGTAGGAAACGTTTCTGTTGTACTTTGGGGCACTGTGCAACTAATGGGGCATGTATGACGGGGGCCGTGGGTAGGGAAGTTAGGCCCCAGCTGACCCTGCCAAAGCCTGTTTGGTCCAGCACCAGAGGAGCAAGTGTGAATAGCATTTGGCAGCCGAAGCCCAGTCCCCTCAGCTGTCATGTGGGATGAAGCACTGGGGACGGGGGCTGAGCACCTATGATGCACAGGGTGCTGGCTTTGGGCCTCACGCATCTGCCATCTCCCTGCACCCTCACCACAGCCCTGTCATGTAGACACCGTCCATCCAGTTACAGATTAAGAAGCTGCCTTGAAGTTGGCCTGACTCCAGGCAAATCTAACTCTACTAGAACTCAAAGGAACTCACAGCAGTTTCCTTGGTGCCATGAAGCCAATAAACCCATTTAGGACATGGGTAACAGCATTCAATACGATCTGCAAGTTACTTGTCTGAAGTTCGGGGTTATATATATGTATATATATATACATAGTGCAATGAGGATGATTTTATATGGCAGCCTAAATGAGGATGATTTTATATGGCAGAGGTCTAGGGGCAAAACGTCAACTCTTTGAGGTTGGGATCAGGCTGTGGTTTTCATCCAAGGAAAGATGTGTATTTTGTGGCTTCTTTCTCTCTCCAATCGCAAACACAATGTACATAGGCAACACATACAAAGAACACACATATATCTACATGGATACACACACTCTCTCTCTCTCTCTCTTTTTTTTTTTTTGACAGAGTTTCGCTCTTGTTGCCCAGGCTGGAGTGCAATGGTGCGATCTCGGCTCACCTCAACCTCTGCCTCTTGGGTTCAAGTGACTCTCCTGCCTCAGCCTCCCGAGTAGCTTGGATTACAGGCATGTGCCACCACACCCTGCTAATTTTGTATTTTTAGTAGAGATGGGTTTTCTCCATGTTGGTCAGGCTGATCTCAAACTCCTGACCTCAGGTGATCTGCCTGCCTCGGCCTCCCCAAGTACTGGGATTACAGGCATGAGCCACCACGCCCAGCCATTGATGCACTCTTAAAAGCCCACACACCTATCTACACACATCCTCACTCACGTGTATTAAGAGACAGTCACGATGATGCTCACGTGTGACACACCCACATACACCTGCTTGTGTCCTCTCACCCACATATCCACAGGACTACTTGCTTTATAGATACATCAAATTGCCTTCACACACACACACACACACACACACACACACACACACACACACTCCCTCTCAGGTGGACCTGCTAACACACATACACAACAGGCTAATCCACATAGCGAGAAAACTCACATTTACACAGCTCTTTCTCTGAGCAAAGGAATTCTGTCTTTTCTAGCAGAGAACAGGAAAGTGAGCCAGCAGTTCTTAGCTGCTTTCTGTCATCTCCCACAACTCTCAAAGGCGACGAGCTTTTTATGCAGAAAAACAAAAGCAAAAGAGGGCAGGTTGGAAGTGGCTGGGGGCCTAGTGAGGATCTCTCCCGGGATGAACTGCTCAATGTTTTCACCCCTCTAGATTTCAGTTTCCACAAGTGTTAAGTGAGGATAAAACTCCCTTCCAGCCCCTTCCCACGGCCTCTGTGGGTACCATATCATCCGATACAGGGATGGGAAGCTGTTCAGACAAGTCCTGGGTGGGCCCCCTCAAGGCTGAATTCCCCACTACCAGTCGCAGAGCCTATTCCAAGGTCAAGCCATGCCCTGCTGGCTTGAGTGGGGAAATGTGGCAGTGACACCCTGAAGGGACATTCATAAGGGTCACACTGTCAGAGCTGCACACGCTGTCACCATGAAAGATTCTCCCTTACTTCAAGGTGGGGAAACTGAGGCACAGGAAGATTAAGGACCTAGCGCTTAGAACAATGACTGTCACTTCCCAGTTCCCCAGTGGACACTGGGAGAATGACTGTCGGATGCTGCTCTTCTGTCATCTTCCAAGCAGCTCTTGAGGCTTTGAGGACTTGGAGTATGAGGGACTCGACAAGGCAATATTAAGTTTTGTACAAAGATTGTGGGAAATTTGGAGGCTGATCTGTTCCTCTAGTCCTGGGTGACGCGACCACTCTTCCCTGCCTTGTGTCAACACCTCACCCAGGACATGAGAGCTCCCCTTCGCCCAGCTCATTGGGATTTGCTGTGCTTATGGGTGTACACCCACTACAGGCATGCGTGGGAACACGTGTGCGTGCGTGCACACACACACACACACACACACTCCTCTCTCTCTCTCTGTCTACAGACTCACACAAGAAAACCTGTGCAGGTTGGTAATATTTCCAGAAAAAGCAGACACAGGGAGAGGCAGTAGGAGTCCCCAGGCTGCCTTCCCCTGGAGTCCCAAATAACATGTCCAGATGATTGGTGTTGACATAAACTTTAATGCTGAGTTTCTGGCCACGCACCAGGTCTCACCAATGTCAGGGTGAACACAGTCTAGTCCCTTCCCTTGTAGAGATTATAGTCCAGTAGAAGGTCACTGTGTGGTCACCAACATGGAGGGGCGGAGCTTGGAGGAGGGCTAACAAGACACATGTCTAAACGGTCCTCTGGGTGCCCTGAAGAAGGAATGATGGACTCCTTCCTGCAGGGGCTCCAGCCAAGACTTTGCCAAGAAGGGAGTATGGAAGACTATGAAGGCCGCTTGAATGTTGCCAAACAAAAGAGTGTGGTAGGGTGTTCTAGGCCAGAGGACAGCATGTGCACCAGCCAGAGGTTGAAGCCTGCAGCATATTTAGGGCGGAAAAGGGGTCCTGTGCAACCAGAGCCTGAGACAAGAGGGGCCAGAGATGCAGCAGGGGACAGGTGAGGAAGAGCCTCCAATGCCTTGCCAAGGGTTTGTCTTTATTCTCTGGATGGGCTAGGGGTCATGGGATGGGTTTAAAGAGAGAACGGATGAGATCAAGTGTGTGGTTGCAAAGGTCACCTGGTGGCCCGATGGAGGTGAGGAAACCGGCATCTAACTAAAGGGACCAGAGTCTGAAGCAAGGAAGACACAGGGGAGCTACTGCCTTCCTGGCTCTCCCAGGTCAGTCAGGAGGTCCTTGCAACAACTGGGGGCAAGACTGGTGTGTTAGAACTTTCCCAAAAGAGGATATGGGAAATGAGAGGAGGGATGGATCAGTGAGGGGTCAAGGAGAAGGAGGCATCAAGGACCATGGTGCTGGTGCCAGTGCCCCAGGTTTGGCTGGGGAGCAGGGTGGACTCACCTTCCGCATCCTGGAGGAGGGGCAGGCAGTGATTTCACATCCCTCCCCGGGCTGTCTCGGCGGGAACCAGCCATTGTTTGTCAGCCTGTGCTGTCCCAGGAGCTGCGGCTCAGAATATTAAAATCTTTCTCAGGTTTATCTCCTCCCCATCTCGCTCATTTGAAATCCCTGCAACTGGGGGGAGAAAGTTACTTTAATTCTCTGGTTCCTATCAGCCTAATTACAGTTTCAATAGACAACAGACTGGGCTCTAAATGAGATCTGAGGACACTGGAACACATTATGTTGGCGCTAATAATGGTCTGTCTTTGTTTTATCATTTCTTGTTGTTGCTTCTCATTTTGGCTGCCTGAATCCTTAATGCCTTTGAGTGTCTCGGGGAGATTGCTTCCTCTTGCTGGCAGGCCGGGACACAGTTCCAGACTTGCATATGAAAATACCCAGCCTGTGCCTGCAGCTAACACGCCAGCCGCCATTTAAATTTCAATCAGCCCTTCTGTTTGTGTGTGAGTTCCTTGGATGGATGAAATTAGCAATTTTGAAAAATTGATTAAAATTGCTGGTTTCACGAAGCCTCAAAACATCAAAATCAATCTTTTTTAAAAAAAAAAAATACACCAAAATTCTTGTTGGACTTACCACGTCTGCAGTATGAGAAGCTGCTGATTGCCAGTGGGGCGGTTGGGGACCTGAGGGCTGGGTGGGCTGGGGCTTCTTTTGTCTCTGGACACACTCCTATGTGACCTTTTTAAGAGTTTGACTCTTGCTTGGTTTCATTGTTCTTTCATCTGTGGAATAAAGGGGTTTGACTGAAGAGGGCACCTCTAGAAGGCTCTTCTCCAGCCCTGGCACTATGTAATTATGTGCTCTGAGTCAGGTAAAAAACCAATGAATCTTTGCAGGTAAAATCTGCATTTAGATGAGGGTGAGAATACCAACAACAGATATCATATTAGCTAACATTTTGAAGTGCTAAATCAGGTGCTTTATATGTATTATTTACACCCATTTAATCATCACAGGAAGACTACGAGAAATACAATGATTACCCCCATTTTCAGATGTGGAAACGAAGGCCTACACCTTTCCCCACATCCAGGTGAATATAATTGCAGGTAAAGGCTGCTTTGATCCATCTAGCAGAGGGGTCTCCTAGGGCCCCCCTGCAATGGCCCTGGGGGAGTCACACATGTGATTGACGGATGTCAGGCTCCCTGGTCTGATGGGGCAGTGGACGTTGGCAGCAGACATTCGAGGCATCCCTGGGTCTACTCTCTTCTCTGAGCTTTGAGTCAATGTCTTGAAAGCGCTATTCATCACCTTTGCAGCAGAGACGGGTCAGAGAAGTGAAATGGTAATCAAAGACACGCATGTGACATTTCCCCAAATAGTGTGACCTGCTCAATGGCACAGACCAACAGTCCTGGCCACCATCTAGGCACAGAGAAACACTCGGTCATCACTGGTTGGTTTGAGGAAAAAGACAACACTCCAGGCTGGGCGCGGTGGCTCATGCCTGTAATCCCAGCACTTTGGGAGGCCGAGGCAGGTGGATCACGAGGTCGGGAGATCGAGACCATCCTGGTTAACATTGTGAAACCCCGTCTCTATTAAAAAAACAAAAAATTAGCCGGGCATGGTGGCTGGTGCCTGTAGTCCCAGCTACTCAGATCGCCCCACTGCTCTCCAGCCTGGGCAACAGAGCGAGACTCCGTCTAAAAAAAGAAAAAAAAAAAAAAAGAAAAGAAAACACTTTGTTTGCTGCTCTGGGCAGCAGTAACTTTCCTTCACCTCTTCTGGCCCCACCCTTCACGAGCCTCCACTTGCCTCGAAGGGGAGAAAATAGGCTGACCTCTTCCAGAAACTAGGCGGCTCTGCTCCCTCCACTGCAGTCTGAGTAAGACAAGTGTCACGGCCATTTTCTGCCTTTTGTGGGTCCCCGTGGCACGGCTGCTGACAACACTTAAACACAAGAATCACCTTCGATTCTTGTTTAAAAAGCCAGGCTGCTCAGAGCCTGCTCCACCCTTTCTGAAAAGAGCCCTCGCCTGTCTGGGAAGCCCTGCTTCTCTCAACATGCGGTAAGTGTATACGGGGACCATATTCTCACCTTCCAATTTACTGGTCAAATGGCTAGCCTGCAGACAGTTCAAATTCTCTTCCCTATCTCATGAATATTTATTGAACACCTACTAACATTAATGGGGAAAGATAGAGGTGCTACGGGAAGGGTATTTTTTCTAGATTTAGAATAGAATCTATCACCAGTGTTTCGTGACTTTGTGAAGTCACTTAAGTCTTTGGGACTTGGTTTCCCTGATTGTCAGATGAGAACAATGTCCCTCTCTCCGGATTGTTTTGAGGAGACGTGGAATGCATGTGGAACGTCTGTCTGGTAAAATGCCTGGCGCCTAAGTAGCTACTCTTTCTACCAGAGAAAACCCACCCCCAAGAGCCCTGTCCCAAGGCTGCTGTGAATCCCCAAGTCGCTGGCATAGTCTGTAACTCCTCCTTCAAGGGAGGAGGATGCTGGGGTGTTGGCTAGGCTCATTCACCAGAGAAGTGACCTGGCCCTGTTTACCAGCCTCATATAGCATTTTTTTTCTTTTTTTGAGATGGAGTCTTGCCCTGTCGCCCAGGCTAGAGTGCAGTGGTGCCATCTCAGTTCACTGCAACCTCCGCCTCTCGGGTTCACGTGATTCTCCTGTCTCAGCCTCCCGAGTAGCAGGGATTACAGGTGCCCACCACTGCACCAGGCTAATTTTTGTACTTTTAGTAGAGAAGGGGTTTCACCATCTTGGCCAGACTGGTCTCAAACTCCTGACCTCGTGATCCACCCGCCTCTGCCTCCCAAAGTGCTGGGATTGAAAGGTGAAGTCAGCTGGACTTCCTGAGTTGAGTGGGGACTTGGAGAACTTCTCTGTCTAGCTAGAGGACTGTAAATGCACCAGTCAGCACTCTGTGTCTAGCTAAAGGATTGTAAATGCACCAATCAGCACTCTGTAAAAACGCACCAATCAGTGCTCTGTAAAATGGACCAATCAGCACACTGTAAAATGGACCAATCAGCACTCTGTAAAATGGACCAATCAGCAGGACGTGGGCAGGGACAAATAAGGGAATAAATGCTGGCCCCTCCCCAAGCCAGCAGCAGCAACCTGCTCGGGTCACCTTCCATTCTGTGGAAGCTTTGTTCTTTCACTGTTCACAAAAAATCTTACTGCTGCTCGCTCTTTGGGTCTGTGCCACCTTTAAGAGCTGTAACACTCACTGCAAAGGTCTGCAGCCTCATTCTTGAAGTCAGTGACATCAAGAACCCACCAGAAGGAACCAGCTCTGGACACAGTAGGACGTGGGCCTGGAGCTGCTGGGGCCATTTCTGCCACCACGTAGGGACAGCCAGCCTAAGGATGAAGTCAACAGAGAAGAACGGAAACTGAGAAACAGAACTAATCATTCCACCCAGCACCTGGGTTCAGCCGGGACTAACTCTGGTCATGTGAGTTGATAACATTTCTTTTTGGCTTAATCCGGGCTAAGCTGGGTTTCTGTCATGCTCAGACAAAAATAAGTGCTGACTAAATCAAAGCTTTTTCCCTTGGCTGGAAACCCTGATTCCCCAACGCAATGGCTCTGCCCATGTGGTGCTGAGGGCTTACACCAAGATGGTAGAGAAGGCCCCTTGAATAGAACTAGACTTCGGACTGCTGGGCTGCAGTATAATTGAGGTCCTGGGGAGGGAGCCAGTTCAGGGAAGAAAGCACCAATACCTTGAGCCTCAATGCAAAGAAAAACAGCCTGGAAGCAAATATATATGTATATATATATGTGTGTGTGTGTGTGTGTATATATATATGTATATATATTCTTGCACTGCAAGTTTTTACCGTAAATGATGTTGAATTGTGTCCATTTTTTTTCAAGATTCTATTGAGATAATCATATAAATTCACTTATATTTGAATATTAAACTAACTTTTAATTCCTAGGATAAACCCCACTGGGTCATAGTGTATTATAGTTTTTGTATTAATGTACTGTTGAATACAATTTGCTCATATTTTAGCAGCATTTGTGCTCCATGAAGGGTATTGGTCTGTAGTTTTCTATTTTAATATATGTTTTCTGGTTTAGGTATCAGAATAAGTTTGCTTCATAAAACAAATGGGGAAGAGTTTTCTTTCTCTGTTTTCTAAAATAATTTGATAGGTCTGATTTTTTTAAACCTAATTTTTAAAAATAGAATCTGCCAGTGAAACTGTTGGAACCTAGTGCTTTCCTTGTGGGAAGGTTTATAACTACAAATTCCATTTCATTAGTACATATAGGGTTATTTATGCTTTCTATTTCTTCTTGAGTGAGCTTTGGTAACTTGCACATTTCAAGGAATTTTTACATTTTCTCTAAGTTGTTGAATTTGTGACATAAATTTGTTCATGCTATTTTCATATTAGCCATTTAATTAAAGTAGGGTCTGTAATGTGATGTCGTTTTTTTCCTGAGATTGGTAAATCGTGTCTTTATTGTTTCTTGATCAGTCTGGCTAGAGGCCTAGCAACTGTCAACGGTACTAGTTTTTTGTCCTCGTAGAACTACCAGCCTTTGTACTCATTTGCCCGTGTGTTTGTCATTTTCTACTTCAGTGTTTTATGCTCTTATTTTTACTATTTTCTTCCTTCTACTTTCTTTGGGTTTATTTTGTCCTTCTTTTTCTTCATTCATCAAATAGGGGCTTAAATGATTGACTTTAGGACTTTCTCCTTTCTGATATAAATACAAAGTTGTCATTGCATCTTAGAGCTGCTTTATCTGTATTTCACAAACTTCATATGTTTTGTTTTTATTTTCATTTAGCTCAAAATATTTAAAAATCTCCCTTGTAATTCATTCTTTGAGCTATGGGTTATTTAAAAGTGCATTGTTTAATTTCTAAATATTTTGGGCTTGTGCATATATCTTATTATGATTTTAAAATTTAATCCCACTGTGGCCAGAGAACATACACAGTACTATGTCAATACTTTAAAACTTATTGGTATCTGTTTTATGTCAATTACCTTGTGTCATGCATACCAGACTGTGGTAATGTACAGGTAAGTCAGGTCTTGTGGGAAAAAAAGGTCTGATTAGTAGCATTTGCCAATTTTCATGGTATAAATACTTACACCATGGCCAAATTCAACATAATGTTACTAAATGTACTATTGGAAAGAAATGTGCACAGTTTTGTGAGCTGCTACAAGCCAGTTCCAGCACAAGACTGGGAATATGGTCTATTTGGTAAGTATTCCAGGTGCACTGGAAAGTTATATGTATTGTGTTGTTGTTGGGTAGAGTGTTCCATAAAGGTCTATTTGGTTAAGTCTCCTATATCCTTATAGATTTTCTGTCTTCTTGTTCTGTCAATTACTGGTACCACTTTATGTGTGATATAAGAATCTTACAGCAATATAATTCCTTTCTTCCCTCCTGTCCTTTGTGCTGTTACTGTCACATATTTTACTTATACATACATTATAAACCCCACATCACATTATTTTTACATTGTCATCAACTGCCTTTTAAGGAAAATAAGAAATTAGAAAACACAAAGGTTTTTTTTTTAACCTAACTGCATATTTAGCATTTCTGGGACTCTTCATTCATTTGTATAAACTTGATTTCTGTCTGATATTTTCCTTCAGCTAGAAGAACTTTGTTTAATAATTCTTAAAATGCAGGTCTGCTAGTGATAATGAAAATTTGTCTGAAAATTCTTTATTTTGTCTTTACTTTTGAAGGATATTTTCACTGGCTATAGAATTCTAGATCAACAGTCTCTTTTCCTTTCCTTTCTACACACTAGAGATGTTCCATCGTCTTCTGGCTTGCATAGTTTCATGTGAGTCTTTATTACTTTTTAGTTATTTTACTCTGTACACGAGTACTTTTTCTCTGGTGACTTTTAAGATTTTCTCATTTTCGTAAACTTGGTTATGAAATGCCCTGATATGATTTTCTTTGTATTTATCCTGACTGGGGCTTTCTTGAGTTTTTTGACTATGTCAACTTATACTTTCAAAAACATTTAGAAAACCCAGCTAATACTTCTTCAAATAATTTTAATGCTCTCTTCCTTTTCTTTGAAGACTCTATATTATATAATATAGTTGTGCTATTGTGATATAATAAAAAATACATACTTTGGCTTTTGTCACAGCTTCTGGTTCCCAGCTCCTACAACCCTCATAATTTCCTAAGTGACTAGAGCAATAGGCATATTTTTTTGCTAAAAAAAATTTAGACTTTTTTCCTCAGTTCCTGAAACAGCTGCATGGCAATACAAGTGAAAAACATGTCTTTTATTATTCACAGCAGGTCTCTTACAACCACACCTGAGTTTATATTAATTGAGGTGATTATTTTTGGAAAGCCCTTGGATAATCACAGGATTGGGGCTGGTCACCAGTGGGACTGACCATGTGATTGGAGGGTTGAAACTTTTGGCCCCACTCCCTCACCTTCTGAGAGGGAAGAGGGGCTAAAATTGAGTTGATTACCAAATCACTCAGTGATATAATCAATCATGCTTACATAATGAAGCTTCCATAAAAACCCAAAAGGACAGAGTTTGAGGAGCTTCCAGGTTGGTAAATAAGAACACACTCATGCACTGGAAAGGTGGTGTGCCCCAAATCCATAGAGACAGAGCTCTTATGCTTGGGACCCTTCTGAGTCATTTGCGTCTCTTTATCTGACTGTTCGTTTGTGTTGTTTACAATAGTCTTTGTATTAAATGGGTAAGTGTAAGTATAATAAAATGTTTCCCTGAGTGCTCTCTCTAGCAAATTAATTAAACCTGAGGAGAAGGTCATGGGACTGCCTAGTTTAGATCTGGTTAGTCACAAGGTATAAAACCCAGACTTACAATTAGCATCTGAAGTTGATGAGGACAGTCTTGTGGAACTGAGTCCTTCCCCTATGGGATCTGACCCTATCTCCAGGTAGATAGTATCAAACTTAATTGGATTATAGGACACCCAGCTGGTATCTGCTGAAGAACTAGTTGTTTGTGGAAAGAAATCTTCACACATTTTGGACACAGAAGTTTTCTGTGTTGTGTGCAAGGGTAGACAGAAAACAATGTGTTTTTTACTTCAGAATGTTAGGTCACTGAATATTGTCCTTTATGTCACTGAGGCTCTGTTTAATTTATTAGCTTTTTAAAAATATCTCTTTGCTTCTATTTGGATAGTTCTTGCCTTCTATTCAATCTTATTTACAACTTCTTTTTTGCAATGTTTAATCTGCTATTAAGCCTCTCTGGTGAATATTCCATTTTAGATATTATATATTTTTTGGCTCTAGGTGATCTGGATTAAAAAAACCTTTTATCTCTTCAGCGTGCTATGTTTTTCTTAAGTCTTGAATATATTTATAATAGCTGTTTTAAAGTTCTTTTCTGCTAATTCCATTACCTCTATAATTTCTGGTCTTGATTCTATATGTTTATCCTATTGAAATTTATTGGGTTACTTTTTATTTATTTATTTATTTTGCATGTTTGGTTATTTTTAATTAGATGCTGGACATTGTGTGTTTGAAGTTATTGAGTGTCTAGATTTTGTTGTGTGTTTTTTTTCCCTCATAAAGCACATTGAGTTGTGTTCTGATAGCCAATAGTTCACTTTCAGGTCATCTTGCACTTTTGATCTTGGTTTTAAGTTTCACAGGGTTGAAAGTAGTCTTTACTTGAAGGATAGCTAAGTTATACTACCAAGGTGTGCCTTTTATGAGACTTTTCCTAAATGCTCCAAGTGTTTGATAAGGTTTCTTTATTTGGTCAGAACTCAAATGTCTCTCAGCCATACCAAGCTTTAGTATTTGTTCAGCTTATAGTTCCCTGGTAGTTACTCCCTCTCTGGTGATTGTTCTTTGCCTGGCTTAATGGAGTCTTTACATATTTATAGCTTAGTCTTCAATCAAAGACTCAGGGGATCTTCATGACGATATCTGGACCTCCTCTTCTGCATAGCCTGTTCCTCTTTAGTTTTCTGCCCCACAAGTTCCAGCAGCCTCAGCCTTCCCAAACCTACATCTCTGTCTTTTCAGCTCACAGAGACTGCATTATGTGCTTGTGTTCTTGTAAACAATTGCCATGTCTGCTAAATGCTTCTAGGCAGAAATCTGCAGAATTGTAGGGCACATCTCCTTTGTTTTCTTTTTCTTAGTCACTACACTACTATGATGCCTGTTGTTCAGTGTCTGAAAACATCCGTTTTATGTATTTGTCCATACTTTCCCCCCCTGTTTTAGATGATGTGGTAGGCAGAATATGGTCCCTTAAAGATGTTCGCTCTGGAACTAGTGAATATGTTATGATATGTAGCAAAGGCAAGTTAAGATTGCAGATAAAATTAAGACTGCTAGTAAGTTGACTTTAAAAGAGGGAGGTTATTTTGGATTATAACTGAAAAGGCTCCTAGAAGTGGAGGAGGAAGACAGAAGAGAGAGAACCAGAAGGATGGCAGTGTGAGAAGGATTTGGCCCAACCTTGCTGGCTTTGAAGTTAGAAGAAAGAAAACATGAGCCAAGAGAAGCAGAAGCTGGAACAGGCAAAGAAATGGATTCTCCTGCAGCTTCCAGAAGGAACACAGCCTGCTGACACCTTGATTTCAGCCCACTGAGACTCATTTTGACTTCTCACCTCCAGATCAGATAATAAATGTATATTGTTTACGTGCAGCAGGAATAGGAAACTAATACAAGTGGGAGAGCTGTTCTGGTGCTATCATTCTATCATGACTGAGAGGAGACATTTACTATTTTTATTTTTGTTTGTTTGTCTTTAAGAAAAAGATACTTGAGACCCACTACAGATATTTCGATTTGGTCAGAACAGGGGCATTAAGATTTTTAAAAATTTTCTGATTGTTCTAATGTGCACCCAAGGTTGAAAACCACTGACCCAGTCCAACCCTGTCAATTTACAGCTGAGGCCACTGAAGTGAAGAAGAGTTAGAGGAAAATGCGAGTGAAATTTCAGTCTGCTGCAAAAGACTCTGCCTAGAGGAAGGATGGTAGGATATATGTTCTCCTAGGAGGCTGTCTTTTGGCATCCAGGCATTTACAACTGTGGCAGGAGGTCCGCAATGAACTTGGATGAGGGGCATATGTCCTCAAAAATACAGGAGCAAAGACCAACCTATTAGCTATGCAAAACTGTGGATTTCTGCAGCCCTAAAATCAGTTCAATCAGCCTTATTACCACAGAAGTGCCCACCTATAGACCTGATGTCAGTCAGTGGTTGGTTTTGATCAAGTTGATGAGAATTCTGCTATTTAACAGACTTCAGCACTCTGGAGAACCACAGGGTGCATTCTGCCAATGCTCATATCAATTCCTTCTTCAGGTTTACATGGCAAGGGTGGCTCTCAGGTCTCAATCATTCCATGCATTTAAAAAAACAGTATTTTCACTGAGCCAGCAGGAGCCAAACATTGCCTAGATTTTGGTGTTCAGTAGTGTTCTGGTATTTATTGATTCATGTTCAAAATTTAAGAGATTCTAAGATTCATTCCTTCATGAGCTCATTTGGTAAAAATGTTTCTCCTTTCTTCTTCCCATCACTTTTCTACCCCTTCCCTTTCTTTCCCTTCTGTTTTCTCCCTTTTTAAAGTTAACCTTAGATTGGTCACATCTGGGCAGGTAGGTGCCTCTGCCAGTGGAGCACAATCAAGTTAATAAGGAGTTGGATCATTTCAGGGCACCTTGACGGCCTTCATATTTTGCTAATCCCACAGTGTCTCTATATGGTTCTTAGCTGCTACCCAGCTTAGGATTTTAGGCTGATAACATCTTACACCTTTCTGTTGATGATCAGATATTGCCTCTCTGCTTCTCTTTCCACAGTGTGTTCTGAGCTTTTCTTGGACCTCAACTTGCTGTTTAGTTTAGGAAATCTTAGCTAGCAAGCTGGCACTTTGTAGGTGACTGGGGAAAGATGCAGAAGGCGAAGACAAAAGCGACGGTTAACACTTATGGGGTGTGTAAAACTGACCTGAGTGCTTGACCTTCAGAGCCAGGCTACAGACAGGTATTAAATATTACCTTTATTTTATATGAGAGGAGACCCAGGCACAGAGAGATTAAGTAACTTTTGTAGGAACACACGATAAATAAGTAGAAGATCTGGGATTTGTGCCCAAGCAGTCTAGAGTCTTACATTTACTCTACTGTTAAAGGATCAGCCCTGCATTTGGATTAAGGTATGTAGCATCTCAAAGCCATGCTCCAAAGGACCAAAAGGCATTGCCCTTGCTGCTGGCCATATGCCTGAGACCGCCTCCATAATCTACCACAATTGAGTAAAAGCATCAGTTGTCATAGTCTCTGCATTCAGACAGAGTCTGAATTTAGAGCGTCTATGTTCTAGTGTGTGCCCCTGGATCTCAGTTTTCTCATTTATAAAATGGGACTAATAATACCTCTTTCAGAGAGCCATTATGAGGATACAAATGAAATTGTGTATGTAAAGTGCCTGGCCTGGAGGGCCCACCACTTATTCAAGGGTGGACCTAGGGGAAGAAATGCTGCAAACTATTGATTGGCATCAGTGAAGAGCCCTAGAAAATGGAATGAAACAGTTTTATTTTTTACTTTTTATTTGAAATTAAAAAGTTACAAACATAGCACAGAGGGTTTCTGCACACCTTCACCTAGCTTTCCCTAATGTTAGCATCTTGTATAATTTATCAAAATCATTACATTAACATTGGGCAATACTATTACTAAAATGCAAACTTGATTCAGAGTTCACCAGTTTTTCTCTTAATGTCCTTCCACTGTTCCAGGATCCAATCCAGGCTCTCATGTTTCATTTAGCTGTCATACTCCCTAATCCCCTCCAATCTGTGATGGTTCCTCAGAGCATCCTTGCCGTCCATGACCTTGACATTTAAAAGGGTCCTGATGGGTGATTTTGTAGAATGCCCCTCAGTCTGATTTTCCCCCCATGATTAAATTGATGTTATGCATTTTTTGGCAAGAATACTATATAAATGAAGTGTCTTCTCTGTGCATCCTATCAGGGGCATGTGGTGATGTCGCTACGTCTTCTTACTGGTGATGTTAACTTGGTCACTTGATTAAGGTGGCACCTACTGGGTTTCTCCACTGCAGATTGCTGTATTTTCTTTCCCCTTTATAATTAGTAAATCTCTTGGGGGAGATACTTTGAGACAATTCGAACATGGTGCTTCTCCTCAAACTTTCACCCATTAATTTTAGCATACATCAGTGCGTCTTGTCTGCAATAATTATTACTGTGGTGTTCTACTGGTATTTTTTTATTTCCCTAGTTCATGTCACATTTATTAATTGGAACTCTTCTGTAAGGAAGAGCTGCTTTCATTTATTTATTTATTCAGGTACTTATTTATAACCATATGGACTCATGGATTTTTATTTTATTCTAGGAGTTATAATTTGATACTGTCATGATGTATTTTGTTGCTCAAATTGTTCCAGCCTTGGGCCTTGGGGGCTCTCTTAGTTGTTTTCTCTGTCCTTTTGGCGTGTGGGGGCAGCATTTACCAGATCAGCCAAGGCCCAGAGCCCAGGGCACACAGTGGAGGTCTGGGCAGCTGGAGTTTGCTTTAAGGCAGTGAGAGCTGGGAAGTGAGAGTGAAATCAGAAAAGACGGTGGTGCCCCACACCCCTTTTCCATGTAAAATCTGCTTCTATAAGACCCACTCAGCTGTGACATTTCACCGGACCGATCTTATTTCCCTGACTCATTCTACAGCTGAGGAAATTAAGGCCCCAGGAAGAGAAGGGCCTTGCAGGAGGCCACAGAGCAAGTTGGGTGGAAGGAGACATTGGGGAGCAGCATGGGCTGGGGCTTTGTCCTTGCCATCCCAGGCTGATACCCCTGCCCCCACATGGTGTCTGACTGCAGAGTAGCTTGTGCCAGAATCTGGGCCACCGAGGGCCGAGGAAAGTTTGTTCCATCAGCAGAAGCCCAGGAAACGGGAGGCTCCTGGTGCAAAGTTTCTTCAGGAAGCCCTGGGGCTGTTGGCTCTGCTCCTTCTCCTTTTTGCCCAGCTGAAAGGGAGGGGGTATTCTGTTCCAAATCTCCAGCTCCAGCTCAGTGGGGGCCTCTAATCCCCTTCTGGCTCAGGGACACTGTCAGCCAGGTCTGGTGGACGTGCTCCCAGAGAGCAGATGTCTGCAGGCCTGGGAACAGGGCGCCATGAGGCCCCAGGCCTGTCCATACAAGGGCTGGGAATGTTAGCAGCAGAGTGCGGGAAACAAGCACAGGGTTAGAGCTGACAATAAGTTCTGTGAGAGTCAGGGGCTATGTTAACAGAGATCCAGTGTGCAGAACGAGGAAGGTGACAGGCCGATGCAATATACGAGACCAGCCTGCAGTAAATTCTCCCACATCTGAGCTCCTCCAGTCCTGACTATCTGCACAAATACTAGGCTCCAGGCTGTATGGAGACATATCACACCCATGGAAAATAGAAAAATCTCCCTGAAATCCTGGAAGCACATACGGAAAGCATTGGTTGTGAGGTCTGCTCAACACTTTCTTACCTACAGGGAGCTTTCCTTTCTAACACACATTTAATCCTCACTATCTCCATAAGGCAGGCAGGACAGGGGTTAGGATCGCCATTTTACAGATGCCGCAGCTAAAGCCTGAAAGAGGAAGGGGTGTGACACGCCTTCTCCAGGGAGTGCAGTGATTCCAGAAAGAACCAGACCTTGCAGTCTTATGTTCTGGGCTTGCCCACAACAGTATTCTGTCTTTGGGGCTGGTTCTCCGATATCTGACGTAACCAACAGCCATGGGTGAGCAGTCCCTGGGTTCCGTAGGGGCTTTGGAAAGTCCTCTGAGCATTGCTAGTGCCTCTGCAGGGGGGACTGTGAGCATGGGTAGATCAGGACAGAGCAGAGGCCCCCCACAAGACCCGTCAGCGCTGACCAGCAAGGGGACTGAGCAGAGTGTATGTGTGCAGGTGCGTGTGTGCACATGACCGAGGGGGTGGCGTGTGCTTGGCAGGGTCTGCAGAGAGGCTGTTGGCCAGGTCTTTACTCTCATCTGGCTTTGGCTTCATACTTCCTTCCCTGGCAGGACTGGGGAGGCCAAAGCGCACAGATGGCCATCTGGCTGGCACTTTAGGACACAGTCCAGTGCACGCTTGCAGACTTCTCCTCCCCCACCCCTTCTCTGCTTCGGTAGCTCTACCAATTCTGCAAAGGAGAGACAGGGCCAGGTCAGAGATGCATCGTGGAGTGGTCTGCAGGGGGCTCAGGGCACAACACTTCTGGCTTCAGAATTTTAAAAGTTCAGTGCTGGGGAGGATGAGGACAGTTCCTCCCAAGCATCACTGCAGCAACTCTGCTTCTTCCAGGGTTTTGGGGGTGGAGGATACAGGAAGGGGAGGGAGGTAAGAGGTTCTGGGGCAAGAGGTGAGAGCTGGGGATGGGAAGTAGCTCTGGTCCCAGCTCACATACCTACATACTCCGTGCCCCAGCCAGATAGCCAGATTTTGCAAAAACGAGTGGACATCCCAGTTAAATTGTCATTTTGGATAAACCATGAAAATTGTTTAAGATAAGCATGTCTCATTGCAATATTAGGACATGCTAAAAAATTATTGGCTCTTTAACTGAAATGCAGACTTACCTGGGCACCCTGTATTTTATCCAGCAATCTTGTGCCCTGGGTGTGTGGGGCGGTGGACCCTCTGTGGGCCTTTGTTGCCTGCCAGCATCACGAAGATGATGGGTAGGGCCAGGGACAGTGGAGGACCCACCATGTCCATGGGGATGGATTCTTCCTGTTTCATACCAGGCCCATTGTCCCATGATGGGCAGGGCAGGCACCTCAAGAGTCCATGGAGATGTGTCGGGGGATCAGTGAGTCAGACCTGCTCTTACAGAACCCCCAGTTTCCTCTCCCCCTCACGGAATGGGTCAGCCTGAGTGAACCGCTGGCACTGTTGCACGAGAGGACCAGCTCAGGGGCTATCCTGGGTCACGAGGGTGCCCTTTCAAAGGGTCCTGCACTGTCTGCCTATTTCAGGACTTCTCCTGCTTCTCATCTAACCCTGTTCATGACAACTGCAGAAGGAGGCCAGAGAGGGGAAGAGGATTGCGAAGGCCACACAGCACGTAATGATGAAGCCAGAAGCAGCCCTCCACCCACCCAACTCCCTGTCCTGTGTCCTTTGGGAAAATACCTGTCTGGCCCTGCACAGTGTTCCCTGAGCAGAGGAGGGTTATCCTTGGGACCATGGGGGTTCTGCCCAATGGAGCCTAATAGGGCTCAGAGGGGGTTTCCCAAAAAGTGTTACATTTCTTGCAGCCAGTCTGGCCTTGCTAACCACTTAAGCATCAACAATTCCATATGTCCAACGGGCTGATTAGCCACAGAGAGACGGGAAGGAGTCGGTCGCAAATAAGGATCTATATTAATGAAAGATCCAGTGATAGAGGTACAGCTGAAGAAAATTGAAAAGACTGTGTTTTCAAACACTGCCCCCCAACAGAGGAATTTTTCTAGCTACAAGTGAGTGCCTTACAAATTTCAGACACTAACGTATGGGCAAAAACAAACAAATAAACAAAAGTTGAAATGCAGGAAACCTCCTGGGCCTGATAGAAATCTCAATGAGGTCCTGTCTGCTTGGGTTTGTTAAAAAAAAAATGCAACTAACAATAATATCTGACACAAAATTCTTCCATGGTCTGGATGCCTCTCATCCATTGTTCTCTGGAAAAATGTCTCTTTAAGCATCTGCACGTTGGCGGTCATTAGGAGGAAAGAGCTCAGCAGAGTTTTGTTTATTTATTTATGTCCTTTTGCTGCATTCTGATAAAGCACAGGCAAGCAGGCGGCACAGCATCTGGCTTCTCGGAAAAATGGCTGCATGGAGGATTGGGGGCCCTGGCTCCAGACACAGGGGCGTGAGTGGGGGTCTCAGAGCACACAGTGACTCCATCCTCTCCAGCAACTGGTGCTGCAGTGAAATCTCCCAGCTTCCCCTGTGGACATTCCCCAGTCCTTCTCGGGGCACCCCCTGCTCTCTCCTTAGTCCTGGGCAGGCTGTGCATGGAGCTGGGGTCAGGGCTGAGAGCCTCCCTTACATTCTGGCGGCTGGCAGTGGAGGGGGCATGCAGATGCCAATCCAAAAGAAGGTAGTCAAGCTGATGTAGGCTCTAGAAACCACCTCCTCTGATTGCAGGATCCAGGATATGGAGCCTGGGGAGGCACAGGTGTGGGTGCCAATTTCAGTCCTTCCCTGTCTTTGCACCTTTGAAGAGTTGTCATGGGGCGGGGGAAAACCCGTGACTCCAAAAGGCATACACTGTGCCAAAAGACAAAGATGAGGCTTCTTTTTATGCTCAGATGATGTCACGACTATGTCAGAACTGGGTGAAAAGTTGGAATGGTGGCCCGGCAATGGGAGCAAGTTTCCTGTCATTGGACAGGTGGCAGTGTGTGTGGGTATGAGTGTGGCATTTATTGTGCCCTTATTGAATGTGTGCTGGGTCCCAGGCAAGTTCTCACCGTAGCTGTGACCTCAACTAAGCTTTTCTGCAGCTCCTCCTTGTGGGTATTGGACACTCATCTTACAGAGGGGAGGCTGGGCAAACCTTGAATGAGTGTTCAAGCTGGAGTGCAATTCCTGATTCTTTCTGGGACACTCTGCTGCCCCAGCAGAGATTGCCCAGTGGAGATGATGTGGAGGGATTTGAGTCCATGGTAGAAGGGGGCTGAGGGAGTCTTTCCCAGGCTTAGAGGAGTGGCTCAGCTGGCATATCCTTGTAGCAGCCCCAGCAGACTAGTATTTTCTCTTCTGTTGAGGAGGGCTGGGGCATTACCTGTCCCCAGCCAATGGGCAAGGCATGTGCTCACCTCACCTTTTTTTCCCTTGCTGCCCAGCCCACAGCTGATGGGTTGGGACCTTAGCCTCTGAGACGAGGCAGCCTGGCCAGTGGAAAGCCATGAGTTTTGGAGTCTGGCAGACTGGGGCTCAAGGGCTGCTTTCACTCCTGATTAGCTGGGGGAGGCAGAGTGAGGAGCCACATACCTCCTGGCCTCCCTGGAAAATGAGTTGATCCTTCCTGCCTCGCGTAGCCATCAAAGGATTCACTAGCCCGGGGGACAGGCATTGACAACTGTCACCTCATTTGCCCAGTGGGATGAAGACTTCCTCCCCTGACCCAGCATGGATTCAGCCTGAAGATTATCTCTAGGTTGCACCAGGGAAGCTCCTGCAGGCAGGGACAGTGCCTCTCTCCTTCCAGAGAGACCCTGTGTCAGGAACCCAACTGAGAACATAAAATATACTTGCTGAGTGTCTTCCGAGGGCCCAGGAAAGGCTCTAAAGATCGGGGTGTTTCATTCCAGGGACCTGCCTGGGACATAAATGTGAATTGCTGCAGTTCTGCAGCGCCCAACAATAGCACCGGTGTCCACAATAGAAACCTCAGCCACGGCGGCTTTGCACACTGCGGCTACTTTGCTAAAGACCTCATGTAAATTAGCATGCCCCCCAGCTGCCACAGAAACCCCAAGTTCACTTCCCCCAACTCCACACTGCTCAGATGCTGGAAAGTTCTTCCTTCTGTGGAACAGATCATCTGTCTCCTTTAGTTTCTGCACATTTACTTTGCTTTTGACCCACAGAGACTCCCAGGCCAATCTGTCCTCCTGCTTGGGGACAAGTCACCCAGGGGATTGAAGACAGATCTCAGGCCCCACGGGCCAGTCCTGCCCTCAGTCTGCATCCCTGCTCCCTCTGTGGTCTTCGTTGGAGGGTCTCTGCCTGCCTCCTGCCCTCCCCTTGCCTGTCTCTGGTCTCTCTCCTCCAGGACTCAGCTCCATGGCAACAGGCCTCTTTCCTTGGCAGTAAACCCGTGCTGAAGCCTGGCCATGTCCGAGAGTGCCAATCCAAGAGCAAAAACACAATCCATTTCATTTCTGTAACCCCAGCTTCCTGATTCCCAGACTACGGTGGAGCTGATGTATTCTTAAGTAGGAAGACACATTTATTTCCTTTTTAATCAAACCAGGAAATTACCTGGAAGATTCAGAGAATTTGAATCACTTGTGTAAGGTCACACAGCAACTCAGTAGTCCAGCCATCTTGGGAAACCAAGGCTCTGACCTCCTGGCCTGGGTTCCTTCCTCGAGAACCTCTGTGGTAGCCAGTTTGGCTCTTCAGGCTGGGGAGGACCTGTAGCTGACAGCAATCGACGAGATTCAGTGCTATGTCTATTGTAGGTGTCTGTGTTGAGAATACAGAAACCACAGAAAAACCATCAGACCTTCCCAGGGCTACAGACACACTGGGCTTCTGTCCACCTGCCCAGAGTCCAACATGGATCTGGAAATCAGCTCACCTGAAGGCCCTGCAGCCCAGCGCAGTGTGTCTGAGAGCAGGGGAAGGAGAGGAAAAGCATGCACAGCTCTCCCGGCTCCCCCACCCCCAAGAGGAAGTCCAAATCATTCAGAAAAGCAGATGCCAGAATATTCTGAATTTCCAGTAAGCTTTCCCTTCCCAGGAAACGTGTGGTCTGGGGAAGGACAGACACCTGTGGGTGGGGCTGCGAGCCCCTCCGGCTTCACAGGGGGAACATTTCCTGAGCTCCATGGCCCCTTTCATTTGTAGCCCGCCACCCCCAGTGGAAGTTCATTAAAAACACACACACACACACACACACACAATGCTTCAGAGGTCTGCCTTTGCCAGGAACTCTAGAAATAACTCGCTGAGAAACATCTCCGTCTCATACTCACCACCTACAGAGAAAACGGTCCAATACACTGGCAGCTTGGCATGGGGAGAGGCTCAGAGAGGGGAATGCAGGAGTGAGGCTGTGTGGGGGGTTGGTGGGGGCCCCGCGGCTCACAGGCTGTAGCTGTCAGGGCCCTCTGCACATTTGGGCTCAAACACTGGCCCTGCCGCCTGCTGGCAGTGTGACTTTAGAAGAGGTGAGCACCCTCTGGGCTTTGGGGCCCTCATCCGTAAATGGGGCTGATCACGTATGACCTTGTCCACAGAAAAGTTACAGCATGCCAGGTAGGAACAAAGTGCAGCTGGTTCTGGAGTCCAGGTAGGATAAGGGAAGGTCCCTGGATGAGAAAGGACAATGCAGGATCAGAGGGGCCAGTGGTGGCAGGTTCCTCTCATTTCCTCCTACTGTGAATGCATTGTATTCTGTGGGACTTTTGGTCTGTTATGAGGAGAGAAGGACAAATGATGTGTTAAGTCTAGCTAGCACCTCTATTGTGAAGATAGGGAAACTGAGGCCCACAGAATGTGGGTGTCTTCCTGAAGTCACAGAAAGAGGAGCTGCTGAGCTAGGCTCCTGCCACCCATGCTGGACTCTGCATGTCTTAGCAAACCCCCTGGGGAGCTGTGCACCCCTGAGGGCATGAAGCCTGGGCTTGTCTGCAGGAATCCAGAATGTGTTGCCACCCAGGCCTGTCTTCTGCATTTCCCTACAAAAGTGACCAGCACTGAAGTCAAGTGGACAGCTAGAGAGAGGGGAAAGAGACCCAGCTCTGTCCCTCACCAGGTTGTGGCATGGTGCATGGGGCTTGACTCTGTGAGCGTCATCTGCCTATCTGTGAAATGAGGGCATGACTCTTACCTCCTAGGACCACTGGTGAGCATTAGTCATTCATCCAACAAATACTGATGGGTATTGATTGCCTAAGTGCCAGGCACTATTCCTGGAGCTGGGAAACATTAGAGAACTAGGCAGGGGCTCCGTGCACACGCTTCTCCCTCTCTAGCGGGGCAGGCAGCCATGTGACAAGCAAAAGAGAAACACGCAGGATCATTTCACATTGAGATATTAACAGACAGTGCTGTGTGAGGGCAAGTGAATGGTGTATGTTGGGCTGGGAGCTGTTTGAGGATGAGAGGGAGGCAGGGGTGGACAGCACCTGCCAGGTTGTAGAAACCACAAGTGCCAAGATCTTGAGTGTGGTGGGAGTGGGGAGGGGATGCCGAGGGGAAGTAGCAGGGCCTGCTGTGAGGCTGAGCCGGGCACACCAGTGCTGGATGCTCCATCACGTTCGGGCTGGATGCCATGCAGGAGTCCGGGGGCAGCCTCCACAGATGCCCCACACTTTGTGAGCCCAGGCAGGAATCTGGGCAGCACAGGCTGATGTGTGGGCTCTCTCGGGGCACAGGTGCCTGACCCAGGCCTGGTGGGAAGGTGGACATCGATGTCACAGAGTGTCTGGAAGGTTTCCATCTGCCTCTGGTGGGCTAACAGCAGACAGAGTGAAGCCAAAGGACGGGGGATGTAAATTGCTGAAATCACCTACCCCTGGAGCCTTCCCAGATAACACAGGCATTCTGAGGGAAGGCTGGGGTGGAGACACAGAACAGGAAGAGAGAAACCTACAGAGCAGACTGCTTGTTTAGATGCGCAGTTCCAGGTGTGCTCTGCAGATCACCAGTTCCCTAGTCTATTAGTCCGTTCTCGCATTGTTGTGAAGAAATGCCCAAGACTGGGTAATTTATAAAGGAAAGAGGTTCTTATTTTATTTTATTTTTGAGATGGAGTCTTGCTCTGTCGCCCAGGCTGGAGTGCAATGGTGTGATCTTGGCTCACTGCAACCTTCACCTCCTAGGTTCAAGCGATTCTCCTGCCTCAGCCTCCTGAATAGCTGGGATTACAGGTGGAACCATGCCAAGCTAATTTTTGTATTTTTTATTTATTTATTTTTTTATTTTTAGCAGAGATGAGTTTTTGCCGTGTTGGCCAGGCTGGCTCGAACTCCTGACCTCAGGTGACCCACCTGCCTCGGCCTCCCAAAGTGCTGGGATTGCAGGCGTGAGGCACCATGCCTGGCCAGAAAAGAGGTTTAATTGGCTCATGGTTCTGCAGGCTGTACAGGGAGCAGACTGGCTTCTTCTTCTGGGGAGGCCTCAGGAAGCTTCCAATCATGGTAGAAGACAAAGGGGGTGCTGGCACTTCACCTGGCTGGAGCAGGAGGAAGAGGGGGGAGGTGCCACACACTTTTAAACAGCGAGATCTTGTGAGAACTCACTCACGATCATGACACAGTACCAAGGGGAAAATCTGCCCCCATGATCCAATCACCTCCCCCTAGGCCCCACCTTCAGCAGTGGGGATTACAATTCAACATGAGATATGGATGGGGACACAGATCCAAACCATATCACTGAGTTTAGTGACATTCCTAATGCATTCCCCTCTTTTCTTTATAAGAGTCTATTCAGGTATACACTCTTCATGGGCTTCAGGTGAGGCAGGCCCCAGTCCCAGTTCCTGCCCCAAGACTGATCAAGGAGGAACCATGATCAGTCTCAGCTAGAAGTTCTCCAATTTCCTATGTTTATGGGGCCCTTAGTCTCAGCAATTTTTCTCACTGCACCCCTAAGCTAAAAGAAGTATCTAACCCTTTTGCTGGGTTAGGCCCAGACAGCTTAGTAAGTATTTAGGCCCTAACAACTTAGCCAATTGCAACTAGCTAATTGTAAAGACACTATACATGAACTGAAAGAAAAAAGGTATACTTTTAATTAATTTATTCTTTTTTTAATTTTAGAAACTTGTTAAAAATTTTTTTTTGTGGGCAAGTGGAACTTTATTTAATTTGGCAAAAAATATATGTTTTTATGGTACATAACATGATATTTTGATATATGTGTACATTGTGGAATTGCTAAATCAAGTTAAATAACACATTCATTATTCACATACTTATTTTCTTGTGGTGAGAACACTTAAATATACTGTCTTAGAAACTTTCGAGTATATAATACATTGTTATGAACTATGTCACCAAGTCGTACAACAGATCTAATTTATTCTACTATAATCACTTACTAGTGGAATGGATGCACCTGTTGGGCACTGCACAACTTCTCACACTGTGTGTTTGGATTGGACGCCAGCACCCCCATTTCACATTCCACACTGATTTTCATTCCATACTCATTTTATTTCAGCAATCACCAAAACTTCTCAAAGATAGGATATCATCAAATGTCTGTAGCATGATTAATGTTGAAACCATGAATAACCCGAGCTAAAAAGTAGTTCAAGTGGTCCGGGTGCAGTGGCTCATGCCTGTAATCCCAGCACTTTGGAAGGCCAAGGTGAGCAGATCACGAGGTCAGGAGATTGAGACCATCCTGGCCAATGTGGTGAAACCCCCGTCTCTACTAAAATACAAAAAATAAGCTGGGCATGGTGGTATGTACCCGTAGTCCCAGCTACTTGGGAGGCTGAGGGAAGGGAATCGCTTGAATCCGGGAGGTGGAGATTACAGTGAGCCGAGATCACACCACTGCACTCCAGCCTGGCCACAGAGTGAGACTCCGTCTCAAAAACCATACATATATAAAAAGAAAGTAGCCTGTAATCCCAGCACTTTGGGAGGCCGAGGCGGGCGGATCACGAGGTCAGGAGATCTAGACCATCCTGGCTAACACGGTAAAACCCCGTCTCTACTAAAAATACAAAAAATTAGCCGGGCGCGGTGGCAGGCACTTGTTGTCCCAGCTACTCGGGAGGCCGAGGCAGGAGAATGGCGTGAAGCTGGGAGGCGGAGCTTGCAGTGAGCCGAGATCGCGCCACTGCACTCTGGCCTGGGTGAAAGAGCAAGACTCTGTCTCAAAAAAAAAAAAAAAAAAAAAGAGTAGTTCAAGTGGTGTCCAACAGATGTCTAGCATTACTGAATTTTCCTTGAAACTTTAAAATATCCTCTGGCGCCCTTGAATTTGGTGTGGCAATCTGGGGTGCCTCATCCCTTAGTTTGGGATAGAGTGGACTCGAAGCCGTTAATCATCTGTTTAGGTAAGAGACTGCGATGCAATTCCGGCTGATGAAATGTGGAGAGAAGTCTTTCGAGAGATTTCTAGAAAAGGGTCTCCTCACCCTATCAAAGCTGTCTGGGAGGATGCCTTCTGCTGGGGGCTGTTGCAGAGTCTGTGTGGGAACCTGGACCCGCAGCCGCCATGTTGGACCCAGAGGACCACTGTCCCTAGGAGAAGACACTTGATGGCGAAGGGGATGGAGGGGCTGTGGCTTTGGTGACATTGTTTGGCTGCTGAAGCCTGGAAGTACTCATCTCTGGACTTGCTATTTTGTAAGCTAATGCCGTCCTGGAAAATGTAACCTATTTAGAGCTGGATTTCCTGCTCACCAGCAGCAAAAAGGACCCTTCCTGATACACTGCAAAGAATGTTTGGGAACACCACACTTTCTATTCTTCATTAGAGTCACCTATTAAAGTCTCTGAGAAATCCCACAATCCTCTGTTTACTTTGGGTCAGTTCAGTTTGCCAAATTTACTTAACTGTGAAAACCTTTTTTTTCTGTAGAACCTAATTACGCCTCACAGAACATTTGTGTGCCAAAAACCACATTTTTTTTTTTTTTTTTTTTTGAGATGGAGTCTCACTCTGTCACCCAGGCTGGAGTACACTGGTGCGATCTCAGCTCACTGCAACCTCCACTTCCTGGGTTCAAGTGATTCTCCTGCCTCAGCCTCCTGAATAGCTGGGACTACAGGCACATGCCACCACACCCAACTAAGTTTTGTGTTTTTAGTAGAGACTGGGCTTCACCATCTTGGCCAGGCTGGTCTGGAACTCCTGACCTCGTGATCCGCCCACCTTGGCCTCCCCAAAGTGCTGGGATTACAAGCGTGAGCAACTGCACCTGGCCAAAAAACACAGTTTTGAAAGGACATCTTAGATTCCTCCTCACGGCCCCTTAGCCCCTACCCACCCCAGAAGCCTGTACACACAGACGCCCACCTCAGCAGAGTGCCAGGGCCCACATATGTTTCTATTCAATGGGGAAGACTAACCAAAGCCAGATGTACCTGGGCAGCCCACAGGCAGAGGAAGCAATGATGTCATGTTCCAGCCACGCAGGGATTAGCTGCCAGAAAGCCCCAATGGAGGAGTGGGGCCTGGCTCACCAGCCTGCTAATGGATTCAGCAGGAGCGCCCCTGTAGGCTTGACACAACCAAAGTGCATGACTGCTGTGTGCATGATGGCTGTGCCCGTGACCACTGTGTCCCTGACTGCTGTGTGTGTGATCACTGTGTCTGTGACCATTGTGTCTGTGACCACCGTGTCCCTGACCACTATGTCCCTGACTGCTGTTGGTGACTGCTGTGCCCATGACCACTGTGTCCATGACTGCTGTGTCTGTGACTACTGTGTCCATGACCACTGTGTGTCTGACTGCTGTGTCCATGACCACTCTGTGACCACTGTGTCCCTGACCACTGTGTCTTTGACCCCTGTGCCTGTGACCACTACACCCGTGACCACTGTGTCCTTGACCACTGTGTCTGTGACTGCCGTGTCTGTGACCACTGTGCCCATGACCGCTGTGTCTGCGGCCACTGTGTTTGTGGTCTCTGTGTCCCTGACCACTGCACCTATGACCACTGTGCCTGTGACTGTGTGTCCAGTGCCACTGTGTGTGTGGGATTGCTGTGTTCAAGAGCACTGTGTACTTTTGGGCTCAGTCCCTCTGTAGCTCCTAGGACGGGGCCCTACTGTAGCTGTTGTCAGTCCTGCCACCCAACAAGGTGGTACTCTGTGTATCTTTCCTTGGCTCCTGGTCATGCCTCCTCCCATCCCCTAGTCTTGGCCTCCCTGACCCAGGAGGAAGACAAAGCTCTGTTGACCACTTTCTGTACGATTTAGGCCATCCTTCTGTACTTTGGAGCCCAGAGAGTATCCGCCCTGTGATTTTCCAAAAGTGTCCCCTGGAGACCTTTGGTTTCCGAAGAGGAACTGTAGGTTATGTGTCGGGGTGAGGAGGGTCCTAGCTGCTGCCCCTGATTCAACCAGGACAGCTTTCTGCTCATCCTTTTTATCCACTGGGTTCCCACAGAGTATTTCATTGGAAGAACAGTTTTTGTGGCAGGAAAAAATATTTCCAAAGTAATGATATTGACCAGTATTGCATTTTTGCAGGAAGGACTGGGGCCTCCTCTCTATGCTGTGGAATCCCTGGAGATTTGTGGGAGAGCCAGATGGGGTCAGAGCAGAGGAATGGAGGAGACCGCCTGCGAAGGCAGGAGTTTTTTCTCTCTGTTGGCTTTGCCTGCCATGACCCAGGAGAAAAAGCTCTTTGAAACCATCAGAGAGCAGTCAGGCAGACCCACAAGGCATGCTTCTCAAACTCTGGGTCACTGGTGAGGAAGCAGGAGGCAGGCAGAGAAGTGCAGCCTTGGAGGCAGAATGCATTTTATTTTCTCAGCCAAGGTTTAGAGGCTGATGCTGACACCCCGACCAGGCCAGGCACCTTTGCACAAGAGCTCAGCGCAGCTCTGGACCCTCAGAACTGCCTGAGCCGGGGTCCCTGGGCTCAGTGGTGTGCATTTGGCAATGGGAGCCCGGCAAGGCATGTGCAGGACTAACTGCACCATCAGGCACAGCGGGCACGGTGCCCACTGCCCAGAATACTTGCAGGTCCTCTCAAAAATGTTTTTATTTCTTTTAAAATCAGAAGAAAATAAAAGCTTTCAGGTTGAAGAAAATCTTTCAATATATCATATTTATATATTCGTCTTTATAACAATGCAGTTTTAAAATAAGAAGTACATATTTATGGGGGAAGGGGTCCATGAAGGGAAAAGTGCCCGCCAAAGTTCTGATGAAGTTATAATGTGTCCCTAAGTAAATGACGGTGAATTTCAGACCTTGTATTAGCTTGGGCTGCTGTAATAATACCACAGACTGGGTGGCTTAAATGACAGAAATTTATTTTCTTGCAGTTCTGGAGGCTGGAAGTCCAAGATCAAGGAGATGGCAAGGGCTTTTTCCAAGGCCTCTCTCCTTGGCTCCCCGGTGGCTGTGTTCCTTTGTGTCTTTCCATCATCTTCTCCCTTTTTAGATAGAGTTTCACTCTTTTTGCCCAGGCTGGAGTGCGATGGTGTGATCTTGGCTCACTGTAACCTCCATCTCCTGGGTTCAAGGGATTCTCCTGCCTCAGCCTCCTGAGTAGCTGGGATTATAGACGTGCACCACCACACCCAGCTAATTTTGTATTTTTGTAGAGATGGGATTTCACCATGTTGGCCAGTCTGGTCTCAAACTCTTGACCTCAGGTGATCCACCTGCCTCAGCCTCCCAAAGTGGTGGGATTACAGGTGTGAGACACCATGCCTAGCCCCTGGTCTCCACTTCTTATATGGATACCAATCATATTGAATTAGGGCTCACCTTAATGGCATCATCTTGACTTCATGAATTCTTTAAAGCCTCTATGTCCAAATATAGTACTGAGTGTTAGGGCTTTAACACATGAATTTGGGGGGGACATAGTTCAACCCTTAACAAATCTTCTTGCATAAATTCATGCTCTTTCTTTGCAACTGCCTTTCCCTTCTCATCTCTCTTTTTTTCCAGAGAAAGAGAAGGACCTTACCTAAAATGCTTTCTGCTTGAGAGAGCATCAGAAGGGAAGCTTGCCCAGGCTCCCCGGTTCTTTCTTTTGGGCTGTGGGTCAGATGCTGTCCAGTGCTGACCTGGACAAGTTGAGGAAACCAGAAGGAATCCAAGGGGCTGCTAATGCTGTGGGTGGACTCTGGTCATCCCCCCACCTCTGGATATTAGAACTTGGTTTAGCTACGTTCGAGATGTAATTCAAGGGATCACTGGGGGATGGTTATATGTGATGTCCAAGTGTGTGGGCTTCATAGTCCCCCAAAGACCAGATGCCAGGGCAACCCTTCCCCACCTGCTCCAGCACTATCCACCCCATCCCAGCACTGTCAATTATATGGGGTCAATGGTGTGGCAGGAGGATGGTTCTTGGTATTAAAACGGATCCATTTCCTTAGAATTGAAAACGTAGAGGATCCAAGCAGATCCTAGCCTCTGAATGTCAGGAATTCTTGATGTTTTATTAGGATTTTTTCAAGAAAGAGGGAGTGAGAGCTCCTCACTACTCCTGATTCAATGAAACTGGAGAGCCTGTTTTGCTGCCCTTGAAAATTCAATGTTACTTTCAAGTGTGGAATGTCCTGTAATTTTTGTGAAATTGGCTTTTATTTTAAATGAGTCTTCCTGAGGGTAATCCAAACATGAAGAAGAGAAGGAGGAGAAGGAGAAGGGAGGAGGAGGAGGGTGAAGAGGAAGAGTTATAGTGGCATGAGAAAGCAGGGCTGAGTCTAGGAGTTGGATTCTCTCTTGTCCTGCCCTGTGATGTGGTGGCATTACCTTCTCTGGCGTCTCCAATCCTGAGACACTAGCCTGAGCATGTCTCAGGAATTTTTCCCCCATGGATGTGCCCATATACCTTGATGGATCTTATGATATTTGCCATAAAATTCAGGGGCAATTGTCATCACCATTCTAGAGCTAGTACCCATCCAACCTGGAGCAGGATGGGCAGAGCCAGGGCATGGGGCTGAGGCCTGGTACTCAACCTGGGGAGCAGAGGATGCAGAAGGAAAGGAGCTGATGGGCTCCAGGCAATCTCCTCTTTCCACCTGGTCTCCCACCAGTGGGACAGAGTGTGGCCTGGGAGGCTGGAGGTCTGGGTTTGGCCCCTCCAAAGAGACCCATTTCATATGTGGCTTTGGGCTAGCCTCTCTGTTCTTAGGCTCCCCATCTCCTAAATGAGGGAGTTGAACCGGATGAGTTCATCAAAGCCACTGGGTACCAGCCACCAGGTGCCAGCCTCAGGTGCTGAAGATGCACAAAGACAAGAAGACAAGCCCATAGCCCTCCCGGAGCCAGGTAGCCTGCTACAAGCCAGGCTTGTTCACTTGCTCATTTTTCCCGCCTGAAATACATTTATTTTTTTCTCATTATGAAAGCTGCTCATGCTTATTATTTAAAATATATATACAGAAAACACGGCCAAGGGAAACAAAGACAGAAAAATGATCCCCATAAATCTCACCCACTCAGAGACAACCATGGTTAGTGCTTGGATTTTCTTCCAGACCATTTCCTATGACTAGGGACACTCATACTTAAATATAGGAACAAAACAGGATCATAGTGCTTATTTTTTCTGAGTCCTCACAATCATTCTATGAGTCAGTTAGTAGGAGTATTTTTACTTTATATATGCAGAAACAGAGACTTAAAGAGGCTGAGTAACTTTCTCAAGGTGGCAGGTCTGTGACTCAATGCCAAATTCAGCTGATGTCAAGTTGAAAGCTCTTTCTCAACACCCTTGTCCATGAGGGAGCCAGGTAGGTAAATAACGGATTGTTCCAGCATTAACCAAACCTCACAGGAGCCAGAGACCCATGCACTTGTTTTAGGATAGCTGAGTAAAGGTCACGAGCAAGTCAGCCTTTGAACAGTGTTCTTGGAAACAAGGGGGGCTTTGTCAGGTGGAGAAGCAGCAACGAAGGTGCTTCAGGCAGATGGAAGAAACAAACAAGTCAAAAGAGTGAAGGCCAATCAAGTTCATGGCTCCCTCAGTGCAAGAAAGCAGCCAGGGCAATTGGATATGCATAGACAGGAGTGTGTGTGTGTGTGTGTGTGTGTGTGTGTGTGTGTGTGTGTGTGTCAGGCGAGGCAAGGGGAGGTGGCAGGAGAGCTTTCTAGAGTTAGGACGAGGAAGGCCATGAAATATGCTGAGCAGTTCAAGTCTCTTCTTAAGGTGATGAGAGCTATTAAGGGTTCTTGATGGGATATGAAAGGATCTTTTAGGGGGACACTCTGGAGGCCCTGTGGAGGGCGGATTGGGGCAAGGGGAGTCAATCATCTGATTCTTTGATCCTCTTTCCAACCTCAATTAGCATCCCCAGGAAAGGGAGGCAGAAAGAGTGGGGAGTGAGGTCCCATGAGTCTTGGGAAGATGGCTGGATGCCCAAATACTCCATTTTATAAAAGGCTCACCTCATGGGCTAATGAGGAGGGAAATGAAGCCAGAGGTATGTGGTGGAACTGTGAATGAGCCCACCCCTTAGAGGGAGGAAGAGGGGAATGAGGGACTGATTTAATGGTATTGATTCCTGCTGTGTCTTATTTCTGAAACTCTGCTCGGCTGTCTGCGCCAACATCTGTTTGTTCCATCTCCAGCATGAGGCAGGGCCCCTTTCTTTCCAGGACTGGGTTGGCATTGCTTAAGTTTGCACTTGGGTGGTTTTTTTCTGGGAGGATTGATGTCCTGCACTCCAATCAGCTGGGTCAGGCATGCACTCCACTTTCTACATAGTCTCATAGACACCAGAAAATGTTCGGGGTGGAGCAGACATAGGGGCTCACATGGGTCAGGAACCTGAGCTGCCAAGGAAGCCTCTGCACAAAGGGCCAGAGCTGTGCATGTGATGGGTGTGTGCAGGTGCAGGACTGGAGTCATGAATAGGTGACAAGTGGGGACAAGCAGCTGCTGGTGAGTATAGGTTGAGTAGCTGGATAAAAAAATGAATGGGGGAGTGAGGCTAGGTTATGCTTTGGCAAAACCAAATGGCAAAGGGTTAGTTTGTGCTTGTGCTGCCTGTCCTTTGTGAGTTGGGTGCCAGGTTAGGTCATCTGAGAAACAGGCTCCCACCTGGGAGTAGCTGTGGCTTTATTAGGGGAGACGCCTGTGAAGGATAAAGGGTGGGGGAGCAGGAGAGGCAGGGAGAAGCTTTAGCCATAGTGCAGGTCTGACACCTAGGAAAGGAGAGAGAAGGAAAGACGGGGAAGGAAGAGCCTGGGATTGCAGCACAGTTCTGCGGAGTCCTGGGCCAGGCTAATGGCAAGTCCCTAAACCAAAGTTGCTCATTAGCAGAATCCCACATCAAGCAGGACTGAGAGTTCTAGTATTCAAGTCAGGGATACCAGCCAGTTGCAGGGAACAGTCAAGGGAAGCCAGTGTGGCCTGGGAGGAGGACAGAGGGAGGTTCACAGGGAAGAGCTGGTGGCCATGGGTCAGCTCTGCCTAGAGGGAGGCTCTCTGGAAGAAGCCTCTGAGAGGGATACCTCCATGGCTGCTGCGGTTGGCTGGGAACTCGGCTGCAGGCACTCCTCATTCGGGAATCCAGGCTTTTTTTAGAGAACCCACTGTCTAGAATGTTGCTGGTCACCATGACAGAGGAAAAAGATAACCTGGAGTATCTCGCACTATTAATTAAAGGCTCTAGTCCAAAAGAGATGTGTGTCAACTCCACTGGTGACCATTGGCCAGATCTGATCATGTGACCCCAGGATCCAGAAAGTGAGAGTCCAGGAAGGGGTCCAGGAAGTAAAATCAGCCACTGCATAGTAGGAGGAGAGCTGAAAATACCTGAACAGTGCTAATGCCTACTAGAGTATATGAAAAGGAAAATGAATGAATGAATGATGGGAAAAAGAGATGGATCAATGGAATGACTGAAAGAAGGGAGAAGATAATGAAGGAAGAGAGAATCAAGGGGTGAAGGAGTAAATTAAGGGGTAAGTAGGCAAGTGAATAAATGAATGAATAAAGAAGTAATGAAGGATGAGTGCGGCCTGAAGGATGAAGCAGAATGCATAGGATGTGAATGGATGAATAGTGAGAGTTGAGAAAGGATGAGCTAAGGACAGAGGCCATTGAGCCTCCTTTGCTTTGGAAGGGTAACAAGACAGCACTCCCCTTCTTCTCCCCACTGCCACCTCCAGCCAGATGCAGCTGCAATCCAAGAATTGCACCAACCAGCAGTCCCTGAATGGTTACTGCAAAGGTGTCTCTCTAGAGGCCACTGGGGCTGCAACATAGTGCCAAGAAAGGACAGCCCTTCCTTCCCTCTGACAGCACGGTCCTGTATTGAACAGCTTTGTGAACATATTCTGGGGCTACTAACGTCTGTGCCTGCCTCTTGCAGAGAGGGCTTGAGGGCTGTCAGCACATTGTTATCCTCTTGGAAGCAGCAGAGAACCCCCACTCAAAGCCCACCTCACTTCTCCAGTGTGCCCAAATCCACCTGATGAGGACCCTCTTTTGCTTTAAGCTTTGGCTGTTAAAAAAAGAGCCCACATCGCCAAGTCAATCCTAAGCCAAAAGAACAAAGCTGGAGGCATCATGCTACCTGACTTCAAACTATACTACAAGGCTGCAGTAACCAAAACAGCATGGTACTGGTACCACAACAGAGACATAGATCAATGGAACGGAACAGAGCCCTCAGAAATGATGCCGCATATCTACAACTATCTGATCTTTGACAAACCTAACAAAAACAAGAAATGGGGAAAGGATTCCCTATTTAATAAATGGTGCTGGGAAAACTGGCTAGCCATATGTAGAAAGCTGAAACTGGATCCCTTCCTTACACCTTATACAAAAATTAATTCAAGATGGATTAAAGACTTAAATGTTAGACCTAACACCATTAAAATCCTACAAGAAAACCTAGGAAATACCATTCAGGACATAGGCGTGGGCAAGGATTTCATGTCTAAAACACCAAAAGCAATGGCAACAAAAGCCAAAATTGACAAATGGGATCTAATTAAACTAAAGAGCTTCTGCACAGCAAAAGAAACTACCATCAGAGTGAACAGGCAACCTACAGAATGGGAGAAAATTTTTGCAACCTACTCATCTGACAAAGGGCTAATATCCAGAATCTACGATGAACTCAAACAAATTTACAAGAAAAGAACAAACAACCCCATCAAAAAGTGGGCAAAGGACATGAACAGACACTTCTCAAAAGAAGACATTTATGCAGCCAAAAAACACATGAAGAAATGCTCATCATCACTGGCCATCAGAGAAATGCAAATCAAAACCACAGTGAGATACCATCTCACACCAGTTAGAATGGCCATCATTAAAAAATCAGGAAACAACAGGTGCTGGAGAGGATGTGGAGAAATAGGAACACTTTTACACTGTTGGTGGGACTGTAAACTAGTTCAACCATTGTGGAAGTCAGTGTGGCGATTCCTCAGGGATCTAGAACTAGAAATACCATTTGACCCAGCCATCCCATTACTGGGTATATACCCAAAGGACTATAAATCATGCTGCTATAAAGACACATGCACACGTATGTTTATTGCAGCACTATTCACAATAGCAAAGAGTTGGAACCAACCCAAATGTCCAACAACGATAGACTAGATTAAGAAAATGTGGCACATATACACCATGGAATACTATGTAGCCATAAAAAATGATGAGTTCGTGTCCTTTGTAGGGACATGGATGAAATTGGAAAACATCATTCTCAGTAAACTATCGCAAGGACAAAAAACCAAACACCGCATGTTCTCACTCATAGGTGGGAATTGAACAATGAGAACTCATGGACACAGGAAGGGGAACATCACACTCCCGGGACTGTTGTGGGGTTGGGGGAGTGGGGAGGGACAGCATTAGGAGATATACCTAATGCTAAATGACGAGTTAATGGGTGCAGGAAATCAACATGGCACATGGATACATATGTAACAAACCTGCACATTGTGCACATGTACCCTAAAACCTAAAGTATAATAATAAAAATAAAAATTAAAAAAAAAGAAGTCTTCTTTTAAAAGAAGGAATCCTCTAAATAAACCCACTCACAATTATTGAAGAGCTATTGTGCTGGTCACAGTGGAGGCTGCGGGGATGACAGTTAAGAAAGGACCATGGGCAAGCTCCTTCCCTCTTTAGCCTCAGTTTCCTCATTTATTAAAGTGGAAGGGGTTCTGATAGATCCTGTTTTATACAAGACTGAGCACGAGATACTGGGTGATGAATGTAGTTTGTTGGTTTGATGGTTACAGAGGAGCTGAGTTGCACTCCCTTTGTCCTCATAGATGGGAAGTGCTCCTGCCCTTGAGGTCTCAAGGCTGACCTGTTGGTGAGTGGAACCAGATGATCAGGTCTAGTCTAGATTAAAGGACTAGTGACAATAACTTGGTTTGTGGTTGCTCCCAATTCAATTTGCTATTGAACAGCAAACAAGCAGGGCTGCAAGCCAGTGAATATGGGTCTCTGTACATCTTGACTTTCAAAATGTGTCTGAAGTTCAGGACTCAACCACTCCTGCACAAAGTGGGGGATCCGCCAGGCCAGAAAGAGCTGGGTGCTGCAGGCTCAACGCCATTTTCTGTAAACTTTCAGTTGAAGTGTGGTATACATACAGAACAGGTCGTGAATAGTAAGTGTCCAGTTTGATGGAATTTCCCAAAGGGAATACAGTTGTGTGACCAGTACTGTGATCAAGCAACAGAACATGTCCAGCATTCCACAGACCTCGGGATGTCTTTGCATCTGGCTTCTTTCTGTCAGTATTAAGTTGTGAGACGTCTCCACACTGTTGAGTGTAGCCGTGCTGTTTCTCCTCATTGTTGTGTAGTATTCCATTGTGCATCACTGCCTCTTATGCCTTAGACTGCATCGGCATTCAAGGTTCTACCTATCACCTGTGCAGCAATTTCTTGCTGCCCTGTAGTGACGAGCTTCTGCATTCTAATTTCTGTTGCATTATCAAGCTCACAGTTGGCCTGAGCAGGATCTGTCACAGGGCAAAAACTATCAGCGGAAGGAGGCAGCAGCCAGATCCCTGGCCTTGATCTGAAACCAAATCAGCAACACCCAGTGGGGATGGGGAGTGAAGCAGAGGGTTAGGGAGAGGATGTGCTGCCCTCAGGCCTGGAACAAGCCCATGTGGGCTCTATCACTACCACAAAGGCGGGTGATTAGGGCTCATTAGAGTAACTGTGATGGTACAGGAGAGATATCACCTGGATGTCAGATTTCTGGCCACCTGGCAAAGGCAGGTGTGTGCAGGAGAGAATAAGCAGGGGCAGGGGCAGACAGGCTCTTACCTGCAGGCAATAGATACCGTGGCCTTGAATGTGCAGATGGCAGCAGGGACACTGAGGCAGTCAGATGGTTCAGACTTGTGCATGGACAGGATGGGAAGGCGAAGAGAAGGAGCCGGAAGGGGAATGGCTGAGGTGCAGCCATCCACAAAACCAGGGGCTCCTGGATGGGGGTCAGAGCAGGCTGTGGGCTTCTGGGGACAGGGCCCTCTCTCCTTCTTCCCTGTAGCCCCCCATGCCTGGCACAGGGCAGGCCCACAAGTGGCACTAATTAAAGTTTGAGCCATCCCTCTTGGTCAGGATATCCCTTGGCGGGATCTGCACGTGAGACAGGGACCACATCCCTCCTGCCTCCCCACCTGATCAGCCTTCATCAGGGCTCCAGGGCTCTACCAGCTGTCAGGCAGCTGCAGGGATTTGGCTGCTGCTCTGCAGGGCCCAGGGAAGGAGGCAGAGTTGAGTCCATTAGCTCGGTGCTGTTCTCTAGGGAGCACGCAGAGGGATTATCTGGCTGCTTTGCCACCTCCTGACTTCCCAGGACCACCCCTTTGGGACTCGATCCAAGGAAGTGAGTGATCCCATCATTAGGCGTAAGGAGTCAGTAATCCTGCCACTCCTCCTCCGTCAGCCTCCTGTGCACCGAGTCCAGCCTCAGGAGGAAGCAATGGGCTAGGCGGGCCAGGCCTGGCTTCCAGCCTGGGCTCTGCTTTTCACTCAGAGTGAGGCCTGGGGCACTCCCCATCCCTTCTGGGCTGTCTTTCCCCATCTGCAAAACGAGTACCCTTTTGTCTGAAAGCCCTTCTAGCTCTGGTGTCCTCCAGTGTGTGACCAGAGGCAGACCCAGCTCCATCTCTGAGTGGGCCTGCAGGACTCACTCTCCCCATCTGTTTACTGTTCCCTCTTCTTCCCTGATGCCCAGCATGGTGGACGGGGAGTATAATGACCCTGACTTGTTCTCAGTGGGAAATGATGGCCAGGAGAAATGTGAAGTGTTAGTTACCACCTGCCAAGGACAAACTGAAATGACTAGTGGTGGCCCGTTTTGGGAGGGTAGGGGGAAGGGTAGGAGCCAGAGGCATTCCAAGGAGAAGGGAGAGACAGAAAGGGGTATGATAAAAACAAGAGCCCCACATATTGAGGGCTTGCTTAATCTACACCAGCACGTTACTAAGAGCTTTATGTTATATGGCATCTCACTTAATCCTTAATATCAAGGACAAAGCCCCAAAGCCCCAAGCCTCAGGGACTCAGAGGGTGAAGTTAGTTTCCAGTGCAAAACGAGGTAGAAGATGATGGAGAGAATACTCCATGGTCCCAGAGGGTCTCCAGCAGATTTGTTCTGGATGAGAGTATTTTAGACAGTCATGTTAACATGTCCTGAAACTGCACTAGGTTCAGTGGCTGAGAATGTTGATTAAAAGCTCAGGTGTGCAAGAAAAATGGAATTTTCTCACTTTTCCTATACAATTCAGTTTCTGTTTTTGGACCCCATTCCACCAAGGTGCTAGACCCACGACCCCGTACATGGATGACCTCTCCTTGCTCAGATGTATGAGTTCTGGGAGTTTATACAAGTGTAGGGGTGGGTGGGGTGCTGGGTCCTTGTGTGCCCTGGCTTCCACAGGCATGTCCTTCAGGCACCTGGCCCTCAGGTGTGATCCTGTAGGTGATGCAGGGCGGTCCTCACACTGTCCGTAAGTCCCCTGAAACCTGGGAGCATTCTCTGCCCCTCCACACCAGGCTTGGCCACCCACACAATCCTTCTGCTGCCTCAGCTACCCATTGGGGCGTGAAATGCTGCAAAGCTGCCTGAGCTGCCCCTTCTGCCTAGAAATACCCTGCAGCTCCTTTTCCAGAACTTTGCCTCCTCTCTAGCTCTTTCCGGGCCGTGGGGGTATGGGCCTTCCCCTTGTCGATTTCACCAATCTATTTGGGAGTTATGGGGCCTTCCTGGAGAGGGTGTGCAGGGCTCGTCTCTCTGGGACACACTGACAACTCCATTTATATCCCTTCTTCCAATTCCCTTGCACTGATCATCCTCAGGGAAACCCAGACATGGGAGCTGGGACACTTGCTGTTACTCACTGTGTATCCTCCACATCCTTTATCAGAGACCAGCAGTCCCAGTAGGGATGGCTTTCTGGAAAGAGATGTCTAGTTTCTCTGCTTCCTGCAGCTCCATCCCTTCCCCCAGGTAGTTAGACAGACCTCTGGGCTCTTTAGGAATATGGGCCTTGGTGAGAAAGGGAGGACCTAGCTAAAATTCTGTGTGTACAAAGACAGAGGCAGAGGCTTCAGGGGAAGAGCCATGCCAGGCCCAGAGATCAAGGAACAGAGCCAAGGTGTCCTCCAGGTCTCCATCCCAGGACTGTGGGATGCCCCCAGCAGGGCAGCCTGCCAGGCCAGCCCTCCTAGTGAAGGCCCAGACATCCTCCCACCACAGCTCTGATCTATCCGTTCCAGCAGGCTCCACAAACAGAAGGAGCTCCCTAGAAAGCCACCAGGACCCCTGCCATGGAGCCCTCCAGTCAGCCCTGCTCCTGCCAAATCTGTTCCTAATTTAAGCAAGATTCTAGGGGGAATATGGAAGACCCAAATGTATGCGCTGTGGGTCACCAAAAGGAATTCTGCCACGAGACAGGATTCGGAACCACAGTGTTTTGGCTCCCTTTTGTGCCAGGCTTAGGGGAGAAGTAGTTTGTCCATATAACCCACTGAAATAAGAAAGTAGGACATCTGTCTGCCCCCAAAGCCCACAAGATTCCCAATATACCTCATTGTCTGGGAGGCTTTGTGTGGCTACTAAAGTCTGTCCTCCCCCTGGAGAGGTTCATTGCATCCCTCCCATTTTGGAGAAGGGAAGAGACACGCAGTGGGTTAGTGGGGAGTGTGTTTAAATCACAGAGGGTGAGTTCGTGTCTTCTTTGTACGTCAGCACACAATCTGCCATCTCCCCAAGTCTGTTCTGCATGAGTGAGTGAGAGTGACCCCAGTCACTGCTGTCATCAACAACATACAGGTCATGGTGCCAAGGAAAAGGCCAATCAGACCAGATGTAAGATCTAGATCCACCCCTACCTGCACCCCAAGGACCGGCCAGGGAAGGGTGGATGTGCTGCACACCAGAGCCTCATGGAGCTCTTCAAAAGTGGGTCCCTGAGACACCACCCACCACGCCTAGGGACCATTAATAGATGTTATGGGAACAAAGGGTTCTGTGGTCAGACAGCCTGGGAAATGCGGAGTCAAAGGAGGTCGAGCATGTTTCATGATTGTAGGAATCTTTAGCTGTAAATATGCCGTATCTTGTTTACTCTCCCAGAAGGCTGTAGAATCCAGGGTCCTCTAACTTAATTTGGTCTTAACTGACTCTTTCTCTGAAGTATGGCGAGCATCACTTGGCTTCCTCGACACCCTTCTGGGAAGCAAGGCTCTGATGCTTATTAGAAAATAATCCCTGGGAAGGATGAACAGACAAATAATGCTGGGTCTGTGGGGGCCCAGGGAGGCAGCTTATGGCGAGGGCGTGTGTGTCCTGGGCTCTAAGGGAGGATGAGGCTTTGGAGGTAGGGACCTGGGGGGAGAAGGATCTTGCAGAAAAACCAGTGCCAGCATTGGAGGCATTTGAGGGTAGTGGGTGTGAACAGCACATGGTGTGCAATTTGGCTGTGTACTTAAGAGGGAGAACAGGTGCATCAGGTTGGAAAAGGAGGCTAGATTTGTTCTTATAGGTTAGGGTGTAATCACAGCAGAATGCATGGTCTCTGCAAAGGGTCCCCTATTTACAGACACCTCATTACTGACTTCCCGTGGCCCACTGAGTTCAGAAATGAGGATGGAAGCCTGGCAGAGAAAGAACCTCTTTGCAAAACATCAGGCTCTGGGCCTCTTCTTTGTAGTGGGCAGTTTCCCTCTGACCACTCCTTTCTGACAGGAGAATGGCACCTTTCTATTCTCTTCACCATCCTAAGAGCCCAGAGAGCCTCTGCTTTGTTCAAAAGCCAGAAGAGAAGAAAAGGAATAATATATCTTCTAGATCCTGGAAAACCGTGTAGCCAGGAAAGCAAAACTGTTCATTAAAACCAACCTGGGATGTTGCCAAGTGGGAGAAAGAGACTTGGGGCCAGGAGCCTCGGCAATGGGAAGGAGCGGAGTGGTAGTGGGTTATTTATACTCCACTTCTGGCACTGTCTGCCTGTGTTCTTTCAGCTCGAGGAAACGCTCCCATCCCTCAGACAGACATCTGATCATTATAATTTCGTGTTTGAAGACAGTTTTAGCCTGCTGCAGACACACAAAATCTGCATCCGCCGCCCAAGATGGGGGAAATAAAAGTTCTTTAAGAGGGTCGTAGACCTTCGTGGGATAGAATCCAGGCTATCTCCAGCTGGGCACTGGGGCAGGCTTCTGCACCTCTGCTCACACACCTCCTGTCCACTCTCACCTTCTCCCTCTGCCCACTCGGCAGAATCCACCCATCCTTGGAGGCCCACCCAGACGCCTCTCTTGCAGGGGCCCTCACTGAGTCTTCCCTCCCTGGCTGTCTTGGTACTTTCTCTCCCCCCAGAGTTGATTTAGTTCACTTGATGTTATGCTATGCTGCCTTAGTCCCTAGCTGCCTCTTGTATAGATAACCATATATTGAATGGGCTGAACTCGACAGGGCACGAACAGGAAATGGCTGTATTTCTCTCCCTTGGATGCTTTCAAACATGCCTGGCTAGATCTTCCCCACCCCCTTGATGGCATTGAACGCATGTACCAGAGCCTCCCAGTCACATGCAGGGATAGAAAGAATTTTCCTCTCAGATATTAAATAGGTCCTATCTGGCCCATGCACCGCCTCTGTGGACATCCAGTTCAAAGTTTCTCTCTCTTGGCAGCTTGGTGGGCGGAGGCCTGCGGTGGCCCAGGGATGGGTTGTGGTCAGTTCTTTCTTATTCTTCCTTTATGTCCTCCCCAAAAATAGATGCTAAAGTCCTAAACCCCAGGGACTCAGAGTATGACCTTATTTGGAAATAGGTTTACAGAAGCGATCCAATTAAAATGAGGCTCTAATCCAATATGATGTTTCCTTATAAAAAGGGAAAATTTGGGCCAGGCGAGGGGGCTCACACCTGTAATCCCAGCATTTTAGGAGGCTGAGATGGGTGGATCACGAGGCCAGGAGTTCGAGACCAGCCTGGCCAACATGGTGAAACCCCATCTCTACTAAGAATACAAAAATTAGCCAGGTGTGGTGGAACGTGCCTATAATCCCAGCTACTCAGGAGGCTGAGGCAGGAGAATCGCTTCAACCCAGGAGGAGGAGGTTGCAGTGAGCCGAGATCGTGCCACTGCACTCCAGCCTGGGCTACAGAGTGAGACTTCATTTCAAAAACGAAAACAAAAAAACAAAAAAAAAATGGGGGGGGTGGGTGGTGGGGAATTTGGACAGGGAGACTGACAAGCAGAGAGGGAGACAACTTGGAGATGAGTGGGGAGCAACCAGCCGTGGGACTGGAATGGGCCATCTCTGAGCCGGGAGGTGGAATGGGCCAGGAAGATCATCCACTGGGCCCGTTAGGGGAAGCATGGCCCTTCCCACACCCTGACTTAGGACTTCTGGCCTCTAGAACTGTGAGCCAACAAATTCAATTGTCTTAAGCCTCTGAGTCTGTGGGGTTTGTTTGGCAGCCCTAGGAAATGAATGCATCCACCTTCCTCCTGCTTTCCCCGGGGCCAGGCAAAGTGAGGAGCTGGAGAAAAGCAGACCCTCTCTTTTTGGATGGCCACTGCTGCTGCCTCAGTTCAAGGAGAGGCTTTCAAGGTCTCTGTCAAGGCAGGTGCCCCAGTGCTGAGTGTTCTGTGGACCTTCCTCTGTGACCCCCAGGGTGGGTCCCCATCACAGTGCCAGAAACTACTCGCCTTCTATGGCCTCCTTTCAGCCCTAGAGAAGCTCACATTCTCTTTCCAGGGCAAAGGCAGGCCTGCAGGCTGCTGCAGCTGCCCTTGGCCTCACCCCACTCCAGCCAACCTCCTGTCCTGAGTTCTGAGGTAGGACAGGTTCAGTTCCTACTCTCACTAAGTCCCCACCCCCTCCCCCCACAACCCAGGGGACGTGTGATAAACTCTTCTGGAAATTTCTGTGCCTCAGGATGGGCTTGGAGTTTCTGCGGTGCAGTGGGCCTCCAACTGGGGAAGGAAGCATGAGTCTCCTCTCTCTGCAGGCACCCTAATCTCTGCAAGAGGTTCTCTGGAGCCCCTGCTAGTAGCTTACAGGAGTGCACGGAGCAGCCGAGTCACAGTATTTTACGTAAAGTTTCCTCCACATTCACATCAATTCTCTTTCTTCTGCTTAAACAGGGTGGATGTGGGTTGAGGAGGTGAGGAGCAGGCAGTGTAGAAGCCTCTTAACAAGTCCAGGAGGAAGGAACCTGGTAGCTATACCCCTTGGATGGTAGTGGTATTTGACACCCATTGTCCTGGGCTTTGGGGTTTCAGTGGAAGGAGTCCCACTCCTATTTGGTCCCTTAGGAGAACAAGTCCTAGATGTAAGAGATTGGAAACTCCCTGAGCACAAGGAGCATGGGCTCTGTTTTACTCTCCCTTTACCTACAGCCACTGGGCCAGAGAGAGCCCAGGCTCTGGAGTCCTATGGATCCAAGTTCAAGTTCCTGCTCAGCTACTTACCCAGCTGTGCATCTCAGGGAAGTGACCCAGCCTTTTCCAGTCTGTTTCCTCTGCCGGCTTTTATGTGGGAGTGGAAGGCAAGGAAAAAAGTGCCTGCTGCAGAGTCATGTCCAGGGACACACCAGCCCTTGCCCACAGCATTTTGGGGCTGGCCCCATCCTCTGAGGATGCTGGAAGCATGGGGGTGACACTCTGGTGAATGCTGTGGGTTTCTTCTCCAACGAAGTTTGTTATAGGATTCAGGTTAAGAATCTCTGTTTGGACTCTCAGTGGCTTATCACCGAATTACACGGAATTGTTTAGTAAAGGAACAGCAGAAAGAGACCCAAAAGATATTGGTAGCCGATTGGGGTCCCCGAGTCATCTGAGATGGTGACTAAGTAACCCAGCACTTTGAAAAGCCTGGACCTAAATTCCCAGGGAAATTTTGTCCCCACATGCCCTTCCCACAACACACTGGGCCGGATCCAATCCCACCTAGTACTGTTCAAATGCAATCCCTCTTGTGCATTGAGCAGTGTGCTGTGGCGCAGTCTCAGTGATTCCTAAAGTTGACTAATAGATGCCTTCTAAAGGGAAAGCTATCATTGCAGACCCCCAGTGTTGATAAGAATTATTTTGATCATATTGTTACTTAAATATATACAAACATAAAAGTAAGTATAAATCCCTTATGCTTTTAGCTCTTACACAGCTATAAAACCAAAACACAATTACAAATTAAATGCAAATAAAGCTACAAAGCCATTAAAATTCAAATTAATGGCATTAATTTAATGTGACAGATGATGTTTTGCTGAAAGTAAAACAACCAATGTTGGGTTTAATAATAGAAGGATGCATTCCCATTTAAGTTCTGCTTGTTATCAACTAGATCGTTTTGATGTTTGGACATGCTGGACCATCATTCAGTTATTATCAATATTATTATATTTTTCATGTATTACAATGGACACGCTTCTAAACACAGACCTAGAATTTTGATGGAGTGATCAACTTAATAGAGCACCCCAAAATATAATAACTTAAAATATATAGAAATATGTACCATATAGTAAGACTATATACCATTTACCATCTCCAGCTGCTAGTGCTGTCTTGCCAGTTGTTGCAAACCAAGGTGGCATACACTCAGGCACCTGCTTCCAAAGCAGTGACTACGATTCTTCCAGCTTCAATGCAGAGCAGCTTATTTGTGGCATGTCTGTGTTCCCTGTTCTGTTTGATGACTCAATCCTCCCTCCACTTATCTCTATTTGAACAATTGCTAAACCTTTGTTTGTACAGCAGTCCATGAAGTCATTTGGCCTTCATTTTGCAAAAACATGATAGTAAACCCAAATGCAAATGTGAGCTCTGCATTCCTGAAGCGTTAGTTGGTGATAATATGATCATCCACACACAACCCCAATAGGGTCTCACTAATCTTTTTCAATTTTTGAAATGAAAATATCAGAATAAAAAAGACTCTCATATCACTCAAGGGCCCCTGACAGTACATCTGTGGGTCCCACTTTGAAATCCTGGTGCAGTGAAAGGAGGTCTGGCCTGGGAACCCAAGACTCGAGTTTTGGTTCTAAGTCCTCCATTGACCCACTGTGTTCTGTGGACCAACTCCCCCGTTTCTAGACGTCATCTGCTCATGATCAGTAATTGTCTTGCATTTTGGTCATCATCACACTGACCACACCTGATCCCTCCCTGAGGTCAGTATGACTGTCCTCAATGACAGATGGGGGAAATTGAGACCCAGGTACACATCTAGTGAGTGAGGGGATGGGGTCAGGAGGCAGAGCTGTCTAACCCCAAAGGCACCACATGGCAGTGATTCACAAAACTGAGCCAGCCCCCCAGAGCCCTGCCAGATCTCTCAGGCTGCCCTAGAGAGCTTCAGTCTCTGATGGACCCATGTGTTGGGACCCATGCCTCCTTTCAGCCACACACACACATGGTCCCAGAGCACAGACCTGGAGAAAGTGGGAGAACAGCTTTGATTCATCCACATCATCCCCCGATGACCCCACCAGCCCAGTGTTCAGCTCTGGGACAACATCCACCACCCCAGTGACAGGGGTAATTTCCCCAGCTAAATATCAGACACAGGTCCTGACAACTGAAGTTTTCTGATGGGTAAATTCATGTTTATTTATTTATTTTGATGAAAAGACAGGTCTAAGTCTATAATTCAAATCCCATTTTATACACATGCATATGTGTGTATATATGCATGCACACATATACAAACACATACACACGTGTGTATATACACGTGTGTATGTATAGACTTTCCTTGGTGAAAGAGAATGAAATTTCCTGGAATTGGAGCTGTGCTGGGCACAAGATTTGTGATTGCCTTTTTGTAGCTGAGGTATAGCTCCATTAGGGAAGAGTCTTCAGAGAGCAGCTGCCTCTCTGGGCCCTCAACCACTAACCTCTCTAATCCTTGGTGCCCCTGAGACTGTAGCTTGCGTTCCTCCCCTTGGAAACCAGAAAGACTCCTCATCTTATCTCAGAAGGCCCTGCAGGCACCATCACTCTTGCGATCCTCCCTCTTTCAGAACTGGTGTGTGTGTGTCTGCAGCCTTGACATATAGAGTGATGTCCAGGGCTTTCTGGAATTCTGGTTCCAGTGGGAAATTCAAGTTTGGTTCTAGGAAATGATGCTATCGGATTCATTCTATTCACAGGCAAGGAAGCAATCTTTAGGGAGGACCTGCTTTAACAACACATCCCTCCTCCTTATGGATTTTAACTTTTTAAAAGATTATTTCTTCTAGAGGGAGTTAAGTGATAATGAACTAATTCTTTCATTTTTATGAAACAAAGACATTTATACTTGACCATCAGAGATTCTAATTGGCATATGGCTCATGCTTATGAGACCTGCAGAGTTGATAGAATCGCAGCTAAAACAAAGACATTTGACATTTTAGTTATTCATGCAGCCTTGCTCAGGGCACATGTACAATGATCATTAAGCTGTTTGAAATAGTGATATTCCAGCACTTGTGAAAAGAATACACTAGTGCCCACCAATCCAACATTGTGTCCCAGGAGAACTCAGGAACAGGTAGGTGAATGCAATTCCAGCTACACTTGTTCAATTGCAGGAAAACCCTACAAGCTGCTGGGCTGCAGTGGGGGAGGTAGGTCTTTGCTCTTGAGGGGTTCCTGATCTGTGAGCCAAGCCATTTTTTAAACTGACTGCTCTGTGTGGAGGGTGGATGAGAGGCAAGGACTAAACAGGGCTACCTTAAGGTGACACTCTAAGGATATCGTCATGATTCTTAGGGACTTTGCATCACACCTCATTCAGTACTCAAAGCCCAGGTATTTGCCCTGCCCAGGACTGCTCATGGATCATACCAGTTGTTCCTGGGGCAGAGTGATGAGGACCTTATATCACTGGGCATAGGGTCTCCTGGGCTGGGCCTTGAAGGACAGAAGCCTGCTTCACTCTCAGCTTTTTGACCTAGCCTCCACTCCCTCACTCTTTGTCTGTTCTGCAAGTTTGTACTCACCTCTCATCTGGAGCTTGCCATGGCTCCTGGGATCCCAGCTTAGCTTCCTGTCCTGCTGAGGACCATGGTCAGTGTTCCCCCAGCAGCTTCCTTTTAAGCAGTCCCTGGCCCAAGCTACATGCTCAGTGAATATCCCTGCATTGACTCACTGAGGCCACTCCGGCCCAGCTGCCTATTGCTCCTACGCTGTGGCCCTTTAGTCTCAATGGAAATTGAAATCTGGAGTGTTGGGCTGGCCAGTCATCCTCTATCCAGTGAGGGCCCTGTCTAACTTTCTTGTCTTTATTTCTTTTCTCAGCACAGGTTTGGGCTATCACCTGAGAACATTCAGGAGACAGTACAGGTTCCCAGATGCAATGACTCACTCAGATTTGTCTTAACAGACCCTTCCACTGGCAATCTCAGGTTGAGCAGAAAGGAGCGATCATTAGAAACAAATTCATTGTGGTCTCTTGATTCTGGCCAGCTACTCTGCAAAGTCTGGCCTCCTGAACCTCTTGGGATGAGGTGGGGCCTCTTGTCAAGGCAAAAGGGAGCAAGGGCCCCTGTAGGGGGAAGAAGGGCTGCCCAGGGCTGGTGTCAGTTGTTCCTGGGGCAGAGTGACAGGGACCTCTTATCACTGGGCACCCAGTGTCTATGGACCTTGGACACCATGGCCCCCAAGGTTTAAAAAATAACAGAAAAAGCCAAGATGGCAGGATTTAAGCATCTCAACATGGTCATTGCCACTGGAGCCTCTGGGCTGCATGGGCCTCTGGCAGGAGGAGGGGGTCAGGGCCAGGAATCAGTTATAGGCAAAGCCTGGCTCCCTTGGGGCTGGTGCCAGGGAGAAAAGCCAGCTGCCTCATCACAGTGTCCAGGAGAATTTATGAGTTGGATCTTGTTGGGGGTGAGTGGTGAAGGTTGAGCTCTCCAGGAAGCAGACTCTCAGAAGGAGTTGATGAAGCAGGACGCTTAAGAGGAATGCCTTGAGACAAACACCTGTGGGAAAGAGGGAGGGAGGCAGGATGGGGCAGGGGAGAGATGGAGCTCTGATGTGGCTTGGCTGACACCACAGCGTTGCTGGAACTCAGCTAGCCCCTCAGCGTCATCTCATGTGGGGCTCTGGCAGCCAGGCCTCTGCATCTTACCTCCTCAGTCAGAGGCCACTGGAACCTGACCATCCTTTAAGACAAGGACTTTAGAATCACCCTGACTCCTCTGGTTCTCTCAAAGCCCACACCCAATTCTTCACCAATCCCCATGGTCTGCATCTTACAAACAGATCCAGCCTCCAAGCGTAGGTGTCTTCCTTCCTCCACGGCATTGTCCACACTTCCACCACCTCCTCTCCCGGAGCCACTGCAACAGCCTCCTGCCTCACCTCCCTGCTTCCACTCTTGGCCCTCTGGTTGTTTCTTTACCCTGAACCACAGCATCATTTTAGAATAGACGTCAGAGCTTGCCATTCCTCCATCCTTACTCCCATGACTTCCCTGACTCACACAGACCAAGAGTCAACGCCTCGCCACTCTCTCCCGGCTCAGCCCCCTCCCTCCTGTTCTTGGGACATGCCAGGCTTGCTCCCGGCTCAAGATGGGTGTACTTGCCCTTTTACCTGCTCATCGGGCTTTCCCTAAGACAGCTGCAGAGCGCATTCTCTCCCTGCCTTCAGGTCCCTGTTCAAATACCATTTCCTCCCAGGGTCCTTCCCTGGCCACGCTAGATGAACTTGCAAACGTGGCCCACCCCATGATATTCCCTTTGAAGCTCATTGTGTCTTTGGGGCACCAACTGTATACAAGAATCTGGAGTTCAAAAGAGAGATCCAGACTGGTGAAAAAGATTTCTGTGTCTTGGTAATACAGATGACATTCACACAGTGAGGATGGAGGGGATCCCCTAGGGCTGTCTTGTCCAATCTAGAAGCCACCAGCCACATTTGGCTACTGAGCACTGGAAATGTGGCTGGTCTGCAGGGGTCATGTTACATGACAGGGTAGCATGCACAGCAGATTTTGAAGATTTAGAAAAAAAAGTAAAAAATCCTATTGATAATTTTTATATTGCTTACATGTTGCAATGATGATATTTTGATTATACTGGATTAGATGAAATATATTAAAATTAATTTTACCTGTTCTGTTCCTTGGTACTTTTTAAATGTAGCTATTGGACAATTCAAAGTTACATCTATGGCTCGTGCTGTATCTCCACTAAATAGCACTGGCCCAGGGAATGAAGAGGTCATAGCATTGAGCCTTTGTGGCATCCAACATGTAGAGGTCGGGATTATCAGGGAGATCTAGTAGAAGAGACTGAGAATGAGAAGCTAGGGAGAAGGAGGAGAAAGAGGAGGTGAAAGAGAAGCATCAGGAGGGAGCGGTATCGTCGACCAAGTGAAGACCATATATGAAGAGGAGACTGATTCTCTGTGTCAAGTACCTGCTACGGGTCTGGTACAGAATGGACTCAAAACTGAGTATGGCACTGTGCACCATGAAGGCCACCATGATCTTGATGAGAAGTGCTTTGGAGCAGCGTTGAGGGTGAGACAGCCTGATGGGAGAGGGCTCAAGGGAGAAGCAGGGGAGAACAATTGTAGACAAGATATGTAGACATCCCTTTGTAGGAAGTTTGCTACAAATGGGCAGCAGGAAAATCAGGATGATAGCTGGAGAGGGAGGTGGGGTAAAGAGAAGTTTTATTTTCAGCATAATATTGATAGGAAGCATTTTGTACACTTTCTATGGATAGACATTGTTCTAAGTACCTTGTATGTATTAACTCATTTAATCCACTAAGCACTCTATGAGGTAGTTACTATTTTGCTTACCAATTTACAGATGAAGAAACTAAGGCACAGAGAGTCTAAGTAACTTGCTTAAGGTCACACTGCAGTTAAGGAGCAGAGCTAGGATTTGAATCCCAGTCACATGGCTCTGAGGCTATGCTTTAACCACCATGCTATCTGCATCTTTATACCTGACAAAAATTCAAGGAGAGAGGAAAATTGATGATGCAGGCTAACTGCAAGAGGATTCCTGGAGATTTTTGTCTTTGGGGAAGGCAAGATGAGATGGGGTGGAGTGGGCAAGCCAGAAGGCGGGGCAGTGTATGGTGCACGGTGCTGCGGGCTGGTATGTAAGTTCTCAAGATCAGCAAGGCCCTCCACTAAATGAAGTGGGGCAAGGAGGTGTTGGTGGTCTGCAAGGAAGATGATCGGTGAGCCAAGAAGGCACTGGGGCATTGCCAGGAGCATGGGACCCCTTGAAGCTCAAGGGCTTGAGACAGGGCATAGACCACTTTACTCCCGCCTCTCCTTAATGTTTAAAATGGGAGGTCTCCAGGCCTATCCTGTGCCCCAGGGCTAGTCCCAGACTCCCTCATGGGCCAGCCCTGGGAGACACCCTGGGGTCACCCTGGGCTCAGAGGATGCCAGACAGGCGGGACGGTGCAGAGGCAGGGCTGTGCAGGGCGATGGGAGTTCATCAGGTAGAGACTAGCCTGCAACCAGCTGAGGATGGATGGAAGAGCCTGGCAGCTCAGTCTCCTGACAGATTGAGGGCTGAGGGGGCTGGGCCTGCTGAAGGGGGAGAGGGCGGGAGTGGACATCAAGAAGAAGGGCCTCCGGGGCTTTGAAGGGGCCCATGGTGGGCCTTTGAATCCCTCCATACGGGGTCAGTGCACCCGAGCGACTGGGCCCCCGTGCTCGCCAATAAAGTGTGTGGGACGGCCTTCAATTATGGAAGCGTAGCCAACCAAATCAGCTTTCAGATAAATTATTTATGCCGAGGCCTGCAAGGGAGGGAGTCCGGCTGCATGAACAACGTGTTCATTTTCATAAAACCCTGCAAAGTTGCAGTGGGCTGGGGAGAGGATGGGGGGAAGAAGAAAGATGATTAGATTAGGAGAGGCCTGCTGTAAATAACACACAAGCAGGGCATTTTGTTTCTTTTTGGGCTGTCTTTTGTATCATGTTTTATACAACAGAAAAGAGCAGAATACAACATCTAGGAAATGTTAATGAGGGTTATTTGCTATTTACCTAGGCTGGGGGTTTGAAGAAAGGGCTGGGCTGGAGGTGAGGGGATTGTGTAGAAGATTGGATTCCATGCAAATGCAGACATCAGGGAGTCTGGAAGGCTTTGGAACAGAGCTGGACTGGAGGCCTGTCGGGTCCCTGTGGAGAGGGAAAGAAAGCAACAAATCCTATGGGCTGGAGGGTGTTTTCCCTCCTGCTCGGGGGCCAGCCGATGGGCCTAGATGGGAGGGAGGGGTCCAAGTGGGAAGACAGGTCAGCCCCAGAGAGCAGGCAGGTGGGGTGACTGGGAGAGTCCCTCCGCCCTGAAATCTGGGGGATGATGACAAGCCAGGGGTGTCATTTCTGCCTTCCACAGTTTATCCACGCCCCCCACCCATGGGAAAAACAGGGATGAGAAGAATGGAGCCTGCTTCCCTGGGGAGTTAGGGGCTGTCTGGATGACCACTACAGCCGCTTCTTCCCAAATTGATAGTGCTCAAGCTTTGGTGGTGCAGGTGACAGACAGGCCTTCTCTCTTACTCTGGGTGATGAGATGAGAGGACAGCTGTTCTCCCCTCACTCAAGGCAGCACTCTGGACTGTCCAGGAGGCGATCCGCAAATCATCCCCCTGAGTGCGCACAGCCGATTTCTCCCATCTCAGCCCCGCTGCAAAGAAGGACTAAGAAAAACAGCCTACATGGGCCGGGCTTGGATTTCAAGTTCTCAGGTCATTTCTTCACCCGTGACGTGCCTTTACTTCTCTCTTTTCCTCCTGAGTCACCACTTTGTGGCCAGGGAGACAATCAGGCAAGGCTTCTTGGAGGAGGTGGTGATTGTGTTGGGCTTTGAAGGATAGAAAGGATTTCAGCCGGGCACGGTGGCTCACACCTGTAATCCCAGCACCTTGGGAGGCCAAGGCGGGCAGATCATGAGGTCAGGAGATTGAGACCATCCTGGTTAACATGGTGAAACCCCGCCTCTACTAAAAATACAAAAAATTAGCCGGGCGTGGTGGCGGGCGCCTGCAGTCCCAGCAACTCGGGAGGCTGAGGCAGGAGAATGGCATGAACCCGGGAGGTGGTGCTTGCAGTGAGCTGAGATTGTGCCACTGCATTCCAGCCTGGGTGACAGAGAAAGACTCTGTCTCAAAAAAAAAAAAAAAAACAGGATTTCAGCAGGGATGGTAATATTATCATCCCTATTTTACAGATAAAGAAGCAACAGCTAAGAAAACTTAACTGGCTTATGTAGCATCACTTGGTTAGTAAATAATACAGTGAAGATGCCAATCCAGGTGTCCTAATACCGTACCTTATGTTTTTCCTACTGTAAAGAGTCTCTTCATTTCCTTACCACTCCAGAGAATGGCGGGGTTTAGAGGTTGTAGTGAGACATGGACCCTTTCTGTGTGGTGGGCTGATTTATATACTCCTGCATTCCCATGGCCCAAGGGTGCTGCACTGTGTAACCCAAGGGGGCCACTACATGAAGGGCAATCCCCTGGAGTTGGGTAGTGCACAACTTGAACATCTGTACCTGGAAGCCTTACCTGTATAGGTTACATGTACCCAATACATGTCCAATATGTATTATTTTGAATGAATAAATAATGTGCATGAAGAACAAGTTGTTGAAGAACAACAACAAAAAATCTGTATGGGACTATGTTTTACAACTGTTGTTAGGCAGTTGATTCTGTCAGTTGCCAGTGACAGAATCCTAATTCAAATTGGTTTTGGACACAAGAGAATTTATTATTTTGAGTAACTAAAATGTCTAGGTCCCGGAGGTACAGCCAACTTCAGGCATGGCTGGGAGCAATGGCCCATAGGATGTTGACAGAAATCTGTTTCAGTCTCTAGACTCTGCTTGATGGTTTCATTTTCCCAAAAGATCTCCCCACGAGGTTGCAAAGATGGCCTCTAGCAGCTCCAAGCTTGCAGGAACTCTGGCAATAAATGAGCTTTTTTTCCAGTAATCCCAGCAGAAGTTCTGGCTCAAGGCTCATTGGACCACTGTCAGTGATATGCCCACCTGTGAACCAGTCACAGAGGTGGAGGTTAGATGATGTTAGAGGTGCAATAAATTGATTGGCAGACCTGGGGCTTGGTGGAGGAGGGGAGGCGTGGAGTGCCCTAAACCACATGGACGGAAGGCGGAAGAGGTGTGTTCCCTAAAGAAAACTGAGATTCTGTTACCAGAAGCAGGGAGAATGGATGTTGGACAGGAAAAACAACAGATGTCCCCTTCTGTGGCAGAACGCTTTTGTCAAATAAAATCTTTCTTGAAAGCCAGACATGCAAACCAAATACAAACAGGGCTGTCCTGGGGATGCCAGCGTGGGGAAGAGATGTTCGGAGGGATCATTGCTTCCTGAACATAGCCTGTGCTTTTTTAATGCCACATTTCTGAAAAAGCTGTCCCCTCATTTGGCAATATATGTCCTCCTCTAATTTACTTGCCTCTTTACCATAAATTAAATATATACTGTAGCTCTTCCTACTTTCCTCTTCCCCAGCACAGGGTTTTCTAAAGGGTATGACACAGGCATTGTTCTGAAATGCTCTGAAACACTCTGCATGATCAAGTATGTTTAGAAACCATTCCACTTCTCTTGGTGAACGACAAAGCTTGTTAGCATTTTAAAGGCTCTGAAAAGTCCTGCAGTCATCTGTTGAGCTTCATTCAACTCAGGGTTTTCCTAAAGCAATTATCCACAGAATCTGCTTTTCTCTTCACTGAGCACTGAAGGATTTGGAATTTTCTGGGAGACATTGCCAGGGAACATTGCACCTGGCATGTCTTTCTGTGCTCACTGGTTTTATGGGTATAGAAAGAGTATTTCCTCCTTCCAGACCAGAGTCTCCTCTGGGCATCCAGACCCTCACCGGGCCTTGGTGAACAAAGTTTTGCTTGAACAAATGATGGGCAAATGTGGGAATTAATACTGTGCCGTTGGAAATGATGGGAGAGCTCTTGACTTGGCTCCCATTCTTTTCAGCCCCCAGCCTGGCTGCCACTTCTCATACCCCACCCATTTCACAGATGAGGAAAGTGAGGCACCACAGACAGGTGCTAGATGAGGAGACTCAGTGCCTCTCTTGCAGAATGTAGGGATTTCTGTAAAGCAGGGAGAGTATGGGTTTGCATTCCAGCAGGCCTGGCTTGGCATCCCGGTTTATCCACTTACCAGCTGTGTAACTTAAGGCTGCTTACCTCTCCCCTCTGAACTTCATTGTTCTCATCTTCACAACAGAAAGACTAATGATGGTTGAAGGAGAGCCAGCGAGTAACACTGCTAATGGATGCTTGGCTGCACGCCAGGCTTGGATAGGTAGGGTGATTTGGATGGCATGCCCATGCACTGTTGTTTACCCCCTCAACCTGTCAGCCTTGAGTAAGCTCAGCTCGGTGCACCACAGGAAGGCGTAATTGGCCACTGGTTCAATCCAGGTCAAGTCCTTTGATAGCACACTCCAGTACAAAGCCACCCATGGACAGAGAGCTGTCTGAGTGGGGCCACAGCTGACGGCCGCTCAGCCACATCCTCTACAAAACCACCCAGCCGCAGCCAGAGAGAGGCACTCGCTTAGTCCCCTGCAGATAGCAAAGGGATGGGTTTTATAAGATTACAGGAGGGTGGGCAGGGAGTCAGGGGCCTGGCTCCGCCAGAACTAACTGCTTCTGTGGGCTTGGACGTGGGTCTTGCCCTATCTGGGCCTCTGTTTCCCCTTCTGTTAACGTGGGACACTGGACTTACGTTCTGTTTCTTCCCCCTTCAGTCCTAGAATCTGATCTTGTTTCTGTGATTTTGAGAGGTCAGGAAGGGACAGTTTGATGGACATTCTGAAGGCCTCGGGTTCTGATCCCAGCTCTGTGACCTTGGGCATTTATGCATGAATTTACTGTCATGCCAGGTGCTGGAGATATTAAAGAGGACAAGACAGGATCATCACTGCAGCATCAGTAAGTCCATTGGGGGAGGAGATGTGCAAATGGCCACCTTGTGGGGTGGAGGGCGGCACTAGGCACCAGAGGAGTCATGCGGTGGGCCTGGAAGGCTGGGCTGGACTGGTCAGGGAAGGCTTTGCAGACACCTCGGGAAGCCGACACCAAGGGGAGGAGGTGGAGGTGTGGGAGCCAGAGGAAGTCGCTCCAGCCTGAAGGCACAGCTCGTGCAGAGGATGGTGGCATGGAAGGGCCCAGTGTGCGTCATTAGCCCCTCTGCTCCTGGGACCCCAGGAGCTCCTTCCTGGGCTTATGTTCTGTGGCATGAGAATTGTGGGGGCTTGGATGTGGAATGAGGTGCTCCCCAGCCCTGAGCTGACAGGGAGTATGTGGTGTGGTTGCGCAGATGGGGTTCTGGGACCAAAGTTCCTGAGCACAAATCCCAGCCCTGTGAATTTCTAGCTGCCAGGCCATGAGTGCATCACCTCCCAGGCGGTGCCCTCAATTTCTCCCCTGCCTGGTGGGGATGTCGGTGGTGTCCGGTTTATAGCATCGAGCAAGTTAAGCATACAGAGCACTTACAGCCATTTCTGGAAGGCAGTAAATGCTCAATAAACATTAGCTGCCCCTCCCTATTTTAAAAATGAAGAAAAATGAAGGTCTGAGGGAGTCAGCAAGCTGTCTAGAGAGACATAGCCCAGATGCTTGCAGGTCCAGACTTGCCCTCCCTCCCCTCCCCTTCACTCACTGCCTCTCACTTTTCCCTCCCTTCCTCTCTCCCTTTTTTCCTCCCTCTCTCTAACTCTTGCACTTCATCCCCTCAACTCCCCCAGCCAACCTCTGAAAGGCCTCCAAATGCCTGGGACCTGCTGCAGAGCTCTTTGATCTGACCAGACCGCCGGCGCCTCTGGCTGCTTGGCACCCTGAGTGAACCCTCTGCCCCCCACTTTGGGGCCTGTGCTGAGGCCTGGGGCAGAGTCTGGGCCTGGTATCTATTCTACCACCCCCCCCAACCACTCCCTGCCTCTCCTCTGCCCCCGTGCTCCAAACCGCTTCTGGAGGGAAAGCAGCACCTGGGATCTGTCTTCAGAGACAAGCAGCTTCCAGGCCTCCCCACAGGGCAGACTGATGTTGGCTCCCTCCCACTGAAAATTGATGGCTGTCACACAGCCGGATCACCCCAGAACCCCAGCGACTGGGGGCTTCCTGCCCACCCATGGGAGGCTCTTTGGGGCCAGTTTCTGAGCCTGGTAAACACAAGCCTCCTCTCCCTCCTCCACGGAGAGCTGAGAACAATCGCCCACTCTGAACCTGAAAGCCGGTGGAGGCCCGCGCTAATGAGTGTGCAGGTTTCGCTGCCCTCAGAAATCAGGCACTGGCTCTGGGCACTCGGCAGCCAGATGATTGAAAGCCCAGTAGGGCTCCCAGCCCTCCCCCGCCCCCACTCTCTTTTTTGTGTGTTGTCTGCATCACTGCCCAGACCAATCTATCTCTTCATGCTGAATTTTTTAAAGCCAAATTGGAAAAAAATTGGAAGTAGCCTGCATGCTATTCCCCCTGGGCTCCAAATGGCCCTCCAGTTAGGGGAACAAAATACACCGTTTTAATTTATAATAATAATAATAATTATTATTATCATTATCCGTAACAATAACAATACCAATAATCCCATGCATGGGTAGGCCAATGTACAGCACATAAAGTGCTTTTCCAGCTGTGATTTCATTTGGGCCTCACCCCCCTGTGAACCTGCTCCTGCCCCACTCCCCCACCCTCTTTGTCTGTAATCCGAGCAGGCCAATTGCCTGGTGACTCTCAGCTGGGGGGGAAGGCCAGCCTCAGGCTCCCAGGCCCTGCTTTTCCCATGTCCTCTCAAAGGGATCACATTAGCAATACATTTTTTAGCAGACATGGCAGAGCACCTGCTCGGGGAAGGGGGCCGGACCTGTCAGGAGAAGACAGGACTTTGCAGTCACTGGCCTCCAGTGAGATGATAGAGAAAGGCCAGATAATCTCAACTCCACGCTATAAGGACTATGCATGGCCTTTGGGAGACTCTGGGCTCAAAAGCTGAAGTCAGCTCGAGGAATGCCTCAAAAGCCATTTCATCAAATGTGGATCACATTGCAGACATCACAGTTTCAACTTGTCATTGAATTGTAACATACGTACAGAAAAATAAAAAAAGCATGAGGGTACAACTCAATTACTTTTCTCAAACAGAACACACTCATATAAGCAGCCCCAGACTAAGAAATGGAAGCCCGCCTTATTCTCCCTTCTAATCCCTCCTCCCAACCAGGGTGACCACCATCCCGATGTGAAACAACATAGATTAATGCTGCTGCTTTTTGTATTCGTATGACTGGGGAATCATCCACACTATGCAATCTTTTGTGTCTAGCTTCTTTTGTTCGATGTTATGATGTGATATTCACTATCACTGGATAATGTTGCAGATTTTTCATTTCACTGCTCTGTGATATTTCACTGTATGAAGATAGTGAAATTTAGGTATCCATTTATCATGGTGAACATTTGGATGGTTTCAAGTTTTCGGTTATTATGAATAAAGCTGCTTATGAATATTCTTGTACATGCTGGTTTTTTTGTACTTGTGTACACATTTCTGATGAGCAAAAACCGAGGAGTGGAGACATGGAATCAACGCATATGAGTAAGTACACGCAGCTTTAGGAGCTATTGGCAAACAGTTTCCCAAAGTGGTTGCACCAGTTTATATTACTGGTTTTTAGGATCTATGTGGCAGTACCTCCAATTCCATGAATCTATAGATCCTTGGATGGTCTGATAGAAGCTGCAGAATTTTGTCCCAGAAATACAATTCTGCTTGTGATTTCTGTAAATTTATTAACCCTGTGAACTCAACCAGGTCCAAGGATTCCTATGAGGCCTCTTGTTCTGATCTCCAAATTCTAAGGTAGGTTGTCCACATTTTGATTCTGGGTTTTAAATTCTTTGATTGGATGGAAGACTTAGAACTTAACAGGGCTGGGTGCGGTGGCTCGTGCCTGTAATACCAACACTTTGGGAAGCCAAGGTGGGCAGATCACCCTGAGGTCAGGAGTTCAAGACCAGCCTGGCCAACATGGCAAAACCCCATCTCTACTAAAAATACAAAAAATTAGCTGTGTGTGGTGGTGCGTGCCTATAGTCCCAGCTACTCAGGAGGCTGAGGTAGGAGAATCACTTGAATCTGGGAGGCAGAGGTTGCAGTGAACCGAGATCACACCTTTGCACCCCAGCCTAGTAACAGAGCGAGAAAAAAAGAAAAAAAAAAAGAACTTAACAGAGCACCAGCAAAGCAGGGGCACCAAAAACAAAACAATTTTAAAGAAAAATATTTTTGAAAGAATTTTATAATTTCACAGAAAGCATGGACATATTCGTCAAAGGAAAACTTATAATGTTGTTGGATGTCCTTGCACATATCTAACCGATTACAGTTAATTTACTTTACGTTATATATGGGAGGCACATAATCTTTTCAAGGCAAAGTGCTTTTAAATGCCTTCACCTGGCCCTAGTGATCCCATCAATGATCCATAAATTTCATCTGGTCAGTGATTACCCCATGCTGCACTGGGGCATCTGTGCGATGAGGGGTCCCTGGCTGCTAAGGGCTCCCTGTCCCACTGGATCCTCACCACAACCCTGCCAGGTGGCTGGGCTGTGTGTCAGCAAGCACATGGGCAACACAGCTCACTGCAAGGGAAATGGGGGCCAAATGGGTCAGTCATCGAGAAGCCTCTGCAGGTGAGTGGTGGCTAGAGGAACTGGGCTTCTGGTTTAAGAACAGGGGCGTGGAAGGAGTGGGAGTGGAAAGGTGCCTCCATCTTTCTGCAAAGCAGCACAGATGAAGAGGGAGCTCACTGAAGGATAGTGCTAGGATGCATGGTAGAAACTCTATGAAGATAGGTTTCTGTTTGATGTGAGAAAACGTCCAAGTGTTCAACTAGGTAATGATGGAAGCCAGGTGTTTGAGGGGTAGTGAGATCCTTGTCCCTAGTCCCTAGAAGCATGTAAGCTGATGCTGGATGGTCACTTGACGGGGACACTGATGAACTAAACAATCTAGGTTTCCTTCAACCCTGAGCTTGGCCGTCCTCAGAATCTAGGTCTCCTAACCCCACCACATGCTCTTTCCTCCTCACCACTGACCTGATGGAGCGCAGTTTGCACAGTGCACTGGCCCAGCCTGGGCAGGAGGCAGGAGCCTGCATGAAATAACCTATGCTGCAGTCAGAGTAACAGAGTGTCTGTAGGAAGCTTTCAAGATCTCTCAGCAGCTGTGACTCATATGAGCAGGTCTCTGTGGTTTCAGGCAAATATTTTCCATTTCATAAAATGTGGTACAATGTTACCTCTGTGTTCTTTGAAAAACTGGCATGGGGGAGGAAGTGTTAACTCAATGGCCTTGTTCCCTGAGTGCTGGTGGCCGCCTGCCTTGGCAGTTTCCTTGGGGCCTTCCACCCCACTGGGCCCCAATCATGGGGGAGAGCTGGATGAACCCACTGCTGCTGGTCCATGGTCAGGGGTGGGTGCAGAGGATCCCTGACCACCTGAAGGGGAAATAGAATGCAGGGCATAACTGGAACCCTAGGAAGGAAGAACTCTGTTCTGTTACCATTTCTGCTATGGCCCCCTCAGCCATGCCTCTCCCTTCATCATCGTTCCCTCTGCCCTCTGCCAGGACTAGTGCAGTAGTCTCTTCCCAGAGCTCACCTCCTCCAGTCTCTCCTCATTCTGAGCGAAGAATGCCACATGCTTGGCATGGGTAACATGACGCCCACTCCCTTGCCCCTACAGACTTTACCATCAGTCTCAGGATTCCTTGCAGACAGCCTCTAATAAATGATTAATTCACCTGAGTGGGCAGTGATGGGGAAACTGATTTGCCAAATGTACCTCCTCCATGCTTTCGACAGAGCACCCTTTCAAAGAACAGAGCAGAGCTCAGATGACATCATTCCTCCCTGCCTCCCCACCTCCTACTTCTTGTAAGAAGCACACACGAAAATAGCTTTCCATGTTTCTCATGGTGCTTCATAGAGAAGGCCAAACTCAACTGCGTGGCAATGGAAGCTTGTGTCAATTTGATCTGGTTGTGGAATCTTTTCTACCACACAGCTTGTGATGCTTGCTCAGTTTTCTTTTGGAAGATATGAAAAATGGTCACACTATCCCATCCGACCCCATCCAAATGCCCTGCGCTTCAGAGGCCAAAGACATGCTGTGTTGTCCCATCTCTAAGTGATCGCCCAGGTTGTGCCCTCTCCTGGAGTGTCTGTCCCACATTCCCCAGCATACAGAGATGTCCGGGCTTAGGGGGATGCCCTCTTCAGCTTTCAGTGTTGTTTGCTGCATGGACCTTGCTGATCTTGAAATAGGCTCTGAGTCTCAGGGTTTTCCACAAATGTCCAGTTCCTGCCCCTGCCCCTGCCCCAGATCGAGGGTAATTGTGGAGGGCTCTGTGGTCCAGGAGCCCAAGAAGGCCCTTACAGTACAGCCTCTTCCTGCCAATCTGGCCTTGCTGCAAGGTCCAGATAAGCCCCTTATGTGGGAGCTTGAGCAGAGATCTCAGTTTGTGTTTGATAGAGCAGCTACAGTCAAGCTTGCAATCTGCAGTTGTTAGAACACTCATTGGAGTCTCACTAGCACAGTGCACGTCTCTCATTAGGGTGTCATTAGCTAGCTGCCTCATTTGCACGTTCAGATCAGGCTCAGGCTTCATGACAGCAAAGGCTATAAAAGGACGAGCACAGCTGTGAAGACCGCTGCACATACTTTAGTCTTGAGGGGGGCCACACAGGGGTCAGTGATAAGGGCAGAATTAGAGCCCTACGGTGATCACACAGCACATGCCAACACAGTCTCCCGGTTGCTCACTCTAGACACCCTGGGAGATCCCCGTGGTCTGCTTTCTCTTCTCCTTCATGTCAAACCCAACCATCCTCTGTCAGTTCCTTTTCCTCAGTGCATCCGCCTTTGGTTTTCTTCCCTTCATGCTGGTGTCACCGCATAGCCAGCTGGCGGCACAGCTTCCCACTTGCCTCCATGGCCTTGAGTCTCCACTCCAGCAGGCTGTATGAGCTCTCAACGCATGGACTGGAATGTGTCATCCCCTGCTAAACTCTTCAATGACTTCCTGTTGAACTTGGAAGGATATCCAGATTGCTTCCCACGGGGCTTGCATCCATGTTCTACCATGTCCCACCCCCACTGGCCCCACGCTCCAGCTACTCTGTTCTGGGACACTCAGCGTGCCCCCACCTGGGCTCTGTGCTTGTTCTTCCCTCTGCCTGGGTCACACACCTCCCAGATCTTGCATGGGTGATTCCTTGTCATTCAGGATAAGGGCTGGTGGGTCTTGATGCCTGCTGTGTGCATGCATGCATGTGCCCCTGTGTGCAAGCCTGTGGGATTGGAGTGGGCAAGAGAAGAGCAAGGAATGGTGGGGCTGGAGGAGACAGCCCAGGCTGGGGATAAGAACACGCAGCAGATACCTGGTGAAAAGGAAGCCATGCTGAAAGGCGGGCTGTGTGGTTGGATGGACTTGGCTTCCAGCCCTCATTTCAGCCCTAAATGGCTGTGGGACCTCAGCCAAATAACTTTCTCCTCCAAGCCTCAGTTTCTCCATCTGGAATAATGAGATCCTCATCACAGCTATTCTTCAGGGCCATTGTGAAGGCAGCAGTAACTTAGATGAAGGATCTCAGGCAGTGTCTGGCACAGCATCAGGACTTAATAAATAGTAATGTTTTAATTTTAAGTAGAAATCCATGTAACAGAGAGACATGGGCTGGGACACAGAAGACTAGCATTCCTGCTTCTGACTGCTGTGTGACTTTATGTAGCCAGCTGCCCCTCTCTGACTTCCGCCACCACCAACATCCCACAATATGGAGGGAATGGGTATGTTTTTTCCCACTGAATCTTTCTGGCAAGTGGGGCAGAACAGCTCTGAGTATCACAAGAGGACCACAGAAGATTCATAATAGGGTTCCAGACTTTGGCTGGGAGACTCGACAGTCTTTGTGGTGAAGACACACATGATAAGAAGTATTATTTGGGGGTCATCCGCTATGAATTGTGCATGGTGCCAGGAGTTTTATACATAGATATAAAATCCTTAAGTCTGTCCTGCTAATTAGGTGTGCTCATCCTCATTTTACCAATGAGCAAAATGCCAAGACTGGTGATTTGCCAAAAGCCATTAAGATAGCAATTGGAAGCATTGCTAACCGACTTTAAGATTTAAAGTCTATTTTCTTTCCAGAAACCACAATATAGAAGTGTCTCCTAAAGCTTTCTCTTTTTTTTTTGCTTTCAATTCTTTTGGGAATATGTGAAGCTTGCTTGCTGATATGGTAGCCCCTAGCCAGGTGTGGCTGGTCACATTATAGTAATTAAAATGAAATAAGAGAACAAATTCAGTTCCTCTGTCTTACCGGCTGCATCTCAAGTGCTCAATAGCCACATGTAGCTAGTGGCTGCCATATTGGAAGGTGAGGATATGCAACAATTCCATCGTCACAGCAAGTCTTATTGGACAATGCTGCTCCAAAGATAAGAGAGCAGCATGCTCTATCTGTGCAAGGCCAGGGGACTTTAATGAATGGCACAGGTGGTTGCACACCACTGGATGTAGATTATGGTGCTCGGGGACAAGCAAAGCTCACCATGGGGCAGGGAGATGAGTTTGCCTTTAGAGGTGCAGGAATGACTCCTTTCCCAAGCTACCTACTGCTCTGGTCTTACGTGTTCTCTGTAGTTCTGAAGTAGCACTGTGTTAAACTGCTTGCTTCTCGGAGTGTGGCTCACCAACAAATAGTATCAACAAACTTGGAAATTCATTGGAAATGCAGAATCTCAAGTCCCACCCTAGATCTGCTGAACCATAATCTGCATTTTAATGAAATTCCCCACGTGACTCGTGTGCCCATTGCATTTGAGAAGCAGGGGACTACACCACACTCTGCAATGTTTACGATGGCATTTAGTGTCAACTCTTTCAGGAGATGTCTTCTAAGTTCTATGAAATTAGTGCGTTTAGAACCATCTAGTCGGCCACAAGGCTCTGGTGGGGAAACGTTTTCTTTAGAGTGTAACACAGGTTATTTTTTATTTCTTTTAAATTGTACCTATCTAAGATCAAAGCTAGAAGAACCTTAGAGATAATCTAGCCCCAAGTATTCGTCTCAGAGATGGAGAAACTGAACCTCAAAGAAGAAAAGCAGCTTATCCAAGATCATACAGCAGTGCTGGAACCTACATCACGTGACATGGGACAGCGTTTCAGTGACACATCATACTGGACAAGAGAAAAGCACAGTGGTATAGTGGGAGGACCTGGAACTGATGATGTCCTTTAATGCCAAATGTGGGGAGTGTCTATTATTGTCCCAACCCTGTCCAAGGAAGTGCTACTGGTCACCATGGTTGCCATTTACTGGGCACTAACTGTGTACCAGGCACTTTCCTGGGTGTTTGTGCTTGTTATTTCATTGCATCCTCATGACAGTTCTCTGATGTAGGTATTGTTACTTTCTCCTCTTTAAAGATGAGGAAACTATGGTATACCAACATCACACAGATAGCAGAGTGTGGAGCCAGAATTCAAACCCAGGACATCAGGCTCCAGAGCCCATGCTCCTCCCTCCCCTGTACACTGTAGAGAATTCAGAGGTGAAGCAGTTCCCTGGACACCTGAGGCTGCACAAGGCAAGGGAAAGGCTACTGTGGATACTCAGTCATCTACCCCAGACATCCCACTCAGAAGGAAAGACAGAATCCCCGAAACACTCATTTTAGAACACATGCTGTTAGGAAATAACATGTAGAATCCTTGGCTTTAGAACTTTGATTTTAGAACGTGAGATAAATTGTGGTGAGATGAAAGGAATAGTTATCATCTTAACACCAGAGGCAAAAGTTTATCTTAGGGAGAGAACCGTGTTTGTTTAAGAAAAAAAGTAATAAATTGCTTGATTGAAGAAGGTAAAACCTTAAGAGCACGAGTGGGAAAGAGAGGAAGAAACAAAAATAAGCTAAACTTGTGCACAGGAAAAGGATGATCAGACATTTGAGTGTTGGGCAGAGAAGAGAGGAGAGAAGAAACAAAGGTGAGAGGAGGCAAAGCAATATATTTCCTGAAAAGATCAAGGCACTCTTTTTAAAAGCAGTATTTAATATTTGATTTATTTATTTTTTGCATTAGTTTGATATCCTGACATCCTACACCCTTTTTTCTTCTTAATTTCAGTCTTGTCTGCTTTGTACCCAAGGGGGCTTGTGTGTGTGTGTGTGTGTGTGTGTGTGTTTACACACATACCTGCCCATATGCATGTACACACTGATGTGTATCAAGTATCAAGGGAGGGAGTTTAATTTCTCTCTAGATAGGGCTGTGGCAATATCCATACTAAGTCTAATTAAAGGGAAGTAAAATATTCCATGTGGATATGACTAACAAAAGTAGTGGCACCAGTGGTGAGCATTTGTTGTTTTTGCCTGCCCATTTATTGAATAATTCTTCCAAGAAATATTTACTGAGCAACTATTATGTGGTAGGTAATAGATGAGGTCAGGGCAGGACAAAAGTTGGGGGGCAGGTGGTATAGGGCTTCGTGTAGTTTCACCAAGACTTGTTCCTGGGTGAACTGAAGAACTGCTGCTGCATTTTGAGCAGAGGAGGGAGCTGATTCTGTAGTTGTCAAGGATCTTCCTGAATCCTAGGATGATAATAGATTGTGAGGGAGGTGAGAGTGGTAGCAAACGGACCAATTAGGAGGCTACTGCTATAATCCTAGCAACCCTTGAAGGTGAGTTGGATGGGAGTAGCAGCAGAGACAGTGAGGATTTCTGTTATGAAATGTGAGGGAGGCAGTTGGCATAGAGGTCTGGAATTTAGGGAGAAAAGTTCAGGTGGAAATATGAATTTGGGAATCATCAACCTATAGATAGAATTTAAAGCCCTAAGATAAGGGCCTTTCTCAATCCCATCTCAGATTTTCAAGGTAACGAGAGTAGAGTGAGAATAAAAGAGACCAAGGACAGAGCTCTGGAAGATTTCATTCAGCCTTTTGTTCACACCGCTCAACTGAAACCACTTTGTTAAGGTCACCAAAGATCTTGCTAAATCCAAAGGCCCTTTCTCAGTACTCATACTATTTGGCCCATGTTTGAATTAAGTTTTTTTCATATGCAAACCAAAGAGTCATGATTAATGCACGCTTCCTTCAGAATCCCTGGAGATATTAGGATAAATGCATGGGACCCTGTATGTGTGAAAAAATTTCTGCCAAATTTATTTGGCTCTCAAAGGACAGCAGGCCACCTCATCTGATTTCAGGGATACAAACAAATCATATAACTTAACATATACAATGGGGAGAATTAGGCTATAACATTATGAAGTATTGAGCCTGGACGATGCAAAGGAATTCTTGAGATCACTGTGTTTTATTAATTTCAAATTTCAATATTCGTTGCTGGTATATAAGACAGCAATTGACTTTTGCATGTTGACTTTGTGTCCTGTGACTTTACTGTACTCACTTATTTGTTCTGGGAGTTTTTTGTAGCTCATTTGGGATATTCTACATAGACAATCATGTCATCTGTGAATAAAGGCAGTTTAATTTCTTCCATTCCAATATGTCTACCTCTCATTTCTTTTTCTTGTCTTATTAAACCAGACAGACCAGTACAATAAATAAATAATAAACAAGATTATTATCTTATCTTATTAAACCAGATAAGATCAGTACAATAAATAAATAAACCCGTACAATATTGGGTAGGACTGCTGACAAAGAACATTCTTATCTTGTTCCAAATCTTAGGAAGAAAGTGTACATTATTAAATATGATGATTGCTATAGGTTTTTTGTAGATGTTCTTTATGAAGTTTAGAAATTTTTGCTGATATTTCTAGAATTTTTTGCTAAAAATTCTAAATTTTTGCTAATATTAATATCAATTAATGTGCTGTAAATATTCTTTAGCCTGTTGATATGGTTAATAAGTTACATGGAGTGATCTTTTAAATACTGAAGCAGCCTTGCATACTTGAGTTACTTGGTTGTGGCATGTACTTCTTTTTATGCATTGTTGGCTCTGATTTGCTAATATTATGTGGATTTCTACACATAATATTTGTGAAACATATTGGTCTGTAGTTTTATTTACTTACAATGTATTTATCTGGTTTTGGTACTGGAGTAATGCTAGCCTGTAGAATGAGTTAGAAAGTGTTCCATCTGCTTTTATTTTCAGAAAGAGATTGTAGACAATTGGTATTACTTCTTCATTAAGTGTTTGGTAGAATTAACCAGTAAAACCTTCTGGGCTTGGAGCTTACTTATTTGGAAAGATTTAATTTCTTTAATAAATAGAGGGCTCTTCAGGTTATCTGTTTCTCTTTATGTGCATTTTGGTGATTTATGTCTTGAAACAATTTGCCGATTTCATCTAAGTTATTTGTGGGCATAGAGGTGTGTTTGAAATTGTTCCTATTATCCTTTTAATATCCATGGGATCAGTAGTGATAGACCTTCTTTCATTTCTCATGTTAGTAATTCATGTCTTCTGTCTTTTATTCTCAGTTAGCCTGGCTATAGGTTTATTAATATTACTGATTTTTTCAAAGAAAAACAGCTTTTGGTTTGTTGATTTTCTTTATTGCTTTTCTGTCTTCAATTTTATTGATTCTTGCTCTAATATTTATTATGTCATTTCTTCTGCTTACTTTAGGTTAAATTTGCTCTTTCTCTAGTTTTACAAGGTGGAAGCTTAGATTATTCATTTTAGATCTTTTTTTCTTTTCTAATATAAGCATTTAATGCCATTTATTTCCCTCTAAGCACTGCTTTCACCGCATTCCACAAATTTCGGTAAGTTGTATTTTCATTTTTATTTAGTTGAAAATATGCTTTAAATTTCTCTTGAGAATTCTTCATTGACACATGGATTATTTACAACTGAATTGTTTAATTTCTGAATACTTGGGGATGAGTCCACTGGTTTTTGGGATGTGCTGTGCACATTTCTAAAGTTCTCCAGAGCTGCCTTAGGGTTGCCTAAGGAGGAGATGCTGAAGGCTAGAGCAACAGGTCTGGCTGTGACACTTCTGCCTTCACCTTGCTGCACGCAGAAATTCACAACGTCGACATGTTTTGTTAACTGGCTAGGTTATACTGTGGCGTGCTGGTAAGAACCTGCTGGTTATCACAGCAGAGGCTTATTCCTGACTCCTGCCACTGGTCAATAGAGGGTTGTAGGGAGGCTCTGCTCCACGTAGTCACTTTGGAACTCAGGCTGACAGCAATGTTGCCATCTGGAAGCTGCAGCATCTGGAGCATGTGGCCTTTTCCATGACCATGGCAGGGGAGAAAACAGCTGGAGGGGGCTCGCACACTGGCTATTCTAGCACTTAGTCCAGAACAGCTGTCACACCCACTGGTATCAGAGTCCTTTGGCCAGAAGTAGTCACGTGGTACTACCTAACTACAAGGGAGCTGTCGAACGTAGAGGATTAGATGGAATTTTTGGTAAACTCTACTGTCTCAACCACAATTGGTGTTCTCCCTAAGACTTCTTTGAAATACAGTTTTGCTGCTAAGATATCCACTCCCCTTGTTGAGCAGATAAGAGTGCTATTTCAACATTCATTCCCAAGGAATAGATGAACCATGAGCACTTCACAATGACCTTGTCTCAGGTCACATTCTCTCAATATATATCACTCAGCACATATTAGCTGGAATTCTGGACTCCTCAGTGTGGGACTTGAACAGGTAAGAAGGGTGAATAAGCCTCAAGTGCATGTGTGTCAGAAACTTTATAAACCCCTTTTTCTGTCACATGCAGACAATTAGAGAAAGAAAATATGCAAAAAATGCTTTGGTGATTGCCAAGACTCAAAAGATTTGAGAGTAAATCCAATTCACATATATTTATTGCTCCATTGTTTTGCCAGGTATAGGAATATTTGTAAAAATGAAGAAGGTAGCAGGAGGAATTGCTCAAGTTAGACTAAGATGCAGGATTCCTGAATTCAAGCAAATGACAAGACAGTAGGCAATGGCTGCTGGCCATTACTATGTATTATTATTATTACTATTTTTTGTTTTTGAGATGGAGTCTCGTTCTGTTGCCCAGGCTGGAGTGTAGAGGTGCGATCTCGGCTCACTGCAAGCTCTGCCTCCCGGGTTCACGCCATTCTTCTGCCTCAGCCTCCCGAGTAGCTGGGACTAAAGGTGCCTGCCACCATGCCTGGCTAATTTTTTTGTATTTTTAGTAGAGACAGGGTTTCACCATGTTAGCCAGTATGGTCTCGATCTCCTGACCTCATGATCCACCTGCCTCGGCCTCCCAAAGTTTTGGGATTACAGGCATGAGCCACTGTGCCTGGCCACTATGTATTATTAAGTATAGCTGTTGAGGCATTTTCCATCATGGGGGAAATATGCGTGGCATATGCAGGCTTTCATCTTTGCCCGTTCTAATCTCTTCTCTCTCTCTCTCCCTCTTTTGCTCTCTCTCTGTATGTAGTTTATCTGTGTGTCTCTCTGTGTGTGTGGGGGGATGCCAACCCCCTGTGCAGTCAAAAATGTGCATATAATTTTTACTCCCACACAACTTAACTCCTAATAGTCTACTGTCAACCAGAAGTCTTAACCAATAACATAAACAATTGATTAGCACATATTTTGCATTTTATTTGTATTATAGACTGTATTCTTACAATAAAGTAAACTTTAAAAAAGAAAATGTTATTAAGAAAATCATGGCTGGATGCAGTGGCTTACACCTGTAATCCCAGCACTTTGGGAGACCGAGGCAGGTGGATCACCCGAGGTCAGGAGTTCGAGACCAGCCTGACCAATATGGTGAAACCCCATCTCTACTAAAAAAAAAAAAAAAAATACAAAAAAATTAGCTGGGCCTGGTGGTGTGCATCTGTAGTCCCATCAAATTTGGAGGCTGATACAGGAGAATGGCTTGAATCTGGGAGGTGGAGATTGCAATGAGCCGAGATTGCACCACTGCACTCCAGCCTGGGAGACAGAGCAGGACTCCATCTCAAAAAAAAAAAAAAAAAAGGAAAAGAAAAGAAAAAGAAAATCATAAGCAAGGGAAAATATATTAGCTTATTCAACATGAAGACGACGAGGATAAAGACCTTTATGATGATCCACTTCCACTTAATGAGTAGTAAAGAGGAGGGGTTGGTCTTCCTGTCTCAGGGGTAGCAGAGGTGAGAGAAAATCCATGTATAAGTGAACCTGCACAGTTCAACCCTGTGTTGTCCAAGGGTCAACTGTATTTATGCTAATATGTTCATAATATCTATTTTAGTTTTTATTCAAAGAGTAATTCAAATAGTCCTAAAAAGTATGTGAGCAAAAGGAGGCCTCCGCTTTACACCTGGTCCCCTAGTCCTCCTCCCTAGAGGCAACAATTCTCATAAACTTCTTGGATGTACTTTCAGAAATAATCTATGAATGTGCTTACCAAAATAAATAGCACAACTTACTAAAACAAATAGCATTCTTCTTCAACACCAGCAACAAACAATGAGACAAAATGATAGAAAATATTATAATTTTCACAATAGCCATGAAAACTATAAAATGTCTAAAATTTGACCTAAAAATATTGCAGGATGACTTTATGGATAAAAAGTTTAAAACCCTAATGGAGTGCACAAGTGAACATACACAATTCTATATGTGAGCCATATTCATGGATTGAACAGCTTTATAGCTATGTCAATACTCCTCAAATAAATCTATGCATTCAGTGCAATTCCAAATAAAAAATACTCATCACAAATTTTTGAGAAACTTGGTAATATTACTCTAAAATTTATATGGAAGAGTATCATTATACAAGGAACTAAGTTTTGAGCAATTTTGAATACTAAAATCAAAGAGGCAGAATTTATCCTACCATATAGTAGGTACATTACAATGCTACGGTAATAGGAAGCAAAAAGGTAGTGACATATTATAGAACAGAGGAGTGAATAGAACAGAGGGCTCAGAAATAGACCCAAGTATATGAACTTATACATGATAAAGGTGTTTACAAATCAGAGGGCAGATTTTTGTTTACTGGAAGACTGTGGGAAAAATTATTTATGTGAATAAAAACAAAATTGGATCTATCTCACAGCATGAACAAAGGTGAGTTCAAAATGAATTAAAAAATGCAAAAGATAAAATATAAATATATGTGGATGAAGTGACAGGCAAATATCTTTGTGTCTTTTGAGGAAGAGGAAGATGTTCTGAACAAGACTGAAAAAGCACAAGCCCCAAGGGAAAAATAATCCATGGATCTGATTAGATCGAAATCAAGGATTTCTATTCAATAAAAGTCACATAGACAAAATTAACAAAACCTGAGAAGTAATCAATAGCAAGACTGTACAAGGAAATTTTTGCCTATGAGTGAGAAAAAGATAGGAAATACAAGAGGAAAAAATGGCCAAAGACTGTGAGTAGGCAGTGCAGAGAAGGAGAAACCCAGGGAACAAATAACTGTGGATCACTCTGCAATAGAGCAATACGTATTTGACCAAGATGCAACTTCTTTCACATTAGCTGGCCAAAAAGTCAAAAGTTGGTGAACATCAAATTTGACTCAAAATGTAGAAAATTGGAAATTCTTATCCACTGTTCTGGGAACTGTAGATGGTCTGCTTGTACATACGAAAATTCGATGATCAGATACTCCATGATCCAGCATCTACTGTCATCTTCCTGTCAATCCTAGAAGCCATTCACTGAATCATGTTTGTGGGAGTAGAGGGATAGAGGCGATTTAGGGGTCCATGCCGGGGCCTTGAGTAGACTTATTAGAAAATGCTATGCGGCAGTTAGAAGCAAGAAAAAAAAATGCACGTGGAGAAACATGATCCCATACAAAATCATGTTGAGTGAATGAAAATTACAGAATGAGATATGTAATATGCTAACTTTTATGCAAATTTAAAGCACATACAATCACAAAATTTACTATATAAAGAAGAGTGATACATTGGACACATTACAAGTGTTCCTACCATGGGAGGGGGAAAGGGAGTGAGAACCATGCATGGGTAAGAATAAACGAAACAAGAGAAGGCAGCATGGGAGAGTCTCCCAGGAATGGTCGAGTATGATCAACTCCAGTCTCTGTCCTAAAGAATAAGAAATCAATAAATAGATCAAGAATTCATTTTATTCCTTAAATTTTACCATGAAGTTGAGTTGTTCTTTATTTGTTGACACATTACATTTAATAGACAATTGAACCTTCTTTAATTTTTGAGTTTGCAGTTTTCTTTTTATATTTAGGGAACTTTTTGCCAGGTATCAAATATTTTCTTGTGCCTTTTGAAGACATGCTAGGATTCAGGCACTGAGCCTATACCATTAGAAAGCATAACTGTGTACATAGTGTCAGATTTCATGGTAATATTACAATGTATCACAATATATTCACTAGTCAGATTTTGCTGGATATTTGGATTGTTTACAGTGTTCTTTTTTCTTATAAACAATGTTGCAATGAACATCCTTGATATTCATCTTTGTACTGATGATATATATCAGCAGGTTAAATTGAAGTAGCATTGCCAAGGTGATAGATATTTATATATTTACTTGAAAAGAAACTGACAAATTACCCTTGTACCAATTTATACTCTCATCCTTGCCAACATTAGGTATTATCAAACTTTTAAATTTTTGCTGTTAATTAATGAAATATTTTATTCATTATTTAGATTTTTATTTACTTAATTAGAAATGGCTTTGCATAATTTTTTCACATTGTCACAAGCCATTCATATTACCATGGTTGGTCTTTTTCTTATTAATTTTCCAGTATACTTTATTTATTAAGAATGTTAATTTTTCATATGTTCTATAAATTTAAAGCTAGCTAGATGTATGTTTATCTCTATCTTTGTGTGCTGTATCTAATTGTGATTTTTGCAATAACTTGATGGCAAAAACAGCAATTACTTTTGCACCAACCAAATATCTCTAGGTCATTTATTTTTATTGTATAACTTTCGTGGTTTTATTTTTTAGTTTCATTTAATCTACCTGGAATTTACTTTGGAGTAAGAAGTAACATAGGGACTTAAGAGCTTAATTTTTTCCCCTGTACTTAGTCAATTTTCCCAACATTATTTATTGAATCACCCATATTTTCCCATTAATTTAGGATATCACCTTTGTCATACAATAAATATACTAAATTATTTTGAAGCTTTTTAAAAAGTTAGAACTTTTTTGCCATTGATTTGCATCTCGTTAATATGCCAATATATAAAAGTCATTCTAGATTTATGGGATAATTTGATTCACTCCTTAGCACTCCTATTTTCATAATTTTTGTTCTGCAAAGTTTCTTGTAAGTTTATTTTCCATATATATATTGTAGAATCACATTGTGTAGCTTAAAAAAAGCGAGGAGGGCATCTGTGCAAGGGGATGGCCTGCCATGGGGAAGCAGAACACAGGCCAGGAGAGGAGCATGTCCATGCAGGGAGGAGGTTGTGACCAGAATGAGAAATTGGTTACATACAGGTCAAATAAGTAAATCTCAGGTTTCTGGCTGTGGGAGAAGAGAATTGCAACTATAGAAAAGGAGAAAACCAGAATGGATTTTGTGGTACTGGATAGGAACAGAAGGTTTTGTTGTGAACTCATAGTTAAGTATAAATGTAAATGTGTATATGTGCATGTATGTGAGGTGAGTATATTCTAGCTCTGATCACTGAGAGAGCCTGGGGGGTGGTGACACCCCAGTGGCAAAGAGCACACCTAGCAGCAGTTTTTGGCTTCTACATACCATCTGTATTATGCACCAACCTAATCATTTTCTGTTGTTGCTGTAACAAATCACCACACACTAAGTGAGTTGAAACAACTAATTTATTATCTCACAGTTATGGAGGTTAAAAATCCAAAATGGGCCCCACAGGGTTAAAAATCAAGATATTGGCAGAGTAGGGAACATCAGTTCAATCTGGAGGTTCCAGCCGTGAACCCATTTTCTTTCCTTATTTCAGCTTCTAGATGCCACCACATTCCTTGGCTTGTGGTCCCTTCCATCTTCACTGCCTGCAGAGACCTCACTCTGATGTCTGCTTTCTTCCTCACATCTCTGATTGACTTTCCAGGCTCCTTCTTTCACTGATAAGAGCTCTTCTGGTTACACTGAGCCCACCTGGATAATCCAGAATAAACTGCCCATTTCAAGATAAACTCCTCTTAACTTAATAACATCTGCAAAGCCCCTTTGCCATGTAAGATAACATATTCACAGGTTCTGCTGACTAGGATGTGGACATCTTTGGAGGCTATTATTCTGCCCACCATCCCCTTCTCCATTAAAGGGGCCTGGGAGCAATGGCTGATTCCAGGGCTGAAGCATCTTGTTGTGCCGGAAAATAAGAAAGGATTCAAAGAATGAAGGAGGCCTTTCTAAAGTACACAAAAGCCAAAGGCCAGGTCAAGAACAAGATACATAATGACAGTTACAAATTGCAAGTTAGAACAAAATAGATATCCAGGAGTTCACATGGATATAAATAAATTAATGAATAAATTCTGAGCTTCAGGATGGGCGCTGGTCACCAGGAAGTCCAAGGCATGACTTGAGAGTTGAAACTTTCAGACCTTCCAGGAGAAGGAAGGAGGGACAGATAGGACCCAATTACCAATGGTCAATGATATCATCAATCATGCCTCTGTAATGGAATCTTTACAGAAACCCCTGAATGACAGGGCTGGAGTGCTTCTGAAATGGTGAACACATGGAAGTGCTGGGAAGGTTGCTTACTTGGAGAAGGCCTGGAAGCTCCATGTCACTGTCTATCTTCATACTTTGCCCTATGTATGTCTTCTCATTTGGCTGTTTCTGAGTTACACCCTTTATAATAAACTGGAATACATAAGTAAAGGGTTTTCCTGAATTCTGTAAGTCATTCTAGTGAATTATTGCATTGGGACCAGGGATGTTGTTGGAATCTCTGAATTTATAACTGGTCAGTCAGAAGTACAGGAGACCCAGGACTTGCAGCTGGTGTTTGCAGTGGGGGCAGTCTTGTGGGACTGAGTCCTTAACCCCTGGGGTCTTCACTAACCCTGGGTAGTTTGTGTCAGAAATGAATTGAATTGTTGGACATCCAGCTGGTGTCAGCGAATCACACAGTTGATGGTTGGGAAAGACGCCCCATATTTGCTGTCAAGAGAGTTGGTCGGGGAGAAGCACTCTAACCTGGAAAACTAACTATTCCCAAGAAATAAGGGTAAATTAGAGGCAGACCAAACCACATGAGAGCTGAAATCCTGCCTTCACCCTGGATTGGAGTAAAAAAATCAGTCACTACTTTATTGATCATTGGAAGAAGGATGAGTTCTCTCAGGTAAAACTAATCGATTGTGTGAGAAATCAAAAGAGGGGTCACTCTTGAGGAGAGGACTGTAGTGGTTAAAAGGGGCACAAGATGAACTCATGGGGCTGCCAGTCATGATGAGTTTGGAACTGGGTGCTAGGTACACAGATGTGTTCAGTGTGTGAAAAATCATCAAGCAGACGTTGACAATCTGTACCTTTTTTTCCGTAAGTATATTATACTTTCAAAAAGAAGTATACATTTAAAATATTCCAAGTTTCGATTCTGCTAAGATGGAGTAGCCCCATTCCTCCCAGGTTGTCCTTCTTAGAGCTAAAGAACAACTGCCATGAACACAACAAACAAGCACAAGAAGACCTGGACAGGTGGGAAGAAGAAGAGTCCTTAGCACCTGAGGAGCAGCCTGGCAGTGAGTTCCTCAGGTTTCCTTGTAGCCTCCCATATATCCCAGCCAGGGTGCTGCAGAAGCCTCCAATCCAGAATCCCCAACAGGCACAGACAAAAATAAAAAGCTCCAAGAAAACCTATTACCCTGGGAAAAGGACCAGGACAGGAGTGACCTAACAACAGAAAACTTTATTGGCAATACCTGCCTTACTCCAGCTGAATGCGAGTGGAAACATCATGCCCACCCACACCCTGGGTTTTAGCAGGACTGAGCCAGAAATTGAGCCTGCACCCTCCTTTTTATGCCCTCCTCCACTTCACTGAAGCAGACAGTGCTTTGATTAATCCCTCAGGGAGATGCCAAGTGGAGAGGTAACCTTCCATTTCCCCCAGTGGAACTAGGCAGTGCTCCTGCTTCCTGCCAGGCTAGTGCTAGCTTGGCTGAGTAGGAAGCCAATCATCAATTCTCTGCCCAGTGGAAGCAGTCAGTGCTCTAGCTCTTGACCAGGATAGTGTCAGTAGGTTCCAGTGGGGAGCCGACTCTCCACCCACAACAAGGGGGTATGCGGTGGCACAAGGGGAAATAGTCAACACCCTGCTTTTCTCCTATCCTGGCATAGTATGTCCTGGAGAGGTGCTGAGCCTCCAGCCCCACTTAGCATCATGAGAGGGAATGACTTCGGGTGGGCAGGGCTAGATGGCACTTCGGCTGCTTCCTTTCCCTTCCCTGCTATCATGGTGTCAGAGGACCCTATGGGTAGCTGAGCTTCCTCCCACAGCCTGCAGCAATAAAAGAGTGTGAGTCAGCCCTATGCTTTGGCCCTCCTTGTGGCATCAAAGCCCCACAGGAAACTCAATGTAACACCCACACAGCCCTCTGTTACACCTTAAAGGGAGTTTTATTATTTCCTCCTTAATTCCTAAAGAATCATGAAAAAGATTAAATGAGATAAAGAGTTTTACAACATAATGTCCAAAACATCCAGCATACAATAAAAAATTACTCATATACCGAGAACCAGGAAAACCATACCATGCATAAGAATAGACAATCAACACTGAGATGAATCAGATGTTAGAATTATCTGCCAAGGACTTTAAAGCAGCCATGATAAAGATGCTTCAATGAGCAATTATGAATTCCCTTAAAGCAAATAAAAAAAAGTTGAAACTCTCAGCAGAGAAATAGAACTTATAAAAGAAGAACTAAATGAAAATTATAGAAATGAAAAATACAATAACACATAAAAATACCAGCTGGATGGGTGCAATAGTAGAGCAGAAATGACAGAAGATAGAATTAGAGAACTTGAAGAAACATCAACAGAATTTACTCAACCCAACCTGGTCAGCAGAGAGAAAGTAGACTGAACAAATTAACAGAGTCTTAGGATCTGGGCAACAATAACAGAAGAACTAACGTGTATAATTGGAGTTCCAGAAAGAGGAGGCAGAGACTGGGCCCCAACAACACTGAAAAAGTAAAAACTAAAAACTTCCTAAATTTGGCAAAAGATATAAACCTACAGATTCAAGAAGCAGAGTGAATCCCAAATAAGATAAAGCCAAAGAAATTCATGACAGACACATCATAATTAAACTTGTGAAAACTAAAGATAAAAAAAATGTTGAAAGTATCCAGAAGCAACACATTATCTCTAGGAAAACACCAATTTAAACAACAGAGAATGTCTCATCAGAAATCATGGAGGCAAAGAGGAAGTATTGCAACATTTTTCGAGTACTGTAAGAAAATAATTGTCAATTGCAAATTATACAGGCAAAGAAAATATTCTTCAGGAATTAAGGGGGAAATAATAAAATTCTCAAATGAGGGAAAAGTAAGAGGACTTTTGTCAGCAAACTTACACTTAAGAATGATTTAAGAAATTGCTCTAAATAGGAAGTGATAACAGAACAAGTACTGGAACTTCAGGAAAGAAAAACAATGTAATGAGTAAAGATAACAGAGGATCCTCCTTCTCATGAGTTTCTTAAATAATATTTGACGGTGGAAGCAAAAATTATAACACCGGCTAATGTGGTGCTCCATGTATGTAGAGAAAATGCTTACAAAAATAGTAGGAATGGTAAATAGATCCAAATGTAAGTAAGATTTCTAAACTTAACTCATGTAGTAAAATGTCAATATTAGTAGACAGTGATAAACCATGCATGTATATTGAAATACCTAGAGCAACCACTAAAACAATTATACAAAGTCATACACTAAAAATCACTAAAACAAATCAAGATGGAATTCTAAAAAATATTTAACTAACTCACAAGAAGGTGAGAAAGTAAAAGAGAGAAACGAGAAGCATAGGAAATGGACAGAAAACAAATTAATAAAATAGCAGACTTAAGCTCTAATGTACCTACAGTTACCCTAAATGTAAATGGTCTAAATAGACCAGATAAAAGAAAGAGATTGAAATTGGCAGAATAGATTTAGAAAATCAGAAAAGAGTTCTTGCCTACAAGAAATTTGTTGCAAATACAAAAACATAGATAGGCTGCAAGTAAAAGGGTTGAAAAGTTATACCATAAAAAATTCATTGAAAGGCGGGACTGGTTCTACTAATATCAGAAAATTAACTTGAAAGCAAGGAAATGTATTACAGACAGCGGGACAATTAAATAATGACAAAATGATCAATCTATCAGGAAGACATAACAGTCGTAAAAGTGTATGCACCAAACAAGAGAGCTTCAAAATACAGAGACCAAAACTGATAGAGCTTAAAGGAGAAACAGATAAATCCACAATTATAGTTGGGGACTTCAACATCCCAATCTCAGCAACTGATAGAACTACTACACAGAAAATCAGCAATGATATAAAAACACTCAGCACAATCAACAGGATTTTATTGACATATATAAAATACTGTACCCAACAACAGAAAAATAAACATTTATTTCAAATGCCCATGGCATATTCACTAAGATAGAACATAACCTGGGACATAAAACAAACCTCAACAAATTTAAAATAATTAGAATTATACAATATGATCTCTGATTATAATGGAGTCTAATGAGAAATCAGTAAGAGAAGGATAATTTTTAAAGTCTTTAAACAGTTGGAAGTTAAACCACATGCTTCTAAATAACCCATGAGTCAAAGAGGAAGTCTCAAAAGAAGTTCAAAAAGTACATGGAATGGAATGAAAATGAAAATAAAGAATAGCAAAGCCTGTGGGATGCAGTTAAAGCAGGGCTGAGAGGGAAATTTTATATCACAAAATGCTTAAATTATACAAAAGAAAGGCTCTCAAGTAAATAATCTAAGTTTCTATTTCAAGAAATGAGAATAAGTTAGAAATATAAACTAACTCAAAGCAAGCAGAAAAAAGGAAATAATAAAAATCAGAACAGAAATTAATGAAATTGAAAATATAAAAACAATAGAAAGAAATCAATAAAACCAAAAGCTAGTCTTATAAAAAAATAATAAAATTGATAAACCTTTAGCCATACTGATAAAGAAGCCATAAATCTCCAATATAGAAAAAAACAGGGGCTATCACCACAAATACTGCAGCCATTAAAATGATAAGGACATATAAATTCACACTGATAAATTTGTCCACTTAGAATGAATGAACTGATTCCTCTGAAACTGCAAATTGACACACTGAACCAAGAAGAAATAAATAATACGAATAGTCCTACAACCATTTAAAAAATTAAATATGACTGGTGTGGTGGCTCACACCTGTAATCCCAGTACTTTGGGAGGCTGAGGCAGGCAGATCACTTGAGGTCAGGAGTTTGAGACCAGCCTGGCCAACATAGCAAAACCCTTTCTCTACTAAAAACACAAAAATTAGCCAACCTTGGTGGCAGGGGCCTCTAATGCAAGCTACTCGGGAGGCTGAGGCAAGCGAAGCACTTGAGTCCAGGAGGTGGAGGTTGCAGTGAGCTGAGATTGTGCCACTGCACTCCAGCCTGGGCAACAGAGCGAGACTCTATCTCAAAAAATAAAATAAAATAAACCAATAAAATAAAAAATTAAATATATAACCTAAAACCTCCTAAAATATATCTCCAGGTCCAGAGGCCTTCACTGGTGAATTCTACCAAATAGTTAAATAGAAGAGGAGAGAACACTTTTCATTGTGTCAGACTAATATATTACCCAGACAAAGAGAGTACATTAAAAAGTACAGACCACTATCTCTCATGAACTTAGACCCCAAAATTTGTGACAAAATGTTAACAAATGAGGCTGGTGCAGGGACTCATGCCTGTAATCCCAGCACTTTGGGAAGCAGAGGCTGGCAGATCACTTGAGGCCAGGAGTTCAAGACCAGACTGGCCAACATGATGAAACCCCGTCTCTACTAAAAATACAAAAATTAACCAGGCATGGTGGTGCATGCCTGTAATCCCAGCTTCTTGGGAGGCTGTGGCACAAGAACTGCTTGAACCCAGGAGGCTGAGGTTATAGTGAGCCAAGATCATGCCACTGCACTTCAGCGTGGGCAACAGAGCGAGACTCCATCTAAAAAAAAAAAAAGTTAGCAAATTAAATCTTAAAAAGTATGTATAGAAGTGAATGCCATAATCAAATGGGGTTTATTTTAGGTGTGTAAGGCTGGTTCAATACTTAAAGATCACTCAGTGTAAGCCATCATAAAAACAAGCTGAATAATAAAATCAGATGATCATATCAATTTACGTGAAGTAGTTTATAAAAATCTAACATTCGTTCATGAAAAATTCAAAACTTGGGGTGGAGAAGTAAAGCAGAAAGAAAGGACAATTTTCTCAACTTGATAAAGAGCATCTACAAAAAACCTACAGCTAAAATCATACTTAACAGTGAAGGCTTAAATGATTTCCCTTTAATATTAAGAGAGAAAGGGAGAAGTAATTAATATATGCTCTCACCACTCTTATTCAACATATTACTGGAAGTCCTACTCATTGCAATAAAGCAAGAAAAAGAGATAAAAGACAGAAAGAAAACTGTCCCTAATTGCAGATATAAGATAATTTACATAGAAAATCCTAAGAAATGTAAAAACAAAAAACAAAACAGAAATAAAAGACAAAGCACCAAAACCTACTAGAGATAATAAGTGAGTTCAAAAGATCCCAGGCTACAAAATGAACAAACGAAATCAGTCCCTTTTTTGCCTACTAGCAATGGACATCTGAAAACCAAAATTTAAAACACAATACTATTTATAATTACTTCCAAAAAATGAAATACTTAGGTGTAAACTTAGTAAAACATGTACAGGATGTGTATGCTCAAAATTACAATATGCTACTAAAAGTAGTTAAGTTAAAGAAGGCTTAATTAAATGAAGAGGCATATTGTTTTCTCTCTACTTAATTAATGAACATTTATTGAAAGACATGAACATACATTTCACTGAAGAGTATGTGTAAATTGCAAATAAGCCCATGGAAAGAGTTTCAATGTCATTAGCCATTAGGGAAATGCATGTTAAAACCAAAATGAGCTATCACTACACACCTATCAGAAGGCTAAAATAAAAATAGTGAAACACCAAATACTGACGAGGATGCAGAGAAACTAGATCACTCCTACATTGCTGGTGGGAGTGAAAAATGGAAAACAGCTTGACAATTTCTCAAAAAATTAAATGTCCAACTATCATAATACCTAGAAATTGCTCTCTTGGGCATTTATTCCAGAGACGTGAAAACATTTTTACACAAAAACCTGTATATAAATGTTCTTAGCAGCTTTATTCATAATAGCCAAAAACTAGACACAACTCATATATTCCTTAATGGGTTAAACGAAGTTGGATACACACTTGGTAATATAATAAAGCCATGGATTATTGATACATGCAACAACATGGATGAATCTCCAGGGAACTGCACTGAGTGAGAAAAGACAATCCCAAATGATTACGTATTGCATGATTCCATTTATATAACACTATTGAGATAACGGAATTATAGAAATGGTGAACAGATTAGCGGTTTCAGGGGTTAATGTGGGAATGGGGGCAAAGGAGAGTAGGTTTGTAAAACGGCAGCATGAAGGATCTTTATAGTGATGAAAATGCTCTATATCATTTTGATTGTATCTTGACTGTAGCACTGTTAATACCCTGATTGTGATATTCTACTAGATTTTGCAAGATGTTACTATGGTGGGAAACTGGGTAAAGGGTATAAGGAATCTTTCTGTATTATATTTTTACAACTGCAGGCAAGCCCACTATTATCTCAAAAAGTTTAATTTAAAAATAAGTAATAACACAGGAACAAAATGATTAATGTTACAAAGTTAAAAAATTTCCTATGAAGTTTCTGGATTTGGTACTCTGGAGAGTGGAGTAATAGTTCTTTGACATTTTCCCAATTTATTCTCTGATAATTAGTCTCATTATATTTTCTAACTCTAACTTTATAAATTATACTTACATAGCAAATTATTCATTTCACACAGGTTTTCAGGTTTATTTTCAGTGTTGACTTCATCTCTTATGGTTTGTTTTTCTTTGTGATTATGTCTGCATTTTCATTTCTGCTTTTGTGTATCTGTGATTTCACCAATTTTTTTTTCTTTATTACTCTGCTAGTTTTATTTTTTTCAGAAAAAAACGAAGATTTGTGGTTTTTCAGTTTTTTGTTTTTTAAGAAAATAAGATTTTCGGTTTTTTTCCCCCAAAGGATCTGCTTTTGAATGTACTAATTCCTCTGTCTCTTATAATTAATTTACTTCTGCTTTTATCCTTACTAATTCTTTCCTTCTGCTTTTCTCATGTTTAATATATTGTTCTTTGTGTAATTTTCGATTGAATTATTTTCATTTGTTCCCACTTAATGAGATAAACCAAGGCTGTGAAGTTTCCTCTGTGCACTGTCTTAGCTGTACCCATGAGTTATCACAGGCAGTGTTCTTATTGTTGCTGTTTCCTGGATATTCGCTGTTAATTTTTTTGTTTGGACCACAGGTGCTCAGATGTGGGGTAGCCATACCATATGATTGATCCATGCATGGAGCTTTTCTATTCTGTATGTATTTGTTGGTTGTTTGCTTTTAATACTAAACAAAAAGCTGTGAACCTACCACACAATGAGTCACTAGAACTCCAGTAGGAACTTGAGTCTATCTTTGGGATTCTGTCTTATTCCAGCCCCCTGTTGCTTTTCACCTCATTTGAGCTCATTAGAAATCTTGTGCTGATGCTTTACTTCCCCAACTCTGTTTTAAAAACAACTTGAGATAAAATTAAGATAAAATTCATATACCCTACAGTTCACCAATTTAAAGTGTACAATTCAATGATTTTCATACATTCACAACCAGTTGTGCAACCATAACTAACATCTAATTTTAGGCCAATTTGGAGAATATTGTCATATTAACTGTATTATGTTTGCTAATCCGTGAACATGAGATGTCTCCCCATTTACATTTTTTTCAACAATGTCTTGAAGTTTCAGTTGGTAAGTCTTGTATGTCTTTTGTTTAATTTATTGTTAGATATTTTCTTTCTGATGGAATTGTAAATGGAATTATTTTCCTAATTTCATTTTTAGATGGTTTATTGCTAGTTTATAGAGATATGATTGATTTTTGTATTGATCTTGTATCCTACAATTTTTCTAGAGTCATTTATTAATTCTAATAGATTGTTACTGGCTTCTTTAGGATTTTTTCTGTACAAGATCATGTCATCTGCCTATAGAGATAGTTTTACTTCTTCCTTCCCAATCTAGATGCTTTTTTTTTTCTTGCCTGATTGCTCTGGCTTGCACCTCCAGTACAACATTGAAATTTATTTTATTTTATTTAACTTCATTTTATTTATTTTTTTTAGACAGTGTCACTCTGTTCCCCAGACTGGAGTGCAGTGGCACAATCTTGGTTCACTGCAACCTCCGCCTCCCAGGTTCAAGCGATTCTCTTGCCTCAGCCTCCCAAGTAGCTGGATTACAGAAGCACACCACCACATCCTGCTAATTTTTGTATTTTTTTGTAGAGATGGGGTTTCACCATGTTTGCCAGGCTGGTCTTGAACTCTTGGCCTCAAGTGGTCTGCCTGCCTCAGACTCTCAAAGTGCTGGGATTACAGGTGTGAGCCAGTGCACCTGGCTTCCAATGTTGAAGTGTTGAAAGTAGACATCCTTGTCTTGCTTCTAATCTTGAGTCTTAAGTCTTTCATCATTAAGTACAATTTGAGCTGTCCCACCTCTGTTTTGAATTAGAACTTATTTTTTTAGCATTTGCTTTTAATAATTTTAATAAAATTTATTTTATTTTGTTTCTCTCAGTATATCATCTAGTACTTACTTTCTCCACTCAATGTGACATTTTGTAGATGTGGCCATATTGTTACATGTAGCCATGGTTTATTCATTTTGACTGTTATATAATACTGCATTGTATAAATATGCCACAACGTATTTAGCCTTTATTTTGTTTATGGATATCTTGATTGTTTTTATGTTTTGCTATTATGAAGAATGCTTCCACGAATATACTCACAAATTCTCCCTCAGTACATTTGCAAGAATTTCTCTTGGAATTACATTGAAGCATAAACTTGCTATGAGAATTGTATTAGTCCATTCTCATGCTGCTATCAAAGACATAACCAAGACTGTGTAATTTATAAAGAAAAGATGTTTAATTGACTCACAGTTCAGCATGGCTGGGGAGGCCTCAGGAAACTTACAATCACGGCAGAAGGGGAAATAAACACATCCTTCTTCACATGGCAGCAGCAAGGAGAAGTGCAAAACAAAAGCGGGGAAAGTCCCTTATAAAACCATCAGATTTCCTGAGAACTCACTCTATCATGAGAACAGCAGCACAAGGGTAACTGCACTCATGATTCAATTACCTCCCATTGGGTCCCTCCCATTGGGTCCCACCCATGACACGTGGGAATTATGGGACCTACAACTCAAGATGAGAACCATATCTGAACCATATCCCACCCGAACCATATCCCAGCAGTTTGGGAGGCCAAGGTGGGCGGATCACGAGGTCAGGAGTTCAAGACCAGCATGGCCAACATGGCAAAATCCTGTCTCTATTAAAAATACAAAAATTAGCCAGGTGTGGTGGTGGGTGCCTGTAATCCTAGCTACTCGGAAGGCTGAGGCAGGAGAATTGTTTGAACCTGGGAGGTGGAGGTTGCAGTGAGCCAAGATTGCACCACTGCACTCTAGCCTGGAATGTTCAATTTTGTAAGATAATGCCAAGTGGTTATCATGGCCCTACAAATTTGTATTTCCACTAGTAACATATAAAAGGTTTTGTTGATCCATAGTCTCTCCATTCTTTTACATAGACTGTCTCTGATTTTTGCTCCTACAATGAGTATACATCAGTATCAAAACTTGGGGCTTGGTTTGCATTTCCCTAATGACACAATGGGGCTGAACATCTCATCATAGATGGGTTTCATTCAACATTGGTTGTTTCCTCTGGGGGGTGTTAATTTCCCTGCACTTCTAAGCTGCACATATGTGTGGACCCTGAGAGCTCCCACTTGTACCAGTGGAGCCCAGGAGTGGAGGGAAAAAATGCACATGATTGTTGCATGCAGGTGCCATTGCCTTGAAGTCAGTCCAAGCCCTAGGGAACTATCTATCCTAGCATGGTAGAAATCAGAGGTAAGGCTGAGAAGACTTAATTGAGAAATAAGAGGCACCTTCTACAAGCCTATATTTGTTGTTTCCCTCTTTGATCCAAAAATAAGAATATTTTGGAAATGAACAATGAGAACACATGGACACAGAAAGGGGAACATCACACACCAGGGCCTGTTGTGGGGTGGGGGGAGGGGGGAGGGATAGCATTAGGAGATATACCTAATGCTAAATGACGAGTTAATGGGTACAGCACACCAACATGGCACGTGTATACATATGTAACAAACCTGCACGTTGTGCACACGTACCCTAAAACTTAAAGTATAATAATAATAGTTTAAAAAATTTAGCATTATGTGTTAAAATTGAAAGGGAATAAGATAAAATTTACAAAAACACACATACACATAAAAACTTGATATTTTATGTTAATGGCTAGTGTGTATTATGTATGTATATAAAATGTCAATGAGTAAAGTTAATTCAAGTTTAGTAAAAAAAAATTAGAGTTTATCCTATCGTATTTAATGATAAAAACAACATAGATTTGGGTTCAGTTCTATCACACTTTACATTATGCATTTTGATTTTAATGCTTCCTTTAAAAATCCTTTATTTGTGGTCCATATTTTCATAGTTTGCTTTATGTATTGGTTTTCCCTCTAATAAGAAGTTTTATGGAGTATTTTTAGTTTAGTGGTTGCCTTGTAACTATATACAATATTCTTTTATGTCTTATTTATTGAGTTATGACTAAGAGACCCTCACCAAGAACAAAGGGAAGTCAGTTTACTTCCTCTACCTCACTTTCTCCAATGTCTTATTTGGGTATATTATAATTTATTCTTTTATATTTTAAATACTATTCTTCTCCATTGATTGCTTGATTTCTTGGCTTCTTATATGTTGATTCCCTCCTTCACATGTGAGTATTTGTTGATACTTATCTTGCTTGGAACTAAAGCTACAGTTTTGATATAAGAGCTAATATATTTCTTCAATTCTGGAGGACCATCAGCTGATAACTCTTCAAATATTGCTTCTCTCCACCTTCTCTGTTTCTCCCTCTAGAACTTCTGCTAGACATAGTTGGAAACCCTTGTTCTGGGTTCCATTTGCCTCTAATGCTTGGTTGTTTTTTACTCCAAGTTCATGTTCAGAAGGTACTGTTTCCCACCTGGGAGGCGCAGGTTTCACATTCACCTCTGCCACAGCTGGAAGGGTTTCCCGCAACCCAGGTGAGTTTTATTGTAATTCTTTTCCTTGAGGCCTCATACCTGGGTCCCTGTGAGTAGCACAGCTTTAGAGACCTCTGATGTTTTGATTATTTTTATGGCTTTGCTCTTATGAAGAGTGTTTCCATGAATATACTCACCAATTCTCCCTGTGTACATTTGTGGTGCAGATTTAGAGTCATGACCTCGGGAGGTAGGCCCACTTTTGTGAGTGGTGGGTGGTGGTTTTCTGCTTTCATTTTACTGAAGGCACAGCTTTTCCAGGCTTCTGCCTCTAAGCAGAAAGATGACTCCTATCCTCTTTTGTGCTCAGGGCCTGTTGTATAGGCCCCCTGTCCCTCATGGATACTAACCAGGAGCATTTGGTCCAGCTCTTATACCTCTGTGGGCCTTTGGCGTTAGCTCCTGCTCACTGCTCTGGCTTTAAGAGTTTTGTTTGTTTGTTTGTTTCTGGCATAGGAGAATGCTTCCTTTCTGCTTTTGAGTTTGCCAATGTGGTCATAAATCTGCTTGGGTTATATGTTAGCCGGCAATTCACCGTGTTTTTAGTGGGCATGATGGTATTGGTGGAGGTGGGGAGGGTGCTTCCCCAGCAGCTTAGTGCTGCAGGGACAGCAGAATGGATGGTGATTCTGGCTGGGGAGGCTGCCCTTGGGCCTGAGCAGCTAGCAAGACTGCTGAATTGCAGGAGTCCCGGAGGAGCCTGCGAAGAGAGGCCTGGGATAATAGCAAGGAACAGAGGTGAGCAGCATGGCAGCACTGGGGGACTTCAGAGGCATGTGGCCCTGAGAACTTCTGTGGGGGATGGCTAATACTCAAACCCAAGTGACCCAGCAGACTGGGCTGTCTTTGCCATGGCATTCAGAAACAGCCCTGGTATGTTCAACTGCCTTCTTTGAGTAATATTTTGGGGAAATAAATGAAAAGGGTCTATCTTCCACATTAGAGACCATCCAAAATGCAAAGACAAAAGTAGGGATATTGACAATTTTTCAGAAACAAGAAATTGAAACAGGAGGTGACCTTGAATGCCAACTCTCAAGAATTTTCAGAAATCTTGGAGAGGACATTGAACCTCCTATAGGGTGGAAAGTAGGTTTGAGCTAATTTTACTACTCAAGGGGTGGGTGACCCAGATGACCTCTAGGTTACAAATAACTGTCACATCCCTTTCCTTGTTTAGTATACATGGCAGTGCTGTGAACAAATTAAATTATCCCCATCTTCTGCAGCAGTGATTCTCAACCAGGGATGATTTTGTTCCTCGTGGGATATTTGGCAATATGTGGAGGCATTGTTGATTGTCACAACTAGGGAGAGGGGAGAATGTTACTGGCACCTGGTGGGTAGAGGCCAGGGATGTTGCTAAACATCTTACAAGTCACAGAACAGCCTCTCACAGCAAGGAATTATCTGGCCCTAAGTGTTAATAGTGCCCACGTTGAGAAACCTTTATCTAGGCTCAGGTAACTATGGCTCAGTCTTCAAATAACCTGTGTGAAGTCCCAAAGCTAGAACATTTACAAGAATAATTATAGCTCACTTTAGTTAACTGCTATTTCTGTGCAGGGAATTGTTGTAAGTATGTTCTGAGTACTGCTACTCTCACCCTGTTGTATAGATGTGGAAACCAAGAAGCAGAAAACGTCAGTGTCACCAGGTACCACACAGGTGCATGTGTCAAACTGGGACACACGCCCAGCAGAAGTCTCCAGAGGCTGTGCTCTCACCCACTGGGCTGCACTTCTCAGAAGGGCTTGAATGTGAGTCTAGGTTTTCTGCTCTGTCCTAAGCTCTATTCTGTACCTCACCTCTGTTTACAAGTTTATAGCTCAAGACATAGGCTCAGAACACATAAAGATCTGCGTCAACTCAAACACGGGCAAAGAGTTTTTTTGAATGTAGCAAAAGGGAAACTTTGTGTCTTTGGGTCTTTCCTAGGGGAACCCTGGAGCCTCATGGCAGATGTCACAGATTGGCTTGCTCACCTCTATCTTAGTCTCCTGGAGGCAGTGAGGCCCTGCAGCTAGCACCTGGGATAACAGCATCCATCTAATCTCCAGGTCATAGCAGAAACAATGCAGTTCTCGGAAACAGCGGTTTGGTCCCCCAGCTTTCTGATTATGGTGGAGGGAGCAGCTTCTCTGGCAAGCAAGTTTGGCAGTGACATTCTGGGACTCTTTCCTAGAAGCTGAGCCTGCAGCCTCCTCCCCCAGCCCTTCCATGGGGTCATAATCCCCTAATTCCCTGCATTAAATCACTTTCTGGTGAAGCCAGCCAGAGTTGTGTCTATGATCTGCTGCTGCACGTGGACTGATACGTGGCCCAATGAGGGAAAGGAAGGAAAACCACTGGAGGAGATTCTTCTCCAGGGGCAGGTTGCTAGGCAGGAACCTGGGATCCTGGGAAAAGCATGGGATGCCATCAGTTTTTTCCTCTTGAGAGCCACAATGGTGTATAGGAAAGGATGTGGAGATAGGCATGGGTGATAGGGGTTTCTAATTGCAACTCTCCTCATCGCGTGATGCATGCACATTGGCCATCCTGTGCCCCTTCCTTAGACTCAGGCATCCCCAACAGTCCCACTCTCATCTCTGACATTCTGTGGCATCGAGTCTCCAGTTACCAAGGGAGCTTGTCGGTAGTGGAGAAGCAGGCTGAGATTTAGAGTAGAGCCCTCTTTAAATGTCACCGTGCAGTGCTTTCCTGTTTAAAGGGAGATTGACAGCCACAAGCAACCTAATGAGATTGCCGCTCTGCCCCTTCTCTTAGCAGATAGAGAATCTCGCAGGCTGGAAAGCAAGAGGTGCCTTGGGGAAAGGAGGCAGGAGCAAGTGGCACTGTTTACCAACTAGTCCCAGGTCTGCACTCGACAGGAGGCAATTATTCACGCCAACGCTTCTGAAGAAAGTGGCACTTGAGCTGGGGGGCCCTAGTGAAGCTTGCTGCTGGCTCCCCAGGAGAAGGGGTGGACCTCTATGGTGTCCCCTGCAGGCCACTTCCCCTTATCTCTGGCCCACTGTGGCTCTGAGAGAATGACAAGTGGAAAGAGTGGCTGCTGGAAGGGTAGAAAGATCTCAGGACTGGGGCAGGGACCCGGTTCTAGTCTTTGCTCTGCCGCTGGCTTGCTGTGTGATCTGGGGCAGCCCATTCATCTCTATGGGCCTGTGTTATCTTTACAAAGTAAGGAAAATGGGTAAGGGCAGGGCCTATCTGCTTTGTTTAACCCTTTATTCCCAGCACGTGGAAGAGTGCCTGGCACACAGCAAGTCTTCAATCAGTGTTATTAGTGGAAAGAATGAAATGGAATCTGCAGCAATGGAAAGACAGGGGGATGATTTTAAGCACAAAGGAAGGCTAAGTTCTGGCAGTTGCTTTAGATAAACCATTGTGGCTACCATGTGGAGGACGAGATTGAGATGACTAGAACCAGGACAACTAGTAAGGAAGCTCCTGCAGGAAGATCTATTTAAAACGAGACAGTGAGCTGAGTGCTATAGGATTTGCAGGCTGGGGTTTACACCTTACAAATACTTTTGCATACTTTGGCACGCACACACACATTACCTGATACCATCTTTACAAAGGCCTGGAGAAGGAGACAGGGCAGGGATTGGTACTCGGCTTTTCCAGACATGGAAATTAAGATCCAGAGTCATAGAGTGCCTTGTGCAAGCATGAAGCTGAAAAGTGGCAGACTCAAGACTCAGACTGGGACTTGAGAAGACACTGAACATCACTAGTCACCAGGGAAATGCAAGTCAAAACCACAATGAAACACTCCCCATAGAATGACTCAAATTAAAAATATTGACTATGTCACATATTGGCAAGAATGTGTAGGAACTGGAGCTCTCATACACTGCTTGTGGGGATGTAGAATGGTACAACCACTGTGGAAAACAGACTGGCAGTTTCTTATAGGTTTAAACATCCATGTACCATGTGATCCAGAAATTCCACTCTGTATATTTACTCAAGAAAAATTAAAATGTGTGTTCACACAAAGCCTTGTTTGTAAATGTTCATATAGCCACTTTATTTTTAAAAATCCAAAAAGCTATAAACAACCAGATTGTCTATCAACAGGTGAATGAATAAACAAATTGTAGTATGGCTGCACAATAGAATATTACTCAGCAATGAAAAAGAGTGCATAACTGATACAGTCCACAAGGAGGAATCTCAGAAACAGAATTCTGAGCCTAAGAAACCAGGCCCCAAAGACTAGAAGCAATATCATATGATTCCATGTACATGAAACTAGAAAAGTCCAATCTAATCCACAGTGACAGAAAGCAGAGTGTGGTTGTCTGGGCCAGAGGTGGAGAGAGAGATTGAATGCAAGGGGGAAGGAGGGAGCTTCGGGGAGAGGGGTGCAGGAAATGTTCTGAATTCTAATTGTAGTGGGAGGTGCATAGGTGTTTACATTTATCCGAGCTTGTCAAAGTATACTTTTCGTGGTTTGTTATATTAAAATTATAAAAGTTGACTTAAGAAAGCAGCTGACTCCTCCTCCAGGGCCTCTGTGGCTTACCGTGGTTCCCTCAGAACCAGGAAGATATGCAAGGCCCATGGTCCCTCACCTAACCAGGACCGGAGAGCCTGACCCAGAGCACCTGCAGGGCTCACCCTGAGGGTGAGAACTGCTGAGCCAGGGGGCATCAAGGCTACTTCCTTAGCCTGCTCCTCTTTACACCTCCACATCCACATGTCCACCTTGGTGAGGAGGCCTTGCAGAATGGAACAGCTGTGCCATCTACTCAGAGACAGCACTCTGGCTCCAGGCTCGGAGATGGCCACCTATCCCCGAAATAACCTGGTGGTATTAGGGGTGGTTGGCCTTTGCTCCAGGAAGGCCCCATCAACACAGAAACAGGCAACATAGACCACCGCCTCCATTAACCTTGGCTCCTGAAGGCTTGAGGCCAGAGGTCCAAAGTCAGCCCTGGGGTCTGTTGTCCTTGTAAAACTCAGAAAGTGTACGCTGAGGCACCAGCCTTTGGGAATTCTGGGCGCCCTTCCCTCTCTCCTGCCTCAAGTAAATGCCCTTGCAAGGAAAGTTGCAGTTACCAACATTCACACTTAGAAGTGCTTGGTATCTGAAAGAAAATGCTCCATACTCAATGGGAAGGAAAGTTCCAGGAAGAAAGGAGAGAGCATCAGAGCACCCACTGGTGGGGAGGGAGGTCCCTGGGGTAGAAAAGGCTCAGGTATGGGCTGGCACTGAGGTTTGAGGTGAGGCCAGGGTCTGTTGGTAGGCTGCCTGGATCTTGTAGCTCTTCTGCTTAAAACTGCTCTTCATCCTTTGACCTGTGCCTTGAGGACAGAAGTGTCTCCCCTCCTCCAGGGTCTAAGGCTTGTCAGGATCTAGCTGCAGCTGCCCTCTGCCACTCTTATTCACATTGCCCTTGCTCTTTTCTGCCTCCCTGCCTTGATCCATGCTGTACCTTCCAACTGGAATACCCTTCCCTCATTTCTCCATGTGGCAATTCTAATTTACATTCCAGTCTCCACTCCAGAGACTTCCGAGAAGCCTTCCCTGATCCTCCTAGCAGAATTAATTGTTCCCTCCTCTGTGCTCAGAGAACACTTGGCTTGCTCTGCCATTTATTTCTGGGTTTGTTTTCATGACAACCTCCTTTCACGAGAGCAGACCCTGTGTCTTTTTAAGTTCTTATCCTGAGCACTTGTACAGACTGGACACCGAGGCAGTGCCTGTGGAGGCAATGAGTGCCCTCCGTCTTATGTGGGCATCTCTGTGGACACCAGCATGCTAGGCAGACAGGCCCTGTCTGCATGTGGGCAGCTGAACCCTAGCACTGGGGCAGGACCCTGGGGCTTAGTCCTATAAGCCGGACTCCACAGCCAAAAAGGGGCAGTCTTGGAAGCAGGAATCCGCTCTGCTAAGCCTCTGATATTTACCAGACTGACAGTTTCCCAGCCAAAGCAGCCCAGAGACAGGGAATAGCTGGAGAAAGTGGGTCATCTTGACTCTTATTCAAGGCACCAGGGGAGCCCTGGGGTTTAGCCATGGCAGCGATGGAGACTGATCCTGTCATTTGCTTGCATCCAAATGAAAGGGATTAGTGGCTGCACCAACATACTAATTTTCTGTGCAACACAGGGCAAGGGCAGCCATTGGAGATTTAAAAACTCTATGTGTGCACATGCATGTACATGCATACATGTGTGTATATTATAAATACATATATACTATGTGCACATCACATGTACAACGTTCAAGTGAAAATGTCTACATGTATCTGACAGGATGGAGAAAAGGCTTTAAGAGCTTTAGAGCTGGAAGTCTCAAGTTTGAGTCCCAGCATTCACTCAGGACTCCTACCCTCCATGAGGCTCAGTTTCCTCATCTGGAATGCAGACATGATGACTTTCCTCACTGGAAGGCTGTACAGACCAAAGTGTCAGTGAGTGTGACAGTGAAGGGACCTGCTATAGGCATCCACGGTGATCTTCAGAAGCAGTTTCTGCTTCCACAGTTGGATTTCCCAGCATGGATCACACTCAGGTCTCAGCTCATGCTCAAGGTCCACTTGCAAATCACACAACTCCAACCCCCAAAGGGAGCCAGGAGTGGCATTACCCCTGAGGTGACGCATCACAGAGCTAGCTCTAGCATATTCTGTGACCTTGGGCAACAATCTTCCCCCATCTTGTCCTCAGTTTCCCCACTTGTACAATGATAGCTTTGGCTACCTCTTCATTCTTCATATCTTAGAGCCCTTTTGGAGCAGGGAGGGAGGTAAAGCTCCAGGTGCATGCCTGGGCAAGGATAGACATAGCAGGGCAGGCTCAGTGGACAGGGGAATGGTCCCAAAGCTGGGACAAAGTCAGATTGCCAAAGGCACTACTTTTATTTCATCCTTCACTAATATTCTGTTATTTGGCCTCACAGCCGCCACCTCCTCCTCCCAGTCACAGAAGAAGCCACTTTAAAATTAGGTTTTCCTCTTAACTTAGAAACTAAACCCCATTGTGTGGTCCATGACAACCTCCTTTATGAATGAAACCAGCTCATAATGAGGCCTTTTCCCAGCATCGAGAGCCAAGCCCACGCCCTCCCTCTTCTGCTTGGCCAACGGCAATGGTGGCACAGCCTCTTTATTCATTTCTCCTGCTGCATGGAAGGGAGGGGGAGAGGAAAATGATCATTTTCCCATTTCACAGATGGACAAGGGCTTCCCCCCACAGCCCTATGGCTCCCAGCATTTGAGGGCTACCCATTACCTCTGCCTTACAAAGTCATTACTGCATGATGGGACTTCAGGCCCCTTTCCCGTGTCATCCTCTGCCATACGCCCTTGCTCCTCTGCACCCAGATGGGAGAAAATGTCCATGCTTCCCAGGCAGATTCTTCTTTATGGCCTAGGAAACTCCTCTAACTAATTCTAGGCTCAGCTTCAACATTGCCTCTCCAGTGTGCGTAAGTGGCTCAACCTCTGTCCTGGCCCTACCCCTTGGATACCATTTACAGGGCACATCTAACTATGTAGTTGCTCATTTAACTCTCTCCTGCCCTGCATGTGGGAGCTCTGTCAGAGCAGGGCCCCTGCCTCATCCCTCCTCATCCCTCAGCCCCAGTACACGCTCTGGACTTAGAAAAGCCCCAAAGAATGTTTGTTGATGAGAGAGTCCTTATGGTATCAATGAGAACTGAATACTGTGGGGCTTCCCGTGTCCCAGGAGCAAGTGCAGGGGCCTGGCTTCATTCTTTGAGGATGTCTTTAAAGAGGTCCATAGATCTATGTCGCCCCCAACTCCAAAGTTGAACCTATTCCCAGACACCCTCCTGAATCTCTCTTGATTAGGATAGGATGGGATCTGTCCTGGTCTGTTCAGGTTACTGTAACAAAATACTACAGTCTGGGTGGCTTATAGACAACAGAAAGTTATTACTTACAGTTCTGGAGGCTGGAAGTTCAAGATCAAGGTGTCGGCAGGTGCGATGTCTGATGACAGCCCACTTCCTTGTTCATGCATTCACTGATGGCGCCTTGTAGCTATGACCTCACATGGCAGAAGGGGCAAACAGTTCCCTCAGGCCTCTCTTATAAGTTGCATTCATGAGGGCTCCACTCTCATGACCTAGTCACTTTCCAAAGGCCCCGCCTCCTAACACTATTGCACTGGAGATTAGGGATCGACATATAAATTTTGGGGAAACACCAACATTGAAATCGTAGTAGGAGCTCAGCTCAGTTTCATCTGGGCCCCACCTCCTATCCTTTTCCTACAACTTTTAACCCAGAGACAGAGAGACGAAGAGAGGCCAAGAAACTGAGAGAGGGAGGGAAAAAATACAAAGAAGAGAGACATAGGATAAGACAAAGACAGAAACGAAGACACAAAGAGATGAGGGAGAAAAGGAATAGAAGGAAAGGGAGAGTGAGGAGATAGAGACAGAAAAGGAAAGAATGCCATTCAGTAGGAGGAGAGGGAAGAGCAGACCCCTGGGTCCCGGTGGCCTTGCAGCTGTGGAGGGGAGCCCGCCAGCCTGGCAGCCAGGGTCTGCCTCCTGCACAGGGCCCAGAAAGAGGCAGTAGCAGCTGGGCCGAGCATTTGGCTATCTCTGTTGAGCCCAAGCCTCTGTGCCTGACCTTAGCCCAGCTGCTCAAATCCTCCTGCCCTCCTGCCTGCAGCTGCCTGGCCCCCTGCACTCCCAAGACTCAGAGGCTGGGGAGTGGAGAGCGGAGCCCGCCCTTTTGGTCAGCTCTGCCAGAGAGGCAGGAGCCCCGTCACATGCCACCAGTGGGGCCCAGCCAGAAACCCATTTTATTTGGCTTGGGGATGAGACATGTGTTTTTCGTGACAGTGGATCTCCTTTCTAGTTAGAAACTTACTGCGGGTAGGAGAGTATTGAAATCAGCCTCATTTCTTGAACTCAGCATACAGGAAGAACAGTGCCTCGCTTTGGTGTGGTGCTTTTCAGGTTTTGAGGCACCTCCGCTAATGCTATTTCTTAGACGCATTTTCTATAACATCTCCACCCAGTGGGTGTCACCCCAGCAATGAGTGAGATCCTGGGAGGGTAAGCGACTTACCCAGGCACAGTCAGCCTCTGAGTGGCAGAGCCAGGACCTGAATCCAGACTTGGAAGTGCTGAGCTTCACTACACTGCCACCCTGACTCTGTGGTCTAGCCCTGGCTGGTTAGATGGGGGCAAACTGTAGGTGGGCTGCAGGAATGAGGGTAGAAGGTGTGCGGCTGGGGTATAAGGTCAGCATCCTTTTGCTCTTATTTTGTGGAGACCACAGTCATAAATTTAGGGATGCAGGGTGAGTCAGCCCACATAATGTTTAAAGCAATGAAGGTCTTTTCAAATTTTTTCCCCTGAAGGCCTAACCATTCTTCGTGCTTTACTGCACTTAATTGGGATCAGAGCCCAGAAGCTTGCTGGGTGGCTGGGAAAAGATAGAGCCCAGGGACCTAAAACATGGTCAGAAATAATCGACATGTAATGAGATCAGGGAAACATTTCCCCACGTCCCTCTCAGGACAAAAGCTGAGCTCTCCATGGGTCTGAGTGGAGGTGGAATGACCCAAGAGGAGGAACAGGGAGGGGATTTGCAGGAGGGGACCAGGTAGGAGAAGAAGGAGGGGATGGAGGAACCAGAGCTTGGGGTGTTTGTTGGACTGTGAGGTTAGTGACATGACCCTGTCCTTCCCACAGTGGCCTCAGCACAGTTACATTTATGACATGTGAGCTTCTGGGGGCATCAGGTTGGTCTGGGGATGTTTGCATGATTCTTCTGGGAGTGGGAAAAAGTCAAGGCTGGGGACCTCTGGAGGATTACCTGTCTTGGAGTTGGGGGTTACAGCCAAGTGTGCCTGAATACTCAGGGCCAAAAAGCTCTGGCTGACATCTGGCTTATTGATACATGAAAAATATGGGCAGGATGCAGAGCTGGAGGCAACTGGGAATGTACTGGAGGATGAATGAATCAGGATCCAAGAAAGCCTGCCAGGCTGAAGTAGGGCTAATTTTGTTATGTTGAAATTTACTTGGCACAGGTCAAGATAGCTCATGAGGCCGACACCAGATCATCCCTCCCTTTCCAGGCGCCTCTAAATACCTGAGGAAGAAAAAGCACGGGAAGGAGGAGAGGAAGAGGGAGAGAGGGTTGAAGCCACACAGGCAATGAGGCACCAGAGCAGTGTGTGTCTTAGGAGCTGGTGGGGAATGGGAGTCGGGAAGGTCTCTGGCCCTGCAACTGGGCTCCCCAGAGAGAGTTGGCAGCCAAGGAAGGACTTAAGGTCATCCACATTTGGAAGCCAGAGCCTCTCTGCCTGTGGGAGATGGAATGATTGGCCCCAATTATTTAGCCCTCTCTGCATCGACATGCCTGCCATGGCCTCATCGTGGGCGGAATATTTTTCCATGCCCCTTCACTTTGGGCTCAGCTGTGTAACTGGCTTTGGACACCATTCCAGATGCCTGAAGAAAGATCCAGAAAGATGGCCAGAGCCTGGAGCCAGGCTAAATCTGTAAGGATGAAGTCTAATTGGGACTGGAGACTTCTGGCCAACATGGTGGACAAAGCTAACCTGTGCTGGGCGGTGGCAGTGAGCCCATCCGAGGCTGGGTCTCTCTTGGGCCCACTTACTCTCTCGAGTCTCTGCCAACGTCTTGAAAGTCACATGCCTGGCTAGCCTGCTGGTCCAAGGAGGATAAGACACAGGGAGCAGAGCTACCCAGGCCGACCATGGATGGGTATTCAACCATCCCGGTTTTCCCAGGACCAAGGCATATCCTGGGACTTGGGACTTTCAGTACTCAAACTAAGAAAGTCCTGGGCAAACTGGCAAAAGTGAGTCACCCTACCCACACACCTGCAGTTAGAGGCATGGCTAACCCAGCTCCATAATCTGGGAGGGCCACCAAGCCACCACGGCCTAGGTTGGCCAGCACAGTGTTTATTATTGTATTCACTCAGATTTTGTGGTTGTTTGTTACACAGCAATGTTGTGGCAGTAGCCAATAGGTACCTTGCCCATGAGCCCAGAGTCACTGTCAGAAGTGAGCTGACTACACCGATGGATCCCAGAGCGTGATTGAAAAATAAATAAATAAAATTCACTTCTTAATAAATGTAGTAAACCAGTGGCTCTCCATCCTAATGGCATATTAGAATTGCCTGGGAAGCATAAAAAAAAAGACCTGACACCCACAAAATAGACTCCCCAGAGAGTCTATTCAAGTCTTCTGGAAAGGGGTCTTGGAATCAGAGACTGTATCAAAAGTCCACTAGGTGATCGTAATGTGTAGGCAGATTTGAAAGCTGATGGGTTGAATAGTAGGTGAGACACAGCTGAAAGAACAGTGAGGTTTAATTTGGCAAATGTAAGTGTCAACACCTGACCCAACACATACCAACTCCCCCTGACCCAGGATGGGAGATGCAGTGTGGGAACAGTTCCTGTGAAGACCACTCTGAGATCTGGGTGGACCCAGGATCCTTTGTGTGGTCAGGGTTTTGCAGCTCTAAAGAATGCTTAGGAGAGAGAGGTGAGAGTCCTGCCCTGCATACCTGAGAGAGAGCTGCATTCTGGAACCTCTACTCCAAGAGCTACATAGACAGTGGGAGGTGTCTAGGCCAGTGCTTCTCACACTTCGTGTGGCCAGGAAACATTTGGGGATCTTGTTTTTGTTGTTGTTGTTGTTGTTGTTTGTTTTTGTTTGTTTTAGAGATAGGGTCTCACTCTGTAGCCCAGGCTGGAGTACAGTGGCACAATCATGGCTCACATTGCAACCTTAACCTCCTCAGCCTCTCGAGTAGCTGGGACTACAGGTACATGCCATCATACTCTGCTAATTTTTAAATTTATTTTGTGGTGATTACATCTTGCTGTGTTACCCAGGCTAGTCTTGAATTCTTGGCCTTTTAAGCAATCCTCCTGCCTCAGCCTCCCAAAGCCCTGGGATTACAGGCATGAGCACCACACTGGGCCCTGGGGATCTTAAGATATAGATAATGATTCAGGAGGTCTGGGGTAGGCCTGATACTCTGCATTTCTATACGATTGCAGGTGATATCCATGCTGCCAGAGCATTCTTTGAGCAGCAAGGGGGCTGGAGGTGAGGAGATGGGACACTGAGTTCCGTGAAGAAAGCTGATAGCCTTGGACTGTTCATGCCCAGATGGAGAAGATTCACAAGGGGCCTCCCATTCTAGAAGAGCTGTCAAGGCGTAGAGGGGTTTAACATGGTCCAAAGGGCAGATCTGGAGCAGAGAGGGTACATCCCACTTAGATGTTGAGACAAAGCCCATGATGGAATAACCACCATGGGAGGTAGTGAGCTGCCCATCACAGCAGGGCTTTAGCCAGAGGCTCGATGACTGCTTGGTGAGAGGGCCATGGAGAGGCCCCAAGTGGCAGCCATCTATGCAGTCTTCAAGGGCTCTTCTTGCCTCAGAGTCATTAATTTTGGGGCGTTTTTACTTCTGAAAGAAATGATTCAGAATAAGTGGAGAACACTGGGGGTGGTGATGCAGAGGACCCACCACAAGGCCTCCCTCCTGAGCACACAGAAAGCTCATGCCCTGCTGGGCAGCCAGGCAGGCTCAGCCATGCAGGTTGACTCTCTGGGTTCGCTCTCTGGCTAGGACGAGCTGTGGTCTTTTCAGAATGGACATCACATCCCCGGTCAGCAGAAGCTATCTCCTTGGCTAAACCACTTAGCTGTGGACAAGCAAATTCCAGATTCCAGAAAAATAAAATTAATGGACGTTTGTGCTCAGTGCTTATGCTGGTAGCAAGATTCTGGTCTCATGGCAATCATTGCTACTGGGCAAGTCCTGTCCTTGTTCAGTCCTCAGTTTCCTACTCTGTACCATGGAACTGGTGTGGACAGTCCCTCTAGCTCACTTTCTACAGCCCTATGGAAAATATCTTCAGCTGTAAAAGGCACTGTTTAGTGTTCAGACCTGAACAGAGGAGTGAAAATTTGGCTGATTCAGAGGAAACAAGAGGTCAGTGTGACCTTTCTCTGCTTCTCTATGGGAAGGAGTTTACAACCACGGTGCCAGGGGCGGGAGGCTGCAGATGCAGCCAGCCTGTGCTGGGCACTTCTGCTGCCCTGGGCTTTGAGTCAAGCAGAGCACTTTAGCCCCCGAGGGCAGGTCCATCTGGAGCTCCAGACAGCGCTGTTCCTGGCTTCTCCTGCCACCCTTTCCTCTGGTTCAGGCCCAAGCCTGCTCAGACCTCAGCAATGAGGGCCAGCAGGGAGGGGAGGCAATGTGGGTAGGGAGTGGCTGAGAGCTACAGCTCACTGTCGGGGAGGAGGGGGAGAGGGAGGGCACAGGGCCTCCAGGCCCTATGTTCAACATGCAGAATGAAGAGCAAAGGCTTGGTGCTGACTTGGTGGCTAGGGAATTGGATGCTGTATTTGCAGGATTCACTGAGTCATGCTCAGGTAACCAGACTCCATAGCTTATTACAATAAAGGTTTATTTCTGGCTTACATGCCAGTGCCTGCAGGAACTGGTAAAGGGCTCTGCTCCACGTACTGTCTCAGAGATCCAGCCCGGTGAGACCCTCATCATCTAGTGACGCTGCCATTGCAAAAGGTGGCTCACCAAGGAAGGGGGAGAGACTGTTAAAAGCATGCCTGTCCTTACACACCCTACACTCGGGTGACACAGATCACCACCAAATGGCCAATAGTCACTGACTACCAGGGGCAGGAATGTCTTCCCCATGCCTCTAAAGGAGAGGACAACCGGATTTTGTGCCACAAAGGGACACCCGTAATCCCTGCCATGTAGAGAGACTTTCCACTGCCAGGCAGCGTGTAGAGCATCCTCTGTGAATGATCTCATTTACTTCTCAGCTAGAGATTCATGCCATTACATCCGTTTTCCTGATAGACAGACTAAGGCCCTGAAATGTGATTTCCTGACATCATACAGCCAGGATGTGCCAGAGATGAGATTTGAACTCCATTCTACCTTATTCTGTTCAAGCCTGGGTTCTCCAACATTAAATTCCCACTCAAGGGAAGTGTCAGATTCCTGACAGTTTGGCAGAGTCCCTGGGCATGCAAGAGACACAGTTTGGTTTCCAGGTAGGACCTCAATCCTCTCCACCCCAGAAAACAGAATTTGAGGGTTTCTGTAGTCAAGGAGATCCTATACGGAGGAAGCCCTACCTTTTGAGCAGGGCTGGCCCAGCATGGGTGAGTTGGACTCGGAAGTCCCAGACTCATTTCTGCCAGGCTGTCAGGTTTGATGTTGAGGGTGCCTCACAGCCCCACCCCTTGGGCAGAGCTGTGGATACACCTCCTGCCCTGTGCACAGCTGGTGCAGGCATGGGGGCCTGGTGGGAATTTTGGCTAGGAAGGGCTGGTGATGGCACAGCAGGAGCAGACAGCTCTATAAAGAAGGAAGCTTTGGTCAGAATTTTGGGTCCAGTGGGAGCGGCTGCCATAGCCCCTCCCCTGACACACAGGGCACTGCAGCCACCATGAGAATTCCTGAAGCTCCCTGTGCCTTGAGCCCAACTGCGTCTAGAGTTCTACAGCTGCGCCTGATGGAAAAGCAAGGTGAAGCCTCTTTCTGCATTTTGGAGCATTGCTGTCAAAACAAAAGGAGCTGGGAAAAAACAAATCCTATTGAAGCCCAGGCAGAGATGGAGTAAACAGTGCCTTTTACGGCTGAGGATATTAAAAGGCCCCTTGGTAACATGACAACAGCCCTCCTCCAGCCTTCCCCCTGCTGTTGGCCGGGCATCCTCACCTGCCTCACTTCACCTTGGTGCTTGTTGCAGTTTTAAGGTGCTTCTGATGACTTTATGCTCACAGTTTGGCAAGCACCACTCTGCATGGGTCTCAGCACATCAGGGGTCATCTCCAAGGAGCAGTCATATTTCGTGCGTGTGTGGACTTTTCTGTATTGGAAACTGCTGGCTGTAGAGGAGCTATTAAAAACAAATGCCCTGTGTTTTCAGTCTCTCTCACCTGCCAAGAGGTTTTCTTGATGGTGCTGGCCCAGAAAACCATGGCAGATGAGGATTAGATTAGAATAAATTGATTTAGAAGTGACATGATGCTCCTTGGGAGAGGCTTAAATATTTCATACATGTGTATGACACAGATTTCAGCCGGGCCCTGCAGGAAGAGAGAGGGAAATGGAAATCTCATACCCAGATTCAGTGCAGCCTTCGACTCAGGCTGGTCTCCTAGGCTGCTGCATAACTCTCTCTGCCTCAGCTGCCTTAGCTATACCTGGGGACAGTGGATGTTTATTACTAACCTCCTACTATGTTTTTGAAGTCCCCAAAATTGGTGAGCCTGAACTAGAGCCTCCTTCATGGGTTTCCTGGAGTTCTGGGCAGTGCCTAGGGTCAGAGGGATGGGTTTGAGGGGGCGCCCAGGAGGGTACTGAAGCTACCTGGGGTTCATATAGCAAATACTCTGAGATCCAAAATCTCCAAATCCCCAAGACAAAGCATTGGCCCTCTCTCCTGCCCCACCCCATTCACACGCTCACAGATGGGGCCGACCCTTAGCACTCTTCTCTCGGCTGCTCTGATCCTTCTCCAAGTACCGATATTCCTACGACACAAAGGGGATTTTTCCAGGGCCTGCAACCCCCAGGCCAGTCACTGCCCCAACCATCTCCCAGGGAAGTTACTTAATGTGGAGAGACCACAGTGGCTTGCATATTGAGCTTGGAAACCACAGGTCACCTGGGATGATACCTTGGCCTGTGTTTGCACTGATGGGCCCAAAAGAAGAGGATATAAAGAGGAATTAGGGATTGTCTCTAGTCCCTGGAATAACTGGGTAAAATGTCTTCTGAGAGGAGGTTGGGGGGCTTCCTGGGGCCCAGACTGAGAAGAGCAGAGAGGGGCTCCTGTAAGCTGATGAACCAGGAAGGCTTCTTAGCAAAAAGGGAATGTCAGGGAAAGAGATCTGGTCTTAGTGGAACCTACACATCCAGTTTCTGGAAGGAGGAGACAGCTAGAGAAAAGAAGGACATGGCTATTTATTGCCTTGGAGAAAAATTCATCTCCAGGAACAAGTCTCTTAGAGTGTGTGAGGTCTCTTTGGGAAGTTTTGCTCCTTTAGGGCAAATAATTTTAATATGGTTTTTGAATGTCTGGCAAATGAATTAATGAGAAAGGATAGGGGATGATCCTTGGGATAATGTGTGGGGCCGCAGGCCTCTCTGGACCTTTCCAGAGATCCTGATCCTGCTGACGGGGGTCCTGAGTGGGTCCTCGTCACCACTGTCATCTGCTTCCCTCACCAGCCTCTAGTCCAGTCTCCCATGAGGCACAGATTGTGGAAACTCTCCCACCACAGACAGGTTAGGCAAGCCCCTTGCTGAGAGGTTGGAGGGGCTAGCAGAAGGGAGATTTGCTCATGGTTTGAAAATGCAAACACATGCTTGGGGAATTACTGCCCATGGTTAGGGGGATGCTGGAGATGAGAGGGCCTTTCACTGATACCAGCAAATACTGAGAACTTGCAATGTGCCAGGTGGTCCTGGGCACTGAGAATGTAGCATCTGGCAGTATACTCTCGTTTTGGGGATGGGAAGAAGAGAGAGAAAATAAAACAAACAAGTAAACCAACACGTGAAGATTATTTCAAGCATTGTAAGCACTACAAGGGTAGTAAAATAGGGTGACATCTGAGAGAGAGGAGGAGTGGGGGTCTGGCTTTTTTTGGGTGGCCAAAGGTATTCTCTGAGGAGATACATGGAACAGAGGACGGACAAGAGAAGAGGCAGAAAGGCGAGTGAGGAGACTGTTGTTACTGTCCAGTGGGGATGCTGGTGGCTTGGACCAGGAGGGTGGCAGAGGAGATGAGGAAAGTGGACATATATGGAACATAGTTTAGAAGTGTAACTAACAAGATTGATTGGTAGACAGGATATAGTGAGTACTAAAAAGGGAGAAGTGAAAGGTTTCACAGAGGAATAAGGTTTCACAGAAAATAATTCTATGTATTTATTTATTTTCTGCCTTTTCCGTTAATGATTTGCAGCTTCTTACAAAAGAACACAGAGAGTCAAATCAAATCTTTTATCTCAAGAATCAGAACCAAAGGAAAACAGTGCATGAATAGCCCCACCCTAGGGACCAACAGAGTTACCATAGTGAGTTTCAAATTTGACTCCGAGTTTCTTAGCAGGTGGGGAAAAAAGGGAAGATTATATAGTCAAGATAATATTTGTGATTTTTCAGAGTAAAAATCCAAAGCATACTATTTTCTCAAAAAAGAGCAGAGTCTCTTAGCACTGGAGTCTGGGTAATTTTTCCCAGGTGGACATTTGACAAAGAACTCTGCTTGCAGTGCAGAGTGGGATCTTAGACATGCTGGTGGCACCTGCGTTATGACATTGTACCTGATTTTCCTAAGAGATGTTGGTACCACTAAAATGCAGCAGAGTGGGGAAAGGCATTCTGGGAACCTTATTATGGTTCATGGAAGAGGGAATGCTAAACTGTACTTAAAAACCAGAGGATAGAAACATAACGAAATGAAACGCTGAAAAAGTATAGAGACTGGAAAGTGGAAATCGCCCTGGGTAAGTCGAAAAATCATGTGTATTTTCCCTATATTTGCTTTGACTGTTCTACAGACAAAGTTTATTTTTTTCTGATTCAAAAAATTAGTATATACATACACATCAGAAACAAAATTGAAAAATACTGAAAAGAATAAATAAAATAAAAATCTCTCCCCCAGAGATAACCAACATTCCATGTTTTATGTATTTCTTGTGAATCTTATGAACTCACACACATGCACACACGTACATACATTTGTGTGATGTATTTATGCTACATTTCCTTTCTTCCTGGTTGTACATTCCTTGTATTTTAATGTTTTTGAAATCAGGATGCTTCTTATAGTTGATTTAATGTTTTCCTTTTTTCTGAACTATTATTAAGTCAGTGATGCCTCTTGATATCAATGCTGTTACAATGGAGGAAATGTGGTATATAGCCACAATATCAGGGTTCCTTGTGCGTATATAATTTGGCCTCCTGCTACTTCCATTTAACATTCGATCATGAATATTGTCACATGCCTTGAAATATTTTCTAAAGATGTTATTTTTACTGGCTATATATATTCTATCATAGAATGTCCCAAAATGGACTTAATCCTTTCCTCACTGAAAAACAATTTCTCAACCACATACCAATAAGAGAGGCTACTCACACATAGCTTGAAGTGAAACTATACAGCTCCATATTACCCCTGAAAAAGGGGGTGTCTGTGTGTCCAGCAATGAACCAATGGTGCAGAGGTCTTGTCTGTTTCGCTGCTTGAGCTGTGGCCAGGGCATGCTGTTTAACCTCATTGGGCCTGGGTTTCCTTCTGTTTAGCATAAGAAGGCTTGCTGGAGTTTTTTCTGTTTGATGGATGCTGATAGCTAAACCTTGGTTCCCCAACCACGCTATAGGAAACCAGTAGCTCTGAGGTTTGATTTGTGTCATTGTGAGGAATTACACAGACCTATCTTGATGCTCCCAAGTCCTGGGGGATGCTGTGTCCCCAAGACGAAGGGCTTATCACTACCCTGGCACTCAGATCCCAGCCTCCTCTCAGAAACTCTGCAAATTGTAATGCAGCTCTGTGGGCAGAGCTGCTAATACTCACCCTCAACCCTATGTAAGGTTCAGCATTTTAGGCCAAATGTAGTTTCCTGATGAAAATATCTTCCCCAGAAAAGCCAGAGCTTGACATGCGACGGAACAACCACTGGCTGCTGGGATTCCCATGTTGTGCCTGGCTGCAGCTGCGGGCAGGTTACCAACCCCATTGGGATTTTCATCCAGGCCCAGAGGATGTTAGAGGTGGAAAGGGATTTGGAGGTCAGAGATGTTGCCTTACTTAACTTTCCTCTTTGTATAAAATAAGCACTCCTCAAATATTTGTTGAATGATGAGTGACTGAAAATGCTCAGTGTGGCTGCCAAGAAAGGTACCCGAGGAAATCAAAGGGCTTTGATGTTGGGGAAGACTGTGATCTACACAGATTTGTTTGTCTTGAACATCCTGTGATTCTATGAATTGCATATAAGAGGAAGGAGGGAGGAAGCAGTTTTCTCCTCAGCCCCTGCCACCTAGTGCTCGGGAAAGTCAGTTCACCCTTTGGGGACTCAGTCAAATGCATTCATGCAGCAGCATGATTCATTGAGTGCTGCCATGAGTCAGGCACAGGTAGAGAATCTATAGCGTCACCAGGGACCAGCAGTCAAGGATTCCTGCCTTGTGGAATGAAGAGAGGAGAATTACAGATGACTCCAAGGTTCCTCACCTAGAAACAGGACTGTGGACTCAAGGTTTCCCAGGCAGATTCAAGATTGGAGAAGCTTCCCTGGAAATGAAGGTGTGGAACAGACTTCCCCTCCCCACTGCCCCCCAGAATGCCAACCTACTATGACAAACCACTTGAGTGAATATTAATGAACTACAGGTGGAGCCTTTAAGGGTGGCTTTGTTCCCTTGGATTTTATATTCATATATGTTTTTGAAGATCAATTTTTTTTTTTTTTTGTGATAGAGTCTCGCTCTGTCATCCCGGCTGGAGTGCAGTGGCGCAATCTCAGCTCACTGCAAGCTCCACCTCCCGGGTTCATGCCATTCTCCTGCCTTGGCCTCCCAAGTAGCTGGGACTACAGGTGCCTGCCACCATGCCTGGCTAATTTTTTTGTATTTTTAGTAGAGACAGGGTTTCACCATGTTAGCCAGGGTGGTCTCGATCTCCTGACCTCGTGATCCTCCCACCTCGGCCTCCCAAAGTGCTGGGATTATAGGTGTGAGCCACCATGCCCGGCCTGAAGATCAATATTTTTGTAGCTTCTAATCTCATCTCCTGGAATCTCCTTGGGGCCCCTCAAATGAGTGTTGTTGAAGGCTGATGACAGGAGAAGAGTTTGGGGGGCTGTAAAGCACTAGGACCCCATCTTCCATTGACTTGTGGTGTGACCTCAACACATCCTCCTCCACTTTGGGACTGAAACTTTCTCATCTGCAAGGGCTGCCAGTCAGGCTGGCTCTCAAGGGGCCCACACTCAAGGATTCTAGGGTTTTGGTCCAGTCATTTCCGGTGTCAAATCCCTTTTGTTTATAAAGTCTACAGATAAGCTTTGGGCTGCTGAGCCATTGGAGTTGATCCCTCATCCTTTACACACTTAGTGAATGCTCTAGAAGACTTTGCCCTTTCCCCTACACCAAATAGAAAGGAGAAAATATTTTAGTAGTAGTGGTGGTGACACTGACCAGTTAACCTTCCTTTTGCACCGTCCTTGGATTTACAAGGCATGTTGCCATCCACTGTCTTTGAGTTTTACAAATACCCTTGAAGGAGGGAAGAACAGGGCATATTCTGTCCATTTTGTAGGTGAGGGATTTTAGGATCAGAAAGGTTAAGGACATATCCAAGTAGGAGTAAATGGTAGAGTGAGTCATCCATTCCCTGACTCTAGACGCCCTTCTGCTCACCTTGCAGCCAGAGGCAGATAACACATGTCCAATATTAGGTCAAAGGGAGGTAAGCAAAGCCCTGTGGGGAAGGGCAGGAGGTATGAGTTGAGGAGAGAGGAAGTGGGAGTCCTGGGCCGGTGGAGACCTGGAAAAGCCAGTGCCATAGTGCCAGGCAGAGTACGGGGCATTTCCCCTGGGGGCATGCTCTTCCCTCCTGCCCTTTATAATTGTGCTTCTGCTGAACTTCTGCAAGACATCTGATGTTACTTTTCTCTCTCTTTTTCTTTCTTTCTTTCTTTCTTTCTTTCTTTCTTTCTTTCTTTCTTTCTTTCTTTCCTTTCTTCTTTCTTTCTTTCCTTTCTTTCTTTCTTTTTTTTTTTCTTGAGTCTCACTCTTGTTGCCCAGGCTGGAGTACAGTGGCATGGTCTCAGCTCACTGCACCCTCCACCTCCCGGGCTCAAGTGATTCTTCTGCCTCAGCCTCCCAAGTAGCTGGGATTACAGGCACCCGCCACCACACCTGGCTAATTTTTGTATTTTTAGTAGAGACAGGGTTTCACCATATTGGCCAGGCTGGTCTCGAACTCCCGACCTCAGGTGATCTGCCCACATCAGCCTCCCAAAGTGCTGGGATCACAGGCGTGAGCCACCACACCTGGCCTGACGTTATTTTCATGGTTACCAGGTGGACAAAACAGAGGAATGTGTCTAAATCCTAGTTAAATAAAGTAGATTCATGATAGGTTGAACAATTCCACTTGCTGTTTAGTGGATAGGAGTCAATAGGAAAGGAGGTGTCTAGTGGCCTACCACTGGGCCCATCCTCAGCTGTGTCACTATACCACCTCTTGGGAAGGCAGATGATGGTGCACATGGCAGGCTGACAAAGGTCATTCGAAGTTGACACTAAGCTGGGCAAAGCTGACGCTGTTTGGAATGACAAGTGTAGGATTCAAATGATCACATGATGGGCTGACTCAACCAAGAATAAATACAAGGTTCTGCTTGAGGATCCCCTAAACCTATGCTTGAATAGGAGGGGAGCTATGCACATATGAATTCCCAGCATCATTTGTGGAGGAAAGAAGGAGGCATTTAAGTCTCAGTTTCTAGTATACAAGAAATGACCTGTGGAACTGTCAGAAAAAGCTATCAGCAGCATGAACTGTATTCATAGAGGTAGATATTTTGTCAGAGGGAGGTGGTGATCTTAGTTTGTTTTGTGCATATTCATGGAAGTGGGATTACTGAGTTAAAGATTATGGTTATTTTTATAACTATTAGTATGTATTGCCAGATTGACTTCCAGCTGGTATGTACCCATTTTCCTGCTCACCAGCAATATACAAAGAATGTTCCTTTCACTGCATTCACACCAACATTAAATGTTATTTTTTTAAAATGTAAGTAAAAAAATAAAGTCATATTTTAATTTGCATTTGTTTATTAACAGCAAGGATAAATTTCATTTTAAGTATACTGGTTATTTGTGCCTCTTTTATGAATCATAAGTTCATGTCATTTTCCAGTTTTCTTTTGGAGTTTTCACCTTTTTCTTAATGATTCCAGTGAGCTCTTTACAGATACTAATTCTTCTCCATCACATTTGATAATGTTTCAAAGAGAAATATTTTCTGCAATTTCTCTTTTTCTCTCTCTGGATCCAGGTTCCTGAATGCCTCAGTCTCAACTTGCATGAAATGTCCCGTGAAATTCCTGGAGAGGCTTCCAGGCCATATGCTCGCAGCTCTGGTGCTCACATGTCAGAAACGGTGTGGCTCATTCTTCCCTGCCTCTGCCATCATACGCATGTGCCCCTAATCTGACCAGCAGATCGGCAGCTGGGGGGAGGACATGCCCACGGCTGGCAGAAAGCTGCCTGGCAAATCTTGACACCCTGGAAGAGAGAAGATGGCAATGGAGATTCACTTTCTAAGATTGCATTCCTTTGTTCTGAAAGAAAATAATGGATTTGGTGTTTGCTTGAAATTGGGGCATTTAAATGCATCTCTAAATCAAACTGAGATTCTGTTTTCCACATGGGAGTGTGAGCAAGATGGAAGTGTCCTTGTATTGGACCTGCAGCATCATGCAGCAGAGAGCTCAGGTTCAGGTGATGGTCTGTCACTTACCTCTCCTGTCGCTGTGGACAGGCTATCTCACCTGCCTGTCTTCCATTTCTTTAGCTGGCCACTTGGATACCAATAGAGTTGTGCTTACTGTGCTTAAATATTGCTTTTCCAGGGGAAGTTTGATGACTTTGTCTACTCCCGTACTCCTCAGATGTTGGAAACGACAGGCTCTGTGTACCCCTGTGGACCAGTCAGATTCTTGAGCAGATTTTCCTGATCTGTTTGCCAGGAAAATAGTATATCCAGCAGTTTCAGCAATTCCAGAGTCCTTGGTGGCCAAGCAGGAATGGTGTCTCTCCAGTCACCCAGATGTCCCTATACAGCTCTCTATATCAGGGTTTGGCCATGGGCCAAATCCAACCACCACCTGTTTTTGTAAATAAAAGTGTATTGGCACACAACCTGCATATTTGTTTATGTAACGTCTAGGGCTGCTTTTGTGCTACAACAGCACTGTTGAGTAGTTGCAAGAGAGTCTGAATGGCCTGCAAAGCCTAAAATGCTTACTCTCTGGTCCTTTACAGAAAAAGTTTGCCAACTCCTGCTCTAGATTGATGGTTACAAAGTCTGACACAGGATACAGTTACAGGGACATGGCAAAGCCAGAAAAACAAGGACCGGGAGTCCAGCTTTCAACAAAGCCAAATCTATTCAATCTCCAGACTACCCTTTGTACCAAGGTTAGATCCATCCTTCCATTCCCATTAAACTATCTTGACTTTTATGAAATAAAGGGGATGGTAGACTTGTAGTTTTATTTTTAATGTCCTTACTCCACCAGTTAAAAAGTTGGCCACTCTATGTGGAGCCCCAAAATAATTTGAAAATGTTATCCATCTGTGTAATCCCCAGATCAGGAACCACTAATAGTCTACCTTGAATGGTCCTTTGGAAGGCCTCCATTCAACCCATCTTTTTCCATTTCACTACTTGCAACCATACTTTTGCCAGCAGCATCTTCATTTATGCATTCATTCATTCATTTGTATATTCATTCATATATTTACCTAGCAAGACAGGGACTAAAGACTGTGTCAGAGGATCTCACATTTTCTGATCTCAGGACCCATTTTATTCCTAAAAATTACTGACAACCCAAAGAGCTTTTGCTTATGTAGGTTATATCTATCAATATGAAAAACTAATACTGAGAAATGTTAAAAAGATTTATTTAATAATGCAGTTAGTAATAGCAATAAAAACCTACTATACATTAGCATAAATTTTTTTATTCAAAATAACTATTTTTCAAAACAAAAAAATGAGAAAGATGGTATTGACCCTTTTGCAAACCTCTTTAGCATCTAGCTTAATAAAAGACAGCTAAATTTTTGTATCTGCTTCTGCATCCAATCTGTTGCAAAATGTTGTTTTGGTTGAAGTTTGTGGAAAGAATCCTGACTCATTCAGATTTGTAGTTGGAAAAGAGAGGAGTATTGCCTTTTCAGATAACTGTGGCTATTCTCTTTTGATACTACACCAAAACTCAGCATGTGGTAGTCTCTTAGTTTAGTTGTGATAAGAAATCTGAAACTATATCAATGAACTTTTGGTGCCTAATTTACGTTAAATTCCATATTTCTATCTTGTACTTTAAATGGACCTTTTACCCATGCACAATTTTGGAGTATGATGCATTGGTCATTTAGAAAATATTGGTTCACTAGCCAGAGATGTTTTGAAATGTTGGCCCATTTAATTATACAACATCCAAGAGATCAAATTAATTTATATTACCCCTGATCTCATCAGAAAATCCTGTAAGTATTGGGAAACACTCGAGCTCATGTTGTTGAATATGAGTTGTCCAAAACGTTAAGTTTCTTTGGGACACTTAAATTTTAGCTTTGGCAACCATATCATCAGTTGTTTTTCTTGAAGCGAGAGGCTCCCTACATTCGATTTTGAGAAAGGGTCATCGACCAGATACTGAATAATCAGAGTAATCTTAATTTGCCTGTCAGTCATGCTTTCAAGTAAAAATGATGTCCCACCTGGACATGGTGGCTCACACCTGTAATCCCAGCACTTTGAGAGGCCAAGGTGGGCAGATCACTTGAGGTCAGGAGTTGGAGACCAGCCTGGCCAACATGGTGAAACCCTGTCTCTACTAAAGATACAAAAATTAGCCGGACATGGTGGTACATGCCTGTAATCCTAGCTACTTGGGAGGCTGAGGCAGGAGAATCACTTGAATCTGGGATGCAGAGATTGCAGTGAGCCAAGATCGCACCACTGCACTCTCACTCTAACCTGGGTGATAGAGTGAGTAAGACCCTGTCTCTAAATAAATAAATAAATGATGTCCCATGGAAAAAAGTGGCTATTTTAGCATGACACTCACAGGGACCTTTTTTTTGAGGTAATCATTGTACTGCAGGAGGAGCAGAAGTGCTAGACACAGACTCCCTATTTTGTTACACAAAATATTAAAAAGCTGTCTACCCATGGGTTGAGACTTAGTTAATTTAATATGTTGCTCTGCTTCATCAAGGACATTGTTAAGTACCTTCTTAAAGACTGAGTGCAAAAGAGTATGATGACTACCAGTCCAGTCTAGGCCCGCTGCTTTGATCCTTGCTGAGGCACCAGCAATTTACTGCAGCCACTGTCCTTGCATCGTCAATGCATTGCAGCACCACCACCAGAGCCAGCAGCAAATCGCATCTCAGTAACACTGTGGAGAGTCTTTCACCTCGTGGACTTCTTGAAAGGGTCTAGGGGACCCTCGGAAGTGCACGGACCACGCTTTGAGAAGCACTGTGTTGGACACAGTGGGGGATGCTAGGTAAATCAGATTCAATCCTTGGCACCGACTTATTCACAATCTGATGGTGCAGGTTGACACTTGACAACTCAAATCTAAGTCGGAATGGAAAAATACTATAGGACATTTTTTTTATTGTGGTAGGATATGTATAACATGAAACTTACCATTTTAACCACTTTTGAGTGTGCAATTCAGTGGCATTAAGTGAATTCACATTTGAGGTAATCATCGTACTGCAGGAGGAGCAGAAGTGCTAGACACAGACTCCCTATTTTGTTACACAAAATATTAAAAAGCTGTCTACCCATGGGTTGAGACTTAGTTAATTTAATATGTTGCTCTGCTTCATCAAGGACATTGTTAAGTAAATTCACATTGTTATGTAAACATCACCACTGTCTGTCTCCAGAATATTTTTTTGTCTTCCTAATCAGAAACTCTGAACCCATTAAAGAATAACTCTTCCTTCTCTCCTCTCCCCAGCCCCTGGTAACCACCATTCTATTTGCTATCTTTATGAATTTGACTACTCTGGGTACCTCACATATGTAGAATCATATAAGATATGGCTTTCTATGACTGGTTTATTTCACTTAGCCTGATGTCTTCAAGGTTCATCCATGAGGAGTTTCCTTCCGTTTTCCTTTTCTTTCCTTTTCTTTCTTTCTCTTTCTTTCTTTCCTTTCTTTCTTTCTTTCTTTCTTTTTTCTTTCTTTCTTTCTTTCTTTCTTTCTTTCTCTTTCTTTCTTCCTTCTTTCTTTCTCTTTCTTTCTTTCTTTCTTTCTTTTCTTTTTTTTCTTTCTTTCTTTCCTTTTAGATGAGGTCTTGCTCTGTTGCCCAGACTGAAGTACAGTAGCATAATCATGGCTCACTGCAGCCTCAAACTCCTGGGCTCAAGAGACCCTCTCTCCTCAGCCTCCCAACTAGCTGGGACTACAGGTACACAACACCACTCCCGGCTACTTTTTTATTTAATTTTTTGAGACAAGGTCTCACTATGTTGCCAGGCTGGTCTTAAACCTTGTGCCTCAAGTGAACCTCCTGCCTTAGCCTCACAAATTGCTGAGATTACAGGCCTGAGCCACTCTGGGCAGAATGTCCTTCCTTTTAAGGCCTGGGCAACAGATCAAGGCCCTATCTCAAAAAAAAAAAAAAAAAAAGAAAAGAAAAGAAAGAAAGAAAAGAAAAGGAAAACAGAAATTCCTCATGGATGAACCTTGAAGACATCAGGCTAAGTGAAATAAACCAGTCACAGAAAGCCATATCTTATATGATTCTACGTATGTGAGGTACCCAGAGTAGTCAAATTGGATGAATATACCACGTTATTCATTCATTTATGAATATTTGGGTTGTTTCCACCTTTTGGCTGTTATGAATCAAGATGTTAATTTTTGCAAACCTGGCTTAGTCCTCCAGTCAGCTCCTGATCATTCTTTCTTTCCTTAGCAGGAAGTCACGGGGTGACTCCAAGCAGGGCCCCCTTTGCATTCAGCCTGCCCCTCTCTCAGCCCAGGTAGGTCCACGTTAGTCAAGAATTCCAGCATTCTCTTTCTAACACACGCTGCTCGGACCTGACACCCCTGCACTGCATTTCCTTGTTGTTCGGTCTGAGTACTATCTATACCAGGGTAGATTCAGCAAACGGCTGCTCTCCTTTCCTTTCATTTCGACAAGTCTTTATTGATCGTGCATTATTTGCTCATCAAACAGATCTGCAGTTTCAAACACTTACAGCCCTGGAGTTGGCTCCACGTTTGCCTGTTAAATCTGTATTTGCACACGTTGGAGTTGGCAGTTCAGCTCAATAAAGACAAAAAGCTCTACATGCTGGACGTAGGTGTCTTGGGGAGAGTTTCCAAAGCACGGGGATTTTTTAGACTAGCTGAGTGTGGCCTTACCTACCAAAGCCTCCCTAAACCATGTTTATCCATCATTTAGGTATTTTATTACTAGATTTATCATTTCATCAAGGATTTGGGCTATTGTGCTGCAGCATCCAGTCAATTGAGTGCTAAATGAGAATTGGGTAAATTAGACTTTCAGCAAGGAGAGTTGTATGTTCTGTGAAACATAGAGGAAGAGAAATTATATTGTGTTCTGTCCTCCTTGTATGTCTCACCGAAGCTCCAGGAAAGAAGCTGCCAGCCGGCACTCACCTTTTAATTTTGAAACAGCCCTTGACTCACCATCATTCATTGGCACATCTCATTCACACACACTTGCCCTTCTGATTGGAAAAGTCCCTCCTGTTTTCACAATGGAAAACAAGCACTTGAGACCTACTAATAATAGGGAAAATGAAATATCTGCCTCATGTTTCACTGTTTATAAAGCCCTTCCAAGTAGGTTATTTCATGCCATCCCCACAATAGACTTGCCATTAATGATGTAAAGTGATAGGTAAATGCTCAGCCCAGTGTCTGGTATCCACAGGGAATTCTGAGTGGGTGGTTGTTAGGGAGGCATTATCATCCCCATTTATAGATGTGGCTCAGAGAGGGTAGGCCCGTTAAACACAGCCACACAGCTTGTAAAGGAGCCATTTCCTAAACTGTAAATTTATCTCTTGGGATGTCACGTTTAGTGTATGTGTGTATCTGTATATATCACGTTTTGTATATATATGTGTCTGTATTGCTGTGAACAGTAGATATATAATCATACCTTCCATATATATAGAGAGAGAGAGTCACTTTTTGTATATATGGGTGTGTGTGTGTATTGCTGTGAACAGTAGATACATGATCATACCTTCCCCAGGACCTGCCCAGACATCAAAATAATCTGATGTACTAATTGCTTTTCTTTTCCTGTTTTAATACGAGCCTAACACCAATGAAAGGACAAGGCAAAGGAGGAAACGGTAGGAAAGCAGAAATGAATGAAGAATTCTCTAGGTGTGTGGTGGTCACACACTTTATGTAATTTAATGCTTAGAGTGAACTGCAGGAGTATTATTTCACTGCTTTATAAGCAAAGCAAATGAGGATTGGGAAGGTTAGAAAACTTAGTATCACAGAGCTAATAAGAGAAGGAGCTGGGATCCCAAACCAGATATGTTTGATTTCAAAATTCATGTCCCGTCCACCATCACACAAGCTAAACTGATGGGCTTGAGCTACCAAAGTTGGGTCAAGAAAGTGGGGGCTCTTCAAGGACATTTGGTCCAATTGCCTTACCCTGGACTGCATGGATGTGAGAGGCTCTGGCATCTTCATATGTTTTATGAAATTATGCATCCATGGGAGTGTGCCCAAGTGCACATACTCCATGGGAGGGTTCAGAGTAATCATAAGAAACCAAAATAAATTTCGAGACTCACTGATTTATTCCAACACTAGTTTGTAAATGGAGAAACAGGTGCCCAGGGAGGGGAAGGGTGTTGCCAAGCTGTGGCTGTTAGTGATAGATCTAGGACCCCATCTTCTGTGTCCTGACTCCCAGGCTACACTCAGTGCCCTCCCTCCCCCTACCTGAGAGCTGGTAAAGCACAGAGGGCAAAGGTCAGGATTTTAAGAGTTACCTATTTGGAACTGGACCGGCCGGATGTCCTTGGTGGACCTGCACCTAAGTGGCCTCAGAAAGTTCCAAGGTGAGCAACCGGGGCCTGAGAAGGGGAGAGCAAAGCATCCACTGGCATCTTATCCAGGTTCAAAGAGGCTCCCATTTGAAGTGTGAGAAAGGGTCCGAGTTTTGATTTGTCTGAAAGGGCAGCCTCTGAGCTCCGTATCTCCGAGGTTTATAATTTCAGCTTGTTTCTCCTCCCACTCTGCCATGCTGGTCATTATGGCAGAAAGAGCACTTGATGGAAGAAAGACAGGTTTGTCTTTGCAAGAACAATTTCTCTGTTGTCTGTTGAATGCCACCCAATATGATAAGTGAAATGTCGATACTTCAGACAGACTCCACTGGTCTGGGTATTTATTCACTTGCCTTAGTTATCAGCAAGTTCAGCCAGCTGGCCAAGAAGCAGGTTTTAACTTCTTTGACAAGTAAGGACTTGCTGGGACGTGGTAATGGATCTTCCAATGTCATCGTTGTGCAGTCCTTTGGATTTTTCCCAGCTTGTTCCCACTCTGGCTCAGGTTTGGTCCTGGGAGGAAGGTGGAGCAAGTGGGGAGGGCAAAGTGAAGGAAAGGTCCAGGCAAGGTGACCACAGGTCCCCCAACTGCTGACTCAATGCCTTATACCAAGCGGTGTGCACTCAGCCACCAGGTCCATTTAGGGACACTGGTTTTCAACCACTAAATCAGTCTATGGTAGTTGTTTTACCTCCCCGGGGCCAGTTTTGCTGTGTGTGGAGACATTTTCACAAGTAGAGGGTGCAACTGTCATCTAGTGCAGCAGTCCCCAATCTTTTTGGCACCAGAGCCAGGTTTTGTGGAAGACAATTTTTCCACGGGGTCGGGGTTGGAGGGATGGTTTCAGGATGAAACTGTTCCACCTCAGATCATCAGGCATTAGATTCTCATAAGGCACTTGCAACCTGGATCCCTCACATGCACAGTTCACAATAGGGTTTGCGTTCCTATGAGAATCTAATGCCACCACTGATCCGATGGGAGGCAGAGCTCAGGCGGTAATGCTCTCCTGCTCCTCACCTCCTGCTGTCCAGCCTGGTTCCTAACAGGCCACGGATCAGTACCAGTCTGCAGCCCCAGGGGTTAGGGACCCCTGATCTAGCAGATAGAGGGCAGGGATACTGATAAACATCCTACAATGCACAGAACAGTGCCCACAGCAAAGAATTATCTCGTCCAAAATATTGATAGTGCCAAGGCTGAGAAACCTTGGCACTATCAATATTTGCGCTGGCTGCATCAAGGCATCAAGGAAACACAGCATCCACTGGTTATCTGCCACACTGGTTACCAATGGGATACCCACAGCAAAGGACTATCCAGTGAAAATGCCGGTAGTGTCAAGCTGAACTGAACTTAGGGTGAAATCTGAACTTAGGATGTTTGGATTCTAAGCACCCAGCTCCAGTCAACCCAGCTCTGCCTCCCGTCAGATCAGTGGTGGCATCAGATTCTCATAGGAACGCAAACCCTATTGTGAACTGTGCATGTGAGGGATCCAGGTTGCAAAGGGAACTTATTAGAAGGAGAGAATAGAGGGAAGAACTGATGTGGCTGACCTCTCAGAGAGCAGGAGAAGGGCAGCTCCAGTGTGGGGTGTGCAGAGACCTAAGGGCAATCTCCTCCAAGTGCCACTGCCAGGTCAGCCAGTTTCTGCCTATTTGCCATTAGCAAAGGGATGCGAATTTCTTAGGAGAATCCTGGGGTTGGCTAGGTTGAGGCTTGGGTGCTGGAGAGGTCAGGGAACCTTCAGATCTGCATGCCAGGGATAGGGGGCTGGCCCCAGAGAGGAGCCGGAGGTGCTCAGATCAGAAGGGGGCTGGGTGCTGGCTGTGCAGAACCAACACAGGCCCCTGCAGCTACCATGTGCTATTAGCACAGCATAGGAAAGGCCTTGGGCTCTGTGTCACATGACTCTACTCAGAGGAGCCAGGCAGGGCAGAGATTGTCAGGAAACACTTGGAGAATTGAAGCAGAGACACCCGAAGTGGCAAAATGTATTAGGATCAATCTTGAAGAGAACATGCAGGCACTTGGTAGGGTGGCCTTTCATTTCCTGTTTTTCAACAAACTGCGTTTTCCAGTTCATGTTTTAATCTGACAGACATTTAATGGCTTCCTCTGGTATCAACGAGTTGTGCCAGAACACCAAGCATCATCAGGGGCTGGCCTTGCCTGTGAAGAGCTTACAGTCTAATGAGGGAGGGGGAGAGAGAGATAGAGAGAGAGAAGCAGGAAAAAAAAAAGGAGCAGGAGAAATGGGAGTGAGATGAAAGATAGCAAAGGGGGTAGTGCCATCGGAGAATGTGTGCTGGGGGCATGGGAGAGCTGATGAGGCTGGTCAACTGGTCATGGAATGCCGGGATTCCACTTGGAGCATGGTGATTCTTCTTACTGTGGACTCACCCCCTTAGCAGCAAAAGAGGAAGACAGCCACAAGGACCCAGGAAGAAAGTGCTGCTGTTGCCAAAGATGTTTCGGTGTCTCTAGAGCAGCATTCTGGGGTGGGTGTTGTCCTGCTGGTCCCATGTGTCCAGTGTGGGGAGGCTGCTCCCCCGTAACCCTCCAGGCCCTGAGGAGAGGCCATGGCGGTGTTGGCAGGAGAGTCCCTGCATCTGTTCCTTTTATTTATTCTGTTAAAGAAAAAGGCCCGTTGAGGGTGTGCAGGAGATCTAATCCACCAGTCACAGGGCAATTATTTATTATGAGCCTTGAATACTTTCCTGATTGTATAAGGTTTTATTGTGTTTTTATATGCAGGGCAGACTTGGGGAGTCATTTTGGAGGCTGAGAGGAGGAGGGAAAAGAGCTTTCTGGGATCATTCTGGGAGTTAAAAGTTCACCTCTAGATGGAGGTTCAGGGGCTAAGTGAGATTCTAGGGGCTTGACCAGAAACCTCGAATTCCATTAGTGCTTAACCCTCTATGGGAAGTTATGAGGAAAGGTATTTTCCCTTTTCTCCCAACACGAATCATATTTTCCCTCTAAATAGCTCAACTGTTGGGCTCCGAGAGAAAAGGGGTGCACTGTGATCTGGCTGGGGCAAGGATGCTGCTCCCTCTGTGTGAGCCACTCCCTCCCCCTCCACTGCAGCCTTGGTGGCCTGGGCTACCTCCAGCGCATCACGGTCCCGCTTGGTGGAAAGCAGGGGTCTGGCTCGACCGGCTCTGAGTGCCTCAGTCCTGCAGATCTGAAACATGGTGGCTCCTCGGCCGGACTATGAACCCACCACCATCTTCCCAGAAACACTGCCATCCGACGTGTTTCGCTTTTGCATTGGGTTTAAGCTGCATCAAAGACCCAATTCAGAGAAGAAACTTTTTCCTAATACACAAACACACACATGTGCATGCTAGCGTGAATTCCACCCATCCTTCAAGGCTCAGGCTTCCCCTCTCCCATGAAGCTGACAACCACCACCCCCAGCTTCTGCTCCTTCTCCCCCGTTCCCCCTCCTCCTCCCGTCTCCTCCTCCTCTTCTTCCTTCATCACCACTATTTACTGAGTGCAAACCATGTAGCAGGCAATAGGCTAAGTACTTTAAATATACTATTAATATCTTCATTAATCCCCACAAAAACCTTATTATTGCCTGTACTTTATACATAAACAGCATAGGGCTCAGAGAGGTTTTACTGCTCATCCAGAGTCACACAGGTAGCAAGTAATAGCACCAACCCTTGAACCCAGGTAAGAGTGATGCACAGGCCATCTCGGCCTCCAGACTAGACTCCAGTGACCTGCACCTGCGCTGGTTCCCACTCCCTAGAACTCTCTCTGGATGTCTTGCATGCAGTCTGGTGCTGCTAGCAGCCATGCTCTCCTCTGAGCAGGCTGCTTGGCCTCAGCAGAAAGTGCATGGAAATCCCTGTTTCTTCATCTGGCTCTGGGGTTACTTTATGTGTGACCTTGGGCAAATTATGCTCTGCTTCAGCTTTCTGGACTGGAAAATGGAAATAAAAATACTCACCTTGCAGGGTTGCCTGTGATGCTCAATGACCTATTACATTTGAAAGTTCTTGATAAATGAGAGATATAAAATATTGTTATTTTTACTATGTCCTGTCTCCAGTGCCACTAGGCAGGGTCACAAGCTCCTTGGGGGCAGGCCCTGTGCAAGTGCCTCATTATTCCCACAGAGCTTCTGGCCAGTGCTGAATATATAAATGACACTCAAAACAAAGGGGTTGACCTAATAAAAGCACCTTGTTTATAAATGTGCTTTCTCTATAATATTGCCTAATTGCCCTCCACTGGGCCTGTGCCACTTTGTACCCGGAGCAGTGGCAATCAATGAGCTCTCTGTTTCTGTGCACTTCCCTAACACCATGTGATAATCAATACTGAGATTTTTGCCAACCGTATAGGTAAAAATGAGCATCTCAGCATGATTTAAATGTGCATTTATCTTATTATGAATTAGGTGAAGCAGAGTTTCATATATTTAACAGCCACTGGTATATCCTTTCATATAAATGGCTGTCAACTGTATTGCACTGTTGGTCTTGCTTCTTCCTCATTGATCTGTAGGATACGTATTTGAAAGATCAAGGACATATCATTTGCAAATATTCTTTCCTAGTTTGTCATTTGTTTTTAACTTCATGTATGCTGTAACTCGTTTGAGAACATCAGCAAAGAGAAGCCAGCCCATAAGACCTGGTGGAAATTTAGGAGAGTCTGTGTGAGCTCACAACGTGCTTCTCGCGCTGAGTATGTGTCTGTGTGCCAAGAGAAATACAGAGATGCAGGATAAATGAGGTGAAAACTTTTTTTACAGATATATCTATTAATTAACTTACACTATTTATAGTAAAACAACTATGGATATAATATAGTATGGAATTCAACATTTGTATAAATTTTTTGAGTAAAGCATTGAAATGTCAAAGAAATGTCACACTTGCATCTGGCTGCTTTGGGCTCTGCCCCCAGACACTCTTTTAGGAGTTTTTCAGTGAGAAAGTTTGAAAAGTGCTGCCCTCATGGGAACCAGTAAGCCCAAGTTCTTATCTCAGTTTTGCCCTAAATTAGCTGTGTGACTTGGACGAATCATGGTGGGTGTCATAAACGTCATAAACTTCAGTGGTGTCATAAACATCCTAAGCCAGAATAGCCGGTCTGTGGGCAGGAGTTGCTATGTACTGCTGAATCCTCAGTGCCTGGGACACATACCTGGTACATAGCAGAGGCTCAATAAATAGATGTCGAATACAAATAAAGTGACATGCTCAAAGTGCACTTTGTGACTGTCCCCAAAGGGACAGTTTTCAGTTCTGTCAGCATCTAAAGGGCTGGCCTACTCTACGTAGGACTCTGGGATACGAAGGTGAGTGAGGCAGGTCCCTGTCCTTCCCCCTCTGTGGAGGAAGCAGACACATGCACTCCAGCGTGAAGATGCTGCAGGAACTTCCTGGCTCCATGCCCCTCCCCACCCCATTCTTGCCTGGGTGTTGTAGGACACCGAGGCCGAGGCCAAGACTGACAACTTTGCCATGTGTGTCGAAGATCACCTTATTCACTCTTCTGTTATCTCAAACCCCTACCCCCATTTTGTGGGGGACCTCGGGTGGTCCAGGCCCTGTGAGACTATCAGCAAAGGCGGTCTTCTCACATCATGGTGGTCCCGACCCCTGTCATGCATCCTGCCCTAAAGACACATGATCTGGGCTGTTTATGGGGTGTGGGCTCTGAGATGTGGGTGGCAGCTCCTGGGCCATCGGCAGGCAGTAAAGTCTGCAGTGCAGGCCTGTTTTCCAGCTACAGCTGCCACATCAAAAGGCCAAACTCCCTGCAAACTTTGCCTTAATTAAAAAGTTACGGTAATCCTCAGGATAGAGGCCAGTTGGACACCCCTGGAGACAAAAGTTCTCTCTGTGGCCACAGACCAGGCCCTTCCACCCACCCCAGGCACTATTAAAAGTGGGGCCACGCTGTGGGCATCACAGGGTCTGGTGAAATAGGAGCAGAAAGACCCTCTTCTTTCTCCATACTCATAATTTGCTTTGGAGGGCTCTAGAGCCAAACATTTGAAAAGGGGCTCTGGCTTCTTGGACAGATTTCTCATTCTCACATGTCCCTGTATGCTTTGGGGTCTTTCTCAGCTGTGTTTTCAAATGCCTCAAGCCCACGGAGGCAAGTGTTAGAGAGCTAGGGCTTGTGGAACACCCAAGTCCCATTCCGTATCTGTAGTCAGAGTGGTAATTCATATTTTCATTTTCCCCGTGGGCAAAATGAGCCCAGGCAATGGAAAGGGGCTTGCCCACAGCTACCCAGTATACTGAAGGCCAGCACCCTGCTCATGGTCCTAACTGAATCAGTCCAGTGTTATGAAAGTTGCAGAGATAGCGATGTTCACTGGACTATCCATTTGCTCCTCCACATTCCCCAGACCTCTTATACATAGGCAGGGTCATGTGACTGGCCAGTGAAATGTCAACCAGAGTGAAATGCATCCCTTCTTCTGCTGCAGGGAAAAGCAGATATTGGATTCTCCAGCCTCTGTCTCTCTCACTGCCAGGACCGATGATGACAGTGTTCCACATAGTGAAGTCTTCGTGGGTTTGGGGCCTGCATAAGTGCCCCTCTCCACTACTTATAGTGAACTCACATTACATATTTTTGCTGTGCTAAGTCACAGAGCTTTTTTTCTTGCAGCAGAGCAACTTAGCCTAACCTAAACAATATGCTATTTGATAAATTAGCCAATGAGTGCTTGGTATTTACTGACTCACTTGTTCATGAGGGCCCCAAAGAGTCCATAGATAACCAAGGAGAAGTTGAATAAAGGAAGATTTCAGCTCAAACATAAAACAATACTTTTCACAGGGTCATGTGGGGATGAATGTGCTGCTTCAGGACATGGTGTCGTCTCTGCTTTTGAACAGATTCATAGCTGAGGCCGTATGGCTTTTTGCAGGAGGGTGGTGGAGTCAAATCCAATGGAGTGGGGTGAAGATTTATCTCCTCATGCTCAGGGACTCCTCTCCCAGCAATTCACATGCATGTGAATTCCAAAGAGACTCCATATCTGCAGAATGGCTCTTCCAAATATTCTCCCCTGGGCAGACGGTTTTTTTTTAAGTGTCCTGTATGGCACACCAGCAAGTTAGAAAAGCAAGGCGGGGTATCAGCTCCATATGCCCCTTGGCTGGCATCTTTGTTCAGTGCAGAAACCATGCAACTGTACACAACAGCACCAGATACTGGGCACCATCTCAGCACCTTATGTATGCCATTTCATTTTTAAACTTTCTACCACAGTCCAGCAAGATGGGCACTATTATCCCCGTTTAACAAAATGAGAAAACCAAGTCTCAGAAAATTTAAGTAAATTGCCTAAAGTCACATAGCTAGTAAACAGCAGAATTGTAGTTCAAATCTGTTCTATTTGCTTCCATGCCCAATGCCCTTTCTATCACCCTACAGCTGCCCCCATTCAAGCTGGGAGTCTATGCCCAAGGTCATATCATGGGCAAAGACAGGGCTCAGGCCAAGGGTACTGGAATCCTAAGCCCAGAACACCAGCCCCACAGTCCTACCCAGAAAAGTGAAATTTCCACAGTTGTGATAAACAGGAACTATTTACAATGCTCTGAGTCTTGCCTTAGTGGAAATATTTAAGGTAGTGTCAAAACAAAATCCATTATTTCATTTACGAAGACATTCATAGGGGCTGGGGAGGGATGCAATGAAATATTTGCTTCTGTAACCAACTGGCATTCTTCTATTTCAGTCCCCAAGTGTGTCTGAGGATCTGGGTCCTGAATGTAAAATAAAACATACTTAATTTTCTCAAATATCACTAGTTAGGAAAAAAGCAAAAGAAAAGCAGAGTAATTTCCTTCCTCATCTCCTGCCGCAGGTGATTGGATTGCAGGATTGCATGGAGGGAGAAGTGATTTTGTTTCTTGGATAGTGAAATTAAGTGAGCACTTCCCAATTTATTCCTAAAAACACGGAGACAACACGTTTATGTTCCTGAAATGAAAAATCAGTAGAAACTCAACTGGGTAAAGAAAGGGAAATTAAAAAGAAAATCACCAATCATTTGATTATATGACAACACGTGAACACTCACATACTTGATTGTACTCTGCAAGTCTGTAGAAAAGAGGATCATTTAAGAAAAAAACAAAAAAAAAGACGCTGGTTTCAGCATGTTTTTTGTAAGGATGGGCTATGGCAGCTGGAAAGCTAAGTGTCCTGAAACAATGGATGGCCCTCACATTTGTGCAAGGTCTTCAGAGTTTACAAAGTGCTTTCAGACGTGTTGTATTTCTCCTCCATGTCCTGGCTCATGCCAGCCTCTCCAGCTCCCCTTTCAACCCACCCTCCCTGTTCCTGCTCCATGCTTTCTGTACTTGGAACGCCAAACTGCCAGATATCTCATCCCCTAGCTGTGCCATGTGCACAGGCGCCTACCTACACAGGAATCTGCAATGCTGCTTCTCAGCCCTATGCCTGGGTTGCCTCTGTCATGCCTTCCTCACCTTTAAGACTTCCATCACCTCTGGTGCCGCCTCCTGCAGCCTTCCCTGAGTGCTCCCAGCCTTGCCTGGCCATCCTTCTTCCCTGTTCTCCCATGCCCTCTGTATCTCTCAGTCCATGCAGTCACCAGGATCTCAATGTTGACCTTGCTCCTCTCTTGGCTGAGTGTCCCCTGTAGAGCAGGGAACAGCCTCTTTCTAGGCTGACACTGGACCCAGCACAGAGCATGGCTTAGAGTCTGTACCCAAGAATTACTGGGCAAATGAATCCCCTGAGGGTATCATCGTCCCTGTTATATCGACCAAGAAGCTGAGGGTCCTGACAGCTGGGTGATATGTTCTGTGTCCCCAGTGAGTTAGAGGTGGTGCCTAGGCTAAAGTCCAAGTTGGGTAATTCCTGGCGTTCCTGTTTGCTATGGAACACTGGATGCCACATGGAACACAGAGACTGGGGTGTATTTGAGGTTATGCCTCTTGGTGCTGGGGCTTGCTTCCTCTCTTACAAGCAGAGTTGTCTTGAAGTTAAAAAACCATGTGGGCCGGGCGCTGTGGCTCACGCTTGTAATCCCAGCACTTTGGGAGGCCGAGGCAGGTGGATCCTGAGGTCAGGAGATCGAGACCATGGTGAAACCCCGTCTCTACTAAAAATACAAAAAAAATTAGCCGGGCGTGGTGGCGGGCGCCTGTAGTCCCAGCTACTCGGAGAGACTGAGGCAGGAGAATGGCGTGAACCCGGGAAGCGGAGCTTGCAGTGAGCCGAGATTGTGCCACTGCACTCCAGCCTGGGTGACAGAGCGAGACTCCGTCTCAAAAAACAACAACAACAACAACAACAACAAAACCATGTGATGTGGCCCCACTGCCCAGTATTCTCTGTATTGGAGGGGAAGTACAGGGTAAGAGTCTCCACTTTATCAATGCTTACGGACTTCAGAGTGAAGACATTAACCAGGACCAGATTAAAGGAAATACAGTTAAAGGAATAAAGTTATGTCAACTCCTTTAATTAATGTGTGCTTTTATAGTCTCAAGTATAGAGGCACTTTCTATTTAAAAAATAAGATGAAATTATGGAAGGGGATAAAATAAAAGTCAAAAGATACGCTTCAAGGAGGAACTAAATAAAATAGTAAGAGCTGCCTGTGGTGGCAAAAGGAAACACAAAAGAGTGAAAAATATATACAATTCAAACGAGGATTTGACTATATACAGCTGCCAGAGGCTGCCAGTGAATGGCTGGTCAGCAGCACGGCTGGCCTTCCTCCCTGCAGGATGTTCTTGTATAAATCCAGCAGAGCCTTGGTGCAACTCACTTCTTCTGAATGCCTACTATCTGCATGCCCCTGAAGACACAAAGGGCCCCAGAAAAACGACAATAAAACATAATTAAGAAACACCAGGACAATCTTCACTGCACAGTGGGAGCCTAGAAGGAATGATCATCTCTGTCTGCAGAAACTTGTTCCCAGAGCAAACACGCACCTGAGCAACCCAGATGGGTGAGGGTGACAGGTGGAGAGGTGGGAGAAAGATCTCCAGCAGAAGCAGCTGCACAGGAGCAGGCAGCAAAGCCCAGAGCTAGGAAAAGGTGTGAGTCATACGTTTGCAGATCTGTAGGAAGTTTGTTATAGCTGGAAGGAAAGGCTGAAAAAATGGTGTTGATGCTCAGTCCTATTTATTGAACACTTAGTATGAGCTGGGACCAGAACTAATGCACCATTCACTGGCCTCATCATCATGACAACAAATGATGTTGCCACTGTTACTACCCCTATTTTAGGAATGAGAAGATTAAGTCACTGAGGTGAAGTAACTTGCCCAAGATCACAAGGTTGGTGTGGACCCAGGCCCATGTCCATCTCTGTAAACCCATGTTCTAGATAGTAAAATGTCTCCCATGGTGTCTCAGTCACCCATGGCTGTGTAACAAATTAATCCAAAACTTAGCAGCTTAAAACAACAGTTTTAAGGTCAGAAAACAGTTTAAGGTCAGAGTCTGGAATCTAGGAGGGGCCTTACTGGGTGGTTCTGGGTCAGGCTCTCTCATGAAGTTGCAGTCAAGATGTTGGCTTGAGGCTACAGGCATCCAAAGCTTAATGGGGCTGGGGCACCATACATCCTAGTTCACTTGGTGGCTATTGGCAGAAGGTGCCTCTTCTTCACGATGTGGGCTCTCCATCATGCTTCTGACCTGGCAGTGTGCTTCTCCAGAACAAATGGCCCAAGACAGCAAGCATGACCAAGACACCAATGTCTTTTATACCCCACCCTTGGAGTGACACGCCACACTTCTGCTGGACGCAATCAGTCACACAAACCAACTGTGGTACAGATCCGGGGCTGAATGCTAAAAGGCAGGGGTCCTGGGGGCCACTAAGAGGCTGCCTCCCATGCCTGGGCATCCTAAACTATTTAGACTTTCTGTTCCTGCAAGAAATGGGTAAGGGGGGATTGGGATCTGAAGTTTCAGTTCCTCCAGTGGGAATTCCAGGGGCAGAATTTATTATAAAATGCATGTAGAGAGGCCCAGCTTGACCCACAGTGAGAAGTTCAGCTGTTCTTTCCATCCAAACAGCATGTGCAGCAGAATGGCCCTTCCCCTCCCTGACGGCTGCTCGACTGTGCAGCAAGTCTGTCAAAAGATCTCTTTGCACACACTAGGTGCTCTATGTTGTGCTGGCTGAGTTGAATCCGGCTGCAGCTGCAGTTCTGGGGACCCTGGGCTTTGCAGTCATGTTCAGAACTCCCTCAGACCCATGTGCCCACTTCCTCAGACCAGCTCATATTTACCCTCTGAGATGGTCACTGACACAGCCACTGACTGCCCTTCTGAGCAGGGGCTCCCTGCAGATCCACAGCATGCTGAGTGGGCATGAGCAGGCTGCTCTGAAAAGCTTGGCTTCCCTTTCTGAGGATTTTATCAGTATATAAAAATAAACAGAGTTGGCTGACTCCTTGATGTCTCAGGGTTGCATTTTAATTGCTGCTGCTTCCGAGAAGACAGGCCAGCCCCACTTCCTGGTAGACGCTCGCACTCACAGGAACAGAGCTGAACTCTGGGTGTTGGGGCCAGAGCATCCTAGAGTGTGACTGACTGGTTTGCAATTAGCACTTCATTAGAGGGACACCTCTGGTTCACAGGACCAAGACTGGCTCCCAGAGCCTGCATAGGGATGAACATCTCCCGCCTGCCCACAGAGTGATCTTTCTAGAACCTGCCTCTAGCCACACTACTTCTTGTTTAAAGTTCTTCTTACCCCTCCCCGCCTTAAGGACCAAGTTCAAACTCTCAGCCTGGCTTACAGGGACTGCTACAATCTGGCCTCTGCCTGCTCCTCAGCTTCATCCACGCCCCCACCCCAACTCCCCAGCCCTGCTTCCTTTATTTTCTACTGCAGTCAGATTCAACTACTCGTAGCCGGTAGATGATCGATGCTGTTTTTCACCTCATCTCTGCCTTGAATGCCCTTCCCTTCCTAAATAACATCTATTCCTGCTTCAAAATTAATCTTCCCCCTCCTGTCCGTCATCTGAGAAGCTGTCCATTAGCCACCCTGAGCTGAATTATAGTCTCCTTTTCTTGCTTCCACAGCAGTGAGATGGTGGTGCTGAGCCCTGAACCCTGGCTGCTTCCTAGAAGTCCTCGGCAGCGTCCCCACCCCCACGGAACCCCCTCACCCATGTTCAGGAAAGCTGCTTTGTGAAGCTGGTCATGTGGGATGTCACCTCAGGAGGGAGGTGTGGCCTGCCCAGCACAGCCCGCAGCAGCTCAGGCAAACACACAGACAGCGCACCTCACTTGTCTGCGTCACCATGGCCCCTAGGAGTGAGCACGAGGTTCGACAACCTTTGCTGACAAACAGGGGTTCTGCCCAACACAGCCGTAATGCCTCAACATCCAGAGAGACCCTGCCTTGTATCAGTACAGGACTCGTGGGTTTAATGATGCTTGACCCTAGCTTCTTTCAAGACTTTGGTCTTCATTTGTGCATCTGCAGGGAGCAGGGAGCATGGAGGGAACAGCAAGGGCTGGGAGTGGGTACCAAGTCAAATTCCAGCACCACAACAGGAAGCCTGGTCTTCAGCCAGTTCATTCAACTCAGGGGGCTTCAGCGTCCTCACTGGTCCAGTACAGGCAACATTCCCCCTGGCCTGCTGTGGGGTAACAGGAAAAAACATGGGGTGCCGCTCATGACATTGGGAGATGTATCTGGGGATAAAGTTCTGGAGAGCTTCAAGCCCTGGGGGATTTGGGTCTTGAAGGCACACTGTGGATCTGGAGCAGCACTAGCCCTGCATGGCACCGGACCCTGCCCCTCACCATGAACCGGAACCCTCTCCCCGGGAGATGAGTTCTCACCAGTCAGGGCTGTGGGGGAGGGGGCAGAAAGCAGGAGCAGCCCCTAACAGCTCAGTAGAGGACAGCTTCTGGGAGCCTTTTTCACCAGGATCTGAGGCCTGTTTACATGGGTCCCCCCTGTGGTCTCTGCTGCTTAATATGCCTTTTGAAAATGATGCTCAGTGGGATGGTGTGTGCACATTTATAATTCCAAAGAGCCGGCTGATTTTTCACAATCCGTGCCTGCTAATTTCTCAGTCACAGGAAGGGAAATAGCAAAAAGTCCCCAATACTCCTTGTTGAGTGGATTCCCTAATAGCATTACATAGTGCTTCCTATTTACAAAGCACTTTTATTTCTCTCAATGAGGAAGGCAGACCTACTGCTATAAGCCCAGGGGGAACCCGACATCCACAGAGGAGAAATGACTCGTCCAAGGTGGCACAGTGGCAGTGAGAAAGAAGGGCAGGCACAGCTGCACCCCGTTTCTCCTGCCAGCTAAGTGCATGCCCTTCATGGCAACCTCTGGCATAGAAAGAAGGAGAGATGAAGCAAGAAGTTCCCAGAATGAAGGCTGTTTCCCCTAAAAGGTGGGCGTCCTGCCACAAGAAATGGCTCATCGGGAAACACTGAGTGAAAACCCACATTCAGAGCAAGGCTTCCCAGTAACTGAGATCCAGCCTGAGGTTTCCAGGAGCTGAGCCTCAGACGGAATGAGGGCGGGCTCAGAGCTCAGCCAACCCTTTGAAACTGAGCCTGCGGGTGAAGTCAGGTCAATACATTCACAGGCGTTTCGGGCCCTATCAACGTCTGGGGTGGGAAACCCACCCGAAAGCTGTTGAAATACAGGGGCCAGCACTGATTCTGCAGAACAGTGGCTCTTTGAGTGGAAGGTGTTCGAGAATTAAGTTTCTCCAGTGTTCCCAGGGCTCAGACTTTAAGCCAAGAGGGGCCAGGGCCCCCAGTGCCTGATGGAGCCGCTGATAGGTCCCTGCTGGCTAAAAGTGATGACATTGGCAAGAAACTGATCTTTCTGGGGAGCAGAAACTCAAGAGCACTCAAGTGCAGAACACAAGGCAAGTTGTGTTACCTGCCACAAAGCCCCAGCTTTCAGGATCAGGGGAGGGGTAGATGGGGACCACTTGGTATTGGGTATCAGGAGACCCAGACCAGACCCTGAAGGAGGAAACAGCTGAAGTGAGACCTCTTGTCTTGTCTTGCCTCCTCCTTCTTCATATAATCGGAACATGCTCAGGCCAGAGGCAAGAAAGCATGTAATCCACTACTTCCCTCTGTGTCATAGACAGGAAAATTGAGATCCTGTGGCATCAGGAGCCTTGTTCTTGGGTAACAGAGTGTCAGACATGGGACTAGGAAGCAGGCCTCCACATTCCCCATCCACTGCTGGTCTGGACTTGGAAAACAAACAAAACTCAAAGCCTCCAGCCCTTTGTCACCATGCAGCAGGCCACAGCCACAGCACACCTCCATCTGGCCTCCTTCATATCTTTTTTGTGAGCCCACAGAGTGCTGTTCCCTGCTGTAAGCTGATGCTTGCACACAAATGTCTGGCCAAAGCAGTTTTTGTTTAAAAGTTAAGTCAGTTTGTGCAAAAGCACACCCTGTCTGGCATTGCACCCTTAGCACATTCCCACTGCTAGTCAATGCCTGGTTGAATTGTGAAGACCAAGGACATCCAATGTAGGTGTCACCTGTGCACTACTGGAGATAACCCCAGGGTGGGGCAGCTGCTGACCTGGGCTCCAGCATCTCAGGTGCAAAATGCAGCTTAGATCCAACAGGGCTGAGATAGACACAAAGAGACGCAATCCTGAAGCATGGTGGTATTTTAACAAATATGCTGTACACTGGATGGCTTATAAATAGCAGAAATGTATTTTTCACAGTCCTAGAGCTAGAAGTCTGAGATCAGCATGCTGCCATCATCAGGTTATGGTGAGGGCCCTCTTCCTGGTTGCAGACAACCAACTTCTAGTTGTATCCTCATGTGGGGTCCCTTTTATAAGGGCACTGATTTTATTCATGGAGTCTCCACCTTCATGACCAAATTACTGCCCAAAGGCCCTTCCTCCTAACCCCATTACACTGAGTGGTAAGGTTTCAACATATGAATTTTGGAAGGACACCAGCATTCAGTCCATAACAGGTGGTCCACTGGTAGGCTTGAGTTGGCTAAGGGTTGGCAGGAATCTGCTGGAATTGCAGGGAAGACTTTACCCATATTCATGCATGGGCATTTGTCTAGGAAGGGCGTCCCTGGCATTTGTCTAGGAAGGGTGCCCTGTCTGCATCCTCCTTAGGTGTCTCACAGTGACCTGGTCCCACATATCCCAGTCTGACCTCAAACATCCTTTTCTGACTTCAAAAACATAAGTATTAAGAGTTGTTGTCATGCCTAGGTGACCTTGGCTGCTAAAAACTCAGTATCATTGTTTTCTAGGAACTGTGTACTTTCCATAGGATGTCATTCTGTTTTGTGCTACAGCAATGGAGATGAAGGGCTGCAGTGGAACCATGAGGGCAGGGGTTACAGAAAAGAGGTATAAATTCTTTTGGCTTTTTTTTTTTTAAAGTTTTTCTTATTGAAGTGCAACCTGAAAAACAAGCCCCCATTGAAGAGTGCCATGACACTTCCTGTGTAACGCACTCAAACGTCCCTTGGGAACTGGGAGCTGGGGAACCTGATAAGGTACAAGCTACAGACATGCCTGGGAGGTTGTAGGAGTAGCAACATTTTGTCCTCACTCAAAGTCTCAGTCAAGAAAGGATTTAGAATTTTAAAATAAAATAATGATTAGATTGGAATCATTGAATACTAGAACTAAGAAAAAACTTCAGTTTTCTCCATACGAAATGAGACTTTAGGACTTGCCCACAGAGGTGATATGCAAACCCAATCCTTTTGACTCCAAGTCAAATGCCTACAAAGCCTCCCTGAGAATTGGGCCTTGAGAATTGTGACTACTCATATTCTTGTTGGGATAATCACCCTTTGGGAATGGCATCATGGAATCAATCCCATAAATGAAATATTAAAACTTCCCATTTTCTTGGCTAGATTTTGTTGTTATTTCACCAGAGGAGAGCCCCAAATGCAACCTCTTTGTATAAACGTCTTTCCCAGGGACCAGGGTAAAGGTATTTTTTTCTAAAGCACTTGGCTGCAAAGCACCTTAGAGGCATAGAGAGTCAGTACTTTGGAGTACCTGAAAGACCACCTAGGCAAGTCTTTCCATTTTGTTGCAGGGCTTTCTGAGGCCCAGAGAAGAAAAGCGGCTCAAACAGATCAACTGTATCCATCCAATTGTCCCTTTCAGAAAGTTGAAATGAGGGGGAAAAAGAGAAGTTTCTAGCTATGATGGGCACTGGGGTTTGAAGTTCACACAGCCTTGGGGAGCTGGGTGGCAGTTATTTTATTTTATCTTTAATTTTTTTTTGCGAGGGTGAATAATCTGATAAGTAAGTCGGTCCTCAGAGGGTGGGGAGTGGAGCAAGTGAGCAGATGGCATTTCTTGCCCTGGCTTTCCTGCGATGCTTTAGACCCTCTTTTATTCAAGGGAACTAAGTTAGTTCATTGAAATCTAAAAGAGCCCCAACCAGAACAAGGGGATTCAGGTATGCATAGGAGCTGGAGTGTACGACCTCTGAGAATCCTTTAATCAGAGCAGCTCTGATCTCAGGAGTCTTAGGTTTCAGGGCCAATTGCAGTTAGTGAGACCCACGCTAAGACAACTCATGCCAATTCCACTGGAGTTAAAGGTGGCCTCTGGGAAAGGGTCTTTTGAGCTCCTTGCTGTGCATAAGATGGTCCATAGACCAGCAGCATTGGCATCAGCTGGGAGCTTGCTAGAGATGTAGAACCTCAGCTCTACCCAGACCCCCTGAATCAGAATCTGCATTTTTGCAAGCTCCCTGGTAATTCCTATGCGCATTAAACTTAAGAAATGCTGGTTAGGAAATAGCATTTTTTGGACAATAAAAAAAAGATGGAGTGGAGCCATGAGGAGCCGGTGGTAATACCACCTCACCTCCAGAACAAACTCTCCACTTGGCCTTGGGAAAACCACGGCCATACTCAGAATGGCTGCTTTCTCATCTGAAAATGAGGGGGTTGGACTGGATGATATTTATTCTCTACTCTCGCAGGCATTTCTCCTATGAGCTGAAAGGGGGGAGTCCCGCTCAGCTGAAGATCAGAGAGCTTCTTGCTGTGTAAAACACTCCCTACTCAGCCTTATGTCAAGTCCCCCACCCCCCGACTAACCACAGTGACAAGTCTCAAGAGTGCACCTTGTCAGGCTGTGAATAAAGTTCAGGCAGTTTGGTTAATTACCCTGACACCGACTAGAGTTAGCTACCTAGCAGCTCAGGAACTCGTCTTAATGATTATAGGAACACACACGCCGCAGCTTTGGGCATAACCTCCCCCTTTGCAGCCTACAGCCTGGTTTTGGAACCACAAGTTCAAGCAGAACATTCCCAAGGGCATCAGAGGTCTCGGGAGGCATCAGGAGGTCCCCCTTTCCCATTCCAACATGGGTGTGAAGTCATTTTCCCAATGTGCCATAGTGAAGCCTGGTAAGCATAATAGCCATTTCAGTTTCTCTCTCATGCCCCTGCTTGGAACCTGCCTGTGGTGCTCCACTGCTGTCAAGAAAAAGCCATGCAGGATGTGCCCCTCCTAATTCTCCACTCACATCTCCATTAATCCCTACCTCAAACCTTCTGCCCTGGCCCCAGAGGGCTACTCTTGGGTCTCCGCATGAGCCATGTGCTTTCTTCTGTTGCACATGTTGCTTCTGCTCAAAGCACCCTTCTCTGCTCTTGACCATGATCCTTACCCATCTTTCAGATTTTAATATCTGTATCACTTCCCCCAGGAAGTGTTCATGACCCTCATGACCAGGTTGAGTGCCTATCTTTCTATAGAGTCCTATGCTACATCATTCATACCAGATATCACATTGCATTTTAAGACAGCTTCCTCCAGCAGTAGTGAGCTGTGGGCTGGCAGTGTTCATACCCGACTTACATAACATCTAAGCCTCATGAGGACAGGGATTGTTTTTTGTGTCATTGACAACTGTATCCAGAGTGCTCAGCACATTGCCTGGGACATATAAGATGCTCAGTAAATGCCTAAGGAAGGGAGGAGGGAAGAAAGGAAGGAGGAATGGATGGAAAGAGGAGGGGAAGGAAGAAAGAAAGAAAGGAAGGAAAGGAAAAAATGAAGGATAGGAAGAAAGGAAGCAAGGAGGGAACAAAAGGAAGGAGGAAAGAAAGGCAGGCAGAAAAAAAGAAAAAGAAAGAGAAAGAAAGAAAGAAAGAGAAAGAGAGAAAGGGAGGGAGGGAGGGAAGGAAGGGAAGGAAAGAGGAAAGGAAGAAAGGAAGAAAGGGAGGAACACTTATGCTTAGCATGCCTCATGTACAATGAGTACTCAGTAGTTGGTTTGGGGGTAACTGCATGCATGAATGGAGGCCTTTCTGCTTCTGGCATAAAGTCTGGAGAGTGAGAGCTCATTAGGAGGGATTGCTTGACAGACTGAGGCAGAAAAGTGTTCACAAGGCCCATCAGCTCTGCAGAGGTCTGACACCAGATGAGGAGATAAGACTTGTCCCCTGACTGTAGGATGTGGGATGAGAGGTACAAAGTGGGGACTTCCATGAGAGGGTGCCTTTGAGTGAATCACCAGGGGGAAGTGTGAGGACCCCTGTCCCTCCACCCAGAGCACACATCACCTCTCTCCTGTGGGCTGTCTGTCTGAAGATCTAGAAGGCCAGTTCCAGGTCCAGGCTTTCATCTGGACTGAGAGGTAGAAGGGAAGAAGGAGTTTCTCTAGGCAGGGTCTTCAGAGAGGAGAACACTTTCTCAGTTCCCATAACCAGTAAACGGCAGAGCTGAGATTGGAAGCCACCTCCAAATGGGCCTCAAGCCCACGGCTCTTTCTAAGCACGATGCTGTGTAACAAGCTTGGGAGTTTTGTATTTTTAAAGCAAAGCCCATTTAAAAATATCTATTTCTTTACAGGTGGTGGCAGCAGTGGGATAATAGTCAAATGACAATAAGTAGAAATCAGGGGGAAAAGAATTGGAGCATTTCCGGAAGACCTTCCTCTTTCTCTAAGCCATTTTGATTCCAGTTTCTCAGCTATTTCCTCAGGGTCAGGGGTTGGAGAGGAAGGGTTATATTTTTTTAATTTCGTAAAAGGATGGAAAAAGGGAGAGAAATGTTCCCTCCTTCCCTCCCTCCCTTTCTTCTTTTTTCTTCTCTAACAACCCATTACTCTACCCAGGTAGCTTCCCAAGGAGCTGTGCTGGAAGGAGCTGTGTTCTCCTGTGACCAATGGCACAGAACAGAGGAGGCGGGATAGGGTGAAAGTCGAGCATGCAGGTTTGGACGTCAGACACACCTGGGCTTAAAGCCAGCGTTACCATTTATGAGCCATTTGATCTCTGCCAAGTAGCTTCACATCTCTGAGTCTTCATTTTCTCATCTGTGCATTGGTAACAATAATAGCATTAATCACCTGGGGATTTTATGAAATAGTGAGATAAATACAAGCAAGGCATTTAGTATGGAATCACAATCCCTAGCCACTACTCCAAAATTAGAATGTTCTAAAACCTTAAGGCATTTAAAATAACTCACTTGGCAGTAAAATCTGGCATTATGTAAACTCACTTGGCAACAAAATCTGACCTGAACTGATGTAAACTATTTGGAGTTCTTATTGTGACTACTCATATGTTTTGCTGTAGAAATATTGATGTGTTTGATTATAGGGTGATACCTCGGTACTTCCTGGGGAGTTAGGTAACATGAGCTTTATGTACCATATCACCTTTCTAAAATCTAGAATGATTTGAGTTTCAAACTACAGATGGTTCCAAAGATTTTATACAAGGGGTGTGGACCTGTAGAATACCTGGCCATGGTGACTGCTCAGGATTTAAGAGCCACCGTCCCTTCCGTTTCTGGGATTTGCCCAAGGGCACACAGAGATTTGTTTGCATATGAGACTGCCCTCAGGTAGTATTTATTGCACAATCACGCCCTCAACCAGAAATTTCTCTCCGACTATCTAACTTAAACTTTCTCCATTAGAAATGTATTTCTTTGAATTGTTCGGGCTCTTTGGTTATTTGTAAAAATGAACGTTGGTTAAGTGAGGGTTGAAAATGAGAGGTACTCATGAACCACAACCAAAGAGAAGGTTGGGGACAAGGCATGGAATCATGGTAGGAAAAGATGACATCCCTGGTTCTGCACCCAGGTCCAGCTCTGGAAGTTAAACAGAACTTTGACAAATGAGAAATTTAAGACACATAAAGAGAGTGGATAAAGCAAGAAAATTTCTAACATTCCCTCCTTTCTTAATTTTTCTTTCAAAAGTATTTGGAAGAGTTTTTATGATTAAAAGACACAAATCTAATATAGTCTTTCATGTGCTTCCGTGTGAAGAGACCACCAAACAGGCTTTGTGTGAGCAATAAAGCTGTTTATTTCACCTGGGTGCAGGTGGGCTGAGTCCGAAAAGAGAGTCAGCAAAGGGTGGTGGATTATCATTAGTTCTTATAGGTTTGGGGATAGGCGGTGAAGTTAAGAGTAATGTTTTGCGGGCAGGGTTGGATCTCACAAAGTACATTCTCAAGGGTGGGGAGAATTACAAAGAACCTTCTTAAGGGTGGGGGAGATTACAAAGTACCTTCTTACGGGTGGGGGAGATTACAAAATACATTGATCAGTTAGGGTGGGGCAGAGACAAATCACAATGGTGGAATGTCATCAGTTAAGGCTATTTTTACTTCTTTTGTGGATCTTCAGTTACTTCAGGCCATCTGGATGTATACATGCAAGTCACGGGGATGTGATGGCTTGGCTTGGGCTCAGGGGCCTGACAGAGTTAACATAGGGTTAAAAGATCAAGTTTATATACATGAAGCAAGGAGTAAGAGTAAGTTAAGGGAAGTTGCTATAGTTGAGACAGAAACCTAGTTTTGAGCTTCCTGGCAGCCAAGGACAAAAGGGAAACATAATGGTTGTGTGTTCTGATAGCATGTGTTTGGGGTATCTATTGCTGCATAACAAACTGACCCATAACAAAGTAGCTTAAAATAATTATTTTACTTTGATCATGATTTTATGGATTCAGAATTTGTGGAGGGTTTGGCTGTGAAATTCCTTTCTGATATGCATGGCATCAGCTGGGATTGCTGAAACTGAAGGATCAACTTCCAGGACAGATTATTTAGTCACGTGTCTGGTGTATCACTGCTCCTTGGCTTCTCTCTCTCTATGAAGTACTTCATCCTTCAAGGCCTCTCTGTGGAATCTGGACTTCTTGCTATGTAATGGTCTTAGGGTATTTGTACTTCCAACTTGACAACTGGTTTCTCAGTGCAGGAAGTGGGAGCAAGACCAGTGAAGGGCCATCCCGAGAACTCTTGTAGCATCACTTCCACCAGATTCTCTTGGTCAAAGAAGTCAGAAGACCCACCCAGATTCAAGGGACTGGAGAAATAGATTCCTCCTTCTGACTGGGGTGGAAGACAAGGTCATATTGTAGAAGAGCATATGGGATGGTAGATACTGCTGTGACCATCTTCGGAAAAATAAACTGCCACAACAGAATAAAAGGAAGCATACATATTTATCAGGAGGAATGACATTTTTTCTAGCATTAAGCCTATAAGATGAATTATGTGAGATCTCTTTTTTTCTTTTCTTTTTTTTTTTTGAGATGGAGTATCGCTCTGTCACCCAGGCTTGAGTGCAGTGGCGCGATCTTGGCTCACTGCAAGCTCCACCTCTCAGGTTCACGCCATTCTCCTGTCTCAGCCTCCCGTGTAGCTGAGACTACAGCCACCCACCACCACTCCCGGCTAATTTTTTGTATTTTTAGTAGCGACGGGGTTTCACCATGTTAGCCAGGATGGTCTCGGTCTCCTGACCTCGTGATCCACCCGCCTCGGCCTCCCAAAGTGCCGGGATTACAGGCGTGAGCCACCGTGCCCAGCCCATGTGGGATCTCTTACAGACAATCATTGCACACTAAAACAATGTCATTAAGAGCCAGTTTGCAGGAGACACAGGAACAGCTCAAGATCTTATGCTTAGTAATTCTGAGAACTAAAAACTTTATTTCCAGGAGCTTTGATCCTCAGAAATTGTTATAGTCCCTGGAACGGAATTTTCCATTTTAATTGATTAAAGGCCATGAAATGCAGCCTCTTCAGTGTGCCAGGCCCTGGTGCAGCTCTGTGGAAACCAGGGAGCCACCTATCTGATGCCTGCCCTCCCGGTCTTCCAACTTGCTGGGAAGGCATCAGATCTAACAATCCAAGGTACAGGGGTATGAACTTGAGCTTTTTAGGCGTGATCAGAGAGCTGCTTACATAAAACTTGTGCTAGACACAAGGTATCTAGACACCTGCACACAGGTGTTTGTTTTTTTTTTTTTTTGTTTTTTTTTTTTTGAGACAGAGTCTCGCTCTGTCACCCAGGCTGGAGTTCAGTGGCGCAATCTCGGCTCACTGCAAGCTCCGCCTCCCGGGTTCACGCCATTCTCCTGCCTCAGCCTCTCCGAGTAGCTGGGACTACAGGCGCCCGCCACCACGCCCGGCTAATTTTTTTTTTTTTTATATTTTTTAGTAGAGACGGGGTTTCACCGTGGTCTCGATCTCCTGACCTCGTGATCCGCCCACCTCGGCCTCCCAAAGTGCTGGGATTACAAGCGTGAGCCACCGCGCCCGGCCTACACAGGTGTTTGTTAATCCAGATGCTCGGACTCAACCTTCCCCCATTGAACTAACTTCTCTGGCAGCTGGAACCCAGCATGTTGAACGTGTTCCCCAGGTGACTCAGAGAGCTCCTTCTACAGCCTATTATGAAAGTTCAGAGCACGATGACTACTAGCAGCCAATACTGAGGACTTTCTCTTGTCCAGGGACTGTTCTAGGATATAACATTAGTCAATCCTCACAAGCTCAGTGAAACCTTATTCTCCATTTTTCAGATAAGAGACTGGAGACACAGAGAGGCTCCAGACCTTACCCAGGTCACACAGCTTCTAAATGGGTGTTGTCGGAACCTACTTTCAGAGACCTGCTTCCAAAATCCTCACTGATACTTTCCATGAGTCCAGATGAACAGAGAGCTTCAAGGAAAATCCATTCAGTGCCAGGATGCTACCAGCTCCCTGGGGCATGGGACTGCCATCCTCTCCTAGGCGTCTGTCCTGATACTTCCAATGTAAATGTGGAAAAACTCAAGTTCATAAGTTTTGCTCATGTGCTCTGCCTTGGAGAAGGTGGGAAGTAGAACAGACACTGGCCTCATATTTTGCTGTTGGTTACCTCTCAGGCATGTGATCCTTGTACCGGAGGTTTCACATCACGTAGCCCCTGCACAGCTGATCTGTGAATGGGAAATTGGGTTGGGCCATCACCAGTTCCCCTTCCAGTTAAATATTTGTCCCAAGTCCTGGATGATTTGATATGAGAGCCCCATGCCTAATGCTGTTTGTGGATTCATTGAATCAATTATTGTTTTGTTCATTCAATTCATTCAACAAATAGCTTCTCTGTGTCTACTACTATTTGCACTCAATTCTCAGAGACGTAAATGTCTAAAGTACCTACTTAATAACTTAAAAGCTGATTTTACCAATTTCATTTCACTGTAAGGCCTCCCAAAGGATTAACGTGTTAGTGTGCACCCCCTCTCGCACCAGCACACTTGCCCACAAAACCGCCTCCCATTGTTTGAAGGGAAACCTGCAAGTGGATCCCTACCCCCACCTCCACAGCACTTTCTAATTCAAATCAGCTGCCATTCACTGGCTTTCTGCCCTGGGGCAAATCCTCCACCTTCAGTCCTACTTTGATCCTCTAGCTCAGGCCGCTTTCATTTCACAGTTGAAGTAACAAAGGTTAAAACAGATGACAACTATTTCTAGAGAGCTGGGGTTTTTGCCCCCCCAACTACGCACCGTGGTGAGGCACCGAGGAGGCCACATCACAAGGCTGGAGAACCCTGGGAGCTTGGTAGCGTTGGTGAACGAGGGTTCGTTCTTCTCTAGCTCACTATCCTAAAGGCTGACCTCCTTCCAAGCACTGAAGCTCGAAATTTACAATGCATGGCCCCAGGGGCTGCGGTGGGGAAGGGCCTCTCACTCTTGCCAGCAGCTCCTAGGGCATTTTCCTGGACTTTGGGGGCAGATTACTATGAAACTCCTATCTCATCCTGCAGGTTGGGAAACTAAAGGGAAGTTCTTTGTCCAGGGTCAGAGCATGTGCATGGGCAGGAGGGAAGGTGGGGGAAGCAGAGAGTCAGTAAAGGAAAAACAAACCAAAACCCAACGAAACAGAGCCCAGTGCAGTGTTCCTCCTGGGGGTAGCCCTTTGATGCATCCCTGGTACCTAAGAAGCCGGCTCCAGCCAGGCCTCACCTATTAGCCTCGGGGACCATTCTCCCCAGACAAGGTCTCTGCTCACTGGGCCATGCTGTTTTCTTGTCGTTCCCCTACCACAACTCCACATACTTCCTTAGCAATTGTCTTTTCCTGAATTACCAAACACAGCAGCCTGAGCTTCACCGGGGAGCTGGGAGCTGGGGACATGTTCCTGGGAGTCTCTAGATGGATGGCTTTGAGTTTTTCCAGCAGAAGAGGAGGCAGCGAAACCCAGATGTGAGGGCCCTCCCGCTTCGAGCTCAGCCTGCCCTGGTGGCTTCCTTCCCAGAGTCAGGTCTTCTAAGGAGTGCTTAGCAAGTATGTCAGCTTCCAGACCAAGGCCTGCTGTTCTTGGCTCCAGGAGATGTTTTTCAGCACAGAATGCTCGCTGTAGACTGCTCTGCAGGGGTGGGGGTGGGAGGGTGAGGGCAGACCTCTCTACTGATCAGAATTCAGAGTATGACTCCTCCACTCTGTCCCCTTGGTGACTTTACATGTTCTCAGGACAGCTTTCAGAAAGCCTCCTGCCTGCTACTTGCACTTGGGGATGTGGGGGGAGGGGGGCGGCAGTCGTGCGGGGACTATATGTGGAATTTGTTGAGATCAGGCAGAAGGAAGTGAAGACACCCTCTTCTGATTTGTGACATGTGAGAACATTCTCCTGACAGAAGCAGCTCCCGGTAATAGTAACAGCTTCCGGGCCCTCGACAGGCCACAGCCCATCACCTTCAGCATCCTGCCAAGCTCAGCAGCAGCGTGGCAGGAGGGGGTGGAGAGCTTGAGGCAGCGTCTGCCTGGGGATGGAGGCTAGAGGTAGACACCGGGAGAGGCAGAGCTAGAGGGAGACTGAGAGAACAGAGACAGGGGCACGAGAGAGACAAACGGAAATTGAGGCAAGAAGAGATCAGATCAGGGAGGTACAGGCGCCTGCTACAGGAAGGCAGAGAGTAGGAAGCAGAAATAGTGCTAAAGATGGAGACAGGCGGGGAAGGAACTGCAGAGATTCGGCCCTGGGCTGGCTACCACCCCCATACTCCCTGAAGGCCTCCCTGAATCCTGCAGACACACTCCCTGCTTGGAAGCCTAGCAGTTGGCCCAGCTAAGAAGAAGGGTGAGAAGGTGCCTCAGGCCAGCCCACCAGCAACAAAAATGTTTGGACCTCTGGGGCTTATGGAGGGGTTCAAGACCTAGGATTCCTAGGTGTGCAGCTCTGTAGGAAACAACTTTCTCCCTGATGTCAAGATTTGGGAACTTGGAGTGGTGCTATTTCTCTCAAAAATTATAACTTTTTAAAAACAAAATGTTGCTTTCTCCCATTTAAAAATAACCTTTTGCCACCCCTGCTACCTCATTACAAAAGAAAACAATGCAAGCTCATCATGGAGAACTTGGAAAATATGAAAAGATACAGGAAAAAAAAAACATGAATTGTAATCACATCACCTAATGATAGCCACTGCTAGCAATTTGATGGTTTTCGTTTCAGTCTTTTGTCAATGCATAGAGTTGTATAATTAGCAGTAATATGCCATAAGCATTTTACTAAATATTATTTGACACTACCACTTTTATTAGTGTATGTATTCTAATATATGGACAAGGCTTTCTTTATTGAGGTAATCTATGGTTGAATATTTAGGTTGCATGTAACTTTGCTACTACGAACAATGCTTTAATAAATATCTTTCTGCCTACATCTCTGCCTGAGTTTCTGAATATTTCTTCAGAATGTATTTAAGGGAGACTTACTGTGTCAAAACTATGAACATTTTTAGAGCATACATACACACACACATGAATACACACACACACACACACGCACACACACTGATATGGTTTGGATCTAAGTCTCCACCCAAATCTCATGTCAAATTGTAATCCCCAATGTTGGAGGTGGGGCCCTGTGGGAGATAATTGGATTATGAGGCAGATTTCCCCTTTGGTACTATCCTCAAGATAGTGAGTGAGTTCTTGTGAGATCTGGTTGTTTTAAAGTGTGTGGCACCTTCTTCCTCTCTCACTTCCTCCTGCTTGGTCCATGTAAGACGTGCCTGCTTCCCCTTCCTTTTCCAACATGATTGTAAGTTTCCTGAGGCCTCTCCAGAAGCTATTGGTACTGTGCTTCCTGTACAGCCTGCAGAACCATGAGTCAATCAAACCTTTTTTCTTTATAAATTTCCCAGTCTCAGGTATTTCTTTATAGCAGTGTGAGAATGAACTAATACACACACACACACACACACACATACATCTTCAAATTGGCCCCCAGAAATAACGTACAATTAAACTTCTAGTGCAGTTTAGACCCAAGTGCTGATGACAGAGGATTTGCTAGTTAATGACAGTCCTCTGCAGCTTGTAAGGTAAGTTGAGATAGGTGGGAGGTAAGTATAATTATCTCCATTTTTTCAAAGGAAGAAACTGAGGCCCAGAGAGGTTAAGTGACTTGGCCAACATCTGAAATGGAACTAAGTGGTCTTCTCTACTGGTTTCCCCATTCCAGTCATACCATCAGCAACCAGGGTCAGACCTTCACAGGCTCTAGCTTGGATTACCCCAGAACCACCTTGCCATTGTGGTAGCCACTAGCCACATATGGCTATTTACATTTATATTTATTAAAATAAAACACAATTTAAAAAATTAGCTCCTCTGTCTCTTTGACCATATTTCAAGTGCTTAAGAACTATAGGTGGCTACCATGTTGGATAGTACAGATACGAAGCATTTCCATCATAGAAAGTTCTATTGAACAGCATTGCTCTAGAAGGTTGGCATTCTGTCTTCTGGTATGGCTTCTCCCACCCCCACTCCCTCACACCAACTATCACTCATTCTATACACCATGGATGTATCAGATATCCTGAAAACATGAATTTGATCATATCACTCACCAGTCCAAAACCTTTATTGATCTTGTTACCTGTTATCTGCCACATTAAGAGAAAGCACAAATCCATAACTACCTTTGCTCTTCATCTCCATGCTTTTCTGAAAAATTATTACACACTGTCTGTGCCTGGACTGAGGTCCTATAGGCACAGAGATGGACAAAGCATGGACTCTGTACTCAGTAAGCCCACGATTTGATGGGTTAAAATAATACACACTGCCTGGCCTCCTGCCCTGCTTTATTATTCCTTATAGCACTTAACCACAGCCAGCATTTATTTATTGCCTGTTGCTTCCACTAGAATGCATGCTTCATGAGGGCAGCGGCTTTTTATGATTTGTTGACTTCTAGATACACAGAGCCTACTGAAGTGCTTGGCACTTAGGAGTTGCAAAACAAATATCTGTGAATGAATAACTACATTTCAGGATATTGAGCTTCCAATTCTTTATGATGGGCTAGAAAAATTGGAAATGAAGCAATGCTCCACCACAGGAGTTTGCACCTCAAGCCTATAATGTTTGAAATCTGACCTGTATTCCCTCCTGATACTCAAATGCCAGATTGCATTTCTGCAAACAACCACCATTCCCTACATTGTTGGGATAGAGAAAAAGAAATAATACAAGATCCATTTTATGGCAACTACTCGGTCCAAAGGAGGCTCCCAAGTGGGACTGTCTCCTACTTGAAAAGGTAAATCAAGCACTCAATCCTTGCAAGTTACCCAGCAGGGAAGTTCAAGGAGAATATTCACCAAACTCTCAGAAGCTGGGGCCAAAGAAATGAAATAAGCAACTCTCTGCAACTCTTCTGCTTTAATTTTTGAGAAGTTTTTTAAATAATAGGGAGCATTCAGTTTAAGGAGTTAGAATCCTTTTTTGTGTGCCTCTTCATTTTTGGCACTAATGGCAGTAATGGAGCAAGGAACTGCTTAAGGAACAGTTTAAGGAAGAGTACTGACAATGGTAGTGGCAGAACTTAGATCTTCAAACATACCACATAGAATCCCCCCATCTTTGCCCTGTTTTCCTTCATTCACCTTTATTCAGAATCTTCTTATCAAATAGGAAACATTTTCATCGCCTTCTGTTGATTTTTTTTTAAAAAACCAGTTGAAAAGCCTCTACCTTTTAATAGGAACATTTAGTCCATTCACTTTTAGTGTAACATTTTTACACATTTTTTTCCTGACAGTTGGATTTATGTTTACTATTTATTTTATTTTGTTTCTTCTATTTTATTTTCTTGATTTTTACTCCACTTTTCTATTCCATTGATGGTTTCCTTCTATTTTTTTACACTTATAATTGAACACATGCTTTTCCATTATATAAAAACAAAATGCCATTATTTCCCCTACTGTTTTCTTCTTCACTCCAAGATCATATGGCCTTTAACATATTTTTAATTCCCCACTCTTTGTTTCTACAGATGAGAACTTTAAAACTCATTTACCTGTACCTTCTTTTCCCATGCCCCACAAAGTTCTAGTTTTTCCCAGAAGAGTTTTATTATAATTAGTTCCAGACTGTTATTAGATTTTCCCAATACTTTGTCATTTCTATTTCAAGATCTTTATTTAGTACTTTCCTTACACATTCCAAGAAACTCTATAATTATCCATTTAAATTTAACCATGTATACATTAATTATTCACTGCTCTTTCTCTCTCTTCCTTAAACTGTTTAAGGAATTGTCTTCCCCTTGCCCCAATCTCCCGCAGTCTCTGTTCTGATCCCCCTTTTATTTCTGGTCAGAATCCTTCCTTTATTTCTGTCCTTAGATGGTATAGTGGTTTTAAAATAAGTCCAAAACTTCTTTGATACACCTTCCTTCATGAGGTAGAGCTTAGTCACCTCCTCTTGCATGTGGGTTGGACTAGCTTCTAATGTGTAGAATGGAGAAGTAGTGTGACTTCTCAGAGTAGGCCACAAAAAGCATTGCAGTTTCCTCTTTGCTGTCTCTTTTGGATCATGAACTATGGAGGAAGCCAGTCACTATATTTTGAAGACACTCAGGCAGCCCTATGGAGACATCCATATGGGGAGAAATGTAGGCCACCTACAATCAGCCAGCAAGGACTGAGGCCTTCTTCTATCAGCCATGGGAATCAGTCATCTTGGAAGCAGATCTCCCAGTCTCACTCAAGTCTCCAGATGACTGCAGCTGGCAAATCATCAGAATCCCTGTTGAGACACCCAGAGGAAGCCTCTTTGTCTTCTCATTATCTCTTCAACACAGCACACCTGTTCAGTTCCTCCTGCAACTTCTCAGAGGCCAGGAAGACCAGCAGGTTTCCTCAGGAATGTTCAGGCTGGCCTATGAGGTCCTTCTGCTGGAATCTCCAGGGGTTGAGGTCACTCCAGGATCTTCTATTTTTCTGTTCTTCTCCTTGGTACTCTCAGCTGCTGAAACCAAAACTCTTGCCTAGACCAGAGGGGAAATGAAATTCCATGCTTTCTGTCAGATTTTGGAAATTTGCCCACAATTTTCAGATCCTGTTGCTCACTGACCCCAGCACTGACTAACTCTGGAGGAGTTGTAATTGAATTCAGTGGGGAGGGAAGCCATTTCCTTCCCAGAGTGCCATCTCTCCACTGGCATAACCCATTGCTCCTTTGTGAGACTGACTCCCCTGTCCTCAAAATATTCAATTCATTGTCTTGGATGCAGCCGACCTTGACATAGACTATGTAGGATGGTGGATGCTAAAGATCATATTTCACTCATTTCACTCTCCCTTGTTTTCCCAGCACCTACCTAGTGCCACCAGAGACTTGTGAAATAGAGCTTATTATTTTCTCTGGTGGCTTGAGTAAAACACTGTCCCTCCCCTTTCATAGAGAAGGGTACTGGTGTGCCTACCTGGGGTCCCAAAGACATATGCTCTTGGGGTAGTTGGAATTTGGGATGAGGTTGCACTCAATCATCCCTATTATCTTGCCTGGCTTCTCCTGCAATAGTGTATTTGCTTCAGGAGTTTACAAAAGGTATAAAGTATGATCCATTGGGCTGGAGAAGAGGGGCTGAGTCTCTGTTTTGTGCAATCCATATCGGTTCTAACCCACTTCTAAGAGTCTATCTGGAGGACTTCAAGGCCTCCCCATACTGGGCATGGTGAGAATTGACCTGGCAGGTGGTTCTCCAGCAGTGTTCTGAGAGCATTGTTCTCCCTGGGCTACAGTGTGGATATCTCCATAGGGCTGCCTGAGTGTCTTCAAAATATGGGGACTGGCTTCCTCCATAGTTATTGATCCAAAAGAGACAGCAAAGAGGAAACCACAATGCTTTTCATGGCCTACTCTGAGAAGTCACACTACTTCTCCATTCTACTCATTAGAAGGCAATTGATGTCAAATATGTTTAGAAAACTTGCCAAGTATGTCATAGAGTACATGTGGATATTACATAAACAAACACAAAGCAGGTAACCAGTAAAGAAACCTATTTAAATGTATTAAACCAAAATGTCCCAAACATACATGACTATTGATTTCATTCCCCTTTTCAGCATATATTGCCCACCAGCAACCTGTGGGAGTATTTTCTGTAGATAATACTTTGGGAAACACAGGGATCCTGAAGCTCCAAGGGACCTTGGAGTTCACATGGAGTCCAGTTTTCCCCTTTAACTCGGAGGCAGTGTGGTCTAAAGCAATAGCTCTCAAAGTGTGGTCCCCAGACCAGTGTCACCTGGGAGCCTTTTGAAAATTCAAATCCTCAGCCCCCACTCAGGCCTAGTGAATCAGAAGCTCTGGGGGTGGGTTCCTACAGGCTGCATTTTTATGTCCCACCAGGTAATTTCAGTCTGAGAACCACTCCCAGTGGATTGAGAAACAAGCTCAAGCCCCATTGTCTGGGTTTAATTTCTACCCTTGCTACATAGTACCTTTGTGACCTTGGGTGAGCTTTCTAAATTCCTGTGTGAAATAGTATCCATCTCATGGGGTGGTCATAAGCATTCAGTGAATTAAATATAGAAAGCACTTGGAACAGTATCTGCAACGTGTTAATTGCCATTGTGTTCATGATTATTGCCATTATTGAATAGTTCCTCTGAATTTCCACTAAAAGGAAAAGTAGAGTGTTATTGAGACCTACTATGTGATAGGAACTAAGGTGTGGGTTGACAAGGGAGGGTTGCAAGTTGGCATCTTAAAATTCTGATATCTGATTACTGACCTTACAGAACACAAGACGTTCCTGTGCCAGGAAATGTTTTGCACTGTAACATTCTAGGAAATATCTTTTCATTACAAGCCATGGCGCTTCATTATAAACTACTGATTTTGTGAGATGAGGAACTCAGAGGGAGTAGGATCACTTCCAGCTGTATTTTCTGCATCAGCTTCTGGTAGTGATTGGAATCCCAGCTTCAGCTTCAGCAAATGACTTTTGACCTCACAGAGAAGGCCCTCCTCTAGGCACTTACACAGAGAATCTCCTTTCAGTTTGTGTTACAATAAACCCAATGACATAGTAACCTCTGCAATTTGACCAAGGTTGCTCTGTGGCAGAGCTGGGATTCGAACTCAAAGCCTCCAACTCTCTGCCTAGTGCTCCCACCACAACATTAGGGTATGTTCCATCTGGAGGACCCGTAGAGAGAGAGCATCAAGTTCAACCGGCTCAATTTGCAGAGAGAAGGTTGAAGTGAAAGGGAGCCTGTAGCTGGCTTAAGGCTGTACAGCACTGGAGTGGGTGGGCTATAGCAAAAGCTGAGCTCTGCTCCTCTAAACTCAGTGCCTTTCACTTCAAGATGTGGTGAGTCCCCAGCCTGACTCCTGCAGTTAGACATAGTGTGCAGGCTGGCTCTTGCAGATTTTTCTATTCTTTTCCAATCATCATGCCATGAGTGAGAAGGACTAGTCACCTGAGGTGGGGTGGGTGTGGATTTGCTGTCAATGGCCTCGTCCTACCGCAGATGTCCCTCTCTGGGACACGCTTGGTTGAAAATCTGCAGGAAGCTCTGGGAAAGCCAAACAAAAGGTAACTAGAATGGGCCACAGGGGGCCCATTAGTTTCCTGGAGCCTCACGGAGCATTCCCAGGAGAGATCATTGCTGGGAGTGTGTGATCAGCGCAGGCACCATCACAGGCAGCTGCTGGCATATTAATATTCCAGATAAATGGCTTTTGGCTCAGGCAAAAGATTCTGCTTTGGAGCAGGGTTCTTTTTGAAGCTCCTAAGAGGGGCAGCTTGCAAAAGAAGGCGAAGGAAAAAGGCAGCTTTGCAGAATGATTCCACTCGAAACCCTCTGCTCCCATCCATCTCTGTTTATTTTGTTCCTCTGCCTCTCCTGATTCATGGCAGGCTCACAAAAAAGGAGACAGAGAGCTCAGCTGCACACATCCTCAGGGAGGAAGACAGTCAGCCATTACCCAGGACACTAAAGCGGCCATCTGCACAACCCATCAGCTGTGGAGCCTCACCACATTGTGCTTGAATCCTAGCTCTGCCATTTCCCAGCTTTGTGAGCTTGGCTGGATCTCTTAACCTTGTTGAGCCTCAGTTTTCTTGACTGTAAAATGGGAGAGGATAACGTTTTCCCTAAAGGGTGGCTGAGGATTAAATGCAGCCAGGTACTTAGCACAATGCATGCTGGTAGGTGAAGGTAGGTGCCATTATCACAAAGGTGGCAGCTCAGAGCAAACAGAGCTAGCTGAGTGTCCTGAGCAGGGCTGGTGACATTCATTCCCTGCAGTGAACCTGCTCACTGGCTGATGAGGGCCCCACTTCTTGTGCTGGATCATGCGGAGTGTGTCCAGATGTTTCAAACTTAGGGAAACTCCAGCCTAAAGTCCTTTAAATCTAATTTTATAGCTTCAGAATCTGAGACCCAGAGAATGACTTGCTCAAGCTCACATAGCAAATTAGATGCTAGAGTGGAACAAAGCCTTGTTTTTTCCTGTCTTTCTCCGTGTATAAGATACATTCTCCGAAGGAGCCTTACTACTTGAGGCCTTTCTCTCTTTCCCTGAAGCCCTGCACTTAGAAAGGGCCATATTTGTCACTGCAGGTCTATGTCTAGCAGACCAGACCAGGCCAGACTGGCAGAGGGGACATATGATGTAGATGTTCCCAGACCTTGTCTGCATGGGGGTCACCTGGTGAGCTGTTCGGAAATGGGTCTCCAGTCCTGCCCCTAGAGTAACTGGGGAGGGGAGCAGTGTAGGCTGGGTCCCAGGAATCTGTGTCCACAGTGCTCCCCTGAGAGCTCTGTGAGGAACAGGTGGGAGGCCTTCCGGCCTGGGAGGTCCTCATCCCCCACCACCGGGAGGGGCATTGCTCCTGATTCTTGAGTGACCCTGAGCAAGTTACCTGTCTTAGACTCAGTTTCCTCATCTGTGCCGTGGAAGGCAAATGCTCCTTTTCTCAGGGATTGTGGGAACCAAACAGAAAAATATGTGGCAGTGTGTCTACCGCAACACCTGGTTGGGGTAGATACATGAAATGCTTGCTCAGGCAAGTCCAGGAGTGCCCAGCACAGCACCCAGACCAGCATGTCCCATGGAGGGACATCACCCCATCTTCCGTGGTGACCAGAGGTAGGCTTTCAGTGCAGATCTAGGCCTGGACTGGGCCCCCAGCAGGGCTGGCCAAGGTACTGAGCCTCAGGATGTGGGATACAAGGCATGATACAGGCAGAACAATGACAGCAACAATAGGGCAGTTATGTGTGCTTACCATGAGCCACACATGCACCAGGCACGCTGGACAGTCAGTCATTTCTCCTTTACCTGGGACACAGGAGGGAGCCCCATTTGACAGTGGAGGACAGGTACCTAAGGGCCATGCCCACGGTCTCACAGGGGCATAATGCCTGGTCCCTCTAGCCCTGGTGGCTCCCACCTCCAGCTATGGAGGAAAGGGCTTCTGGGGCATTGGGGAGAATGTTCCCCAAGGTGGCCACCAGCCTTTTGGGCTGCAGAATCAGGGACACAGGAGCTCAAGGCTCGGCACTGGGCCAGGGTTTGAGCAGGCAAGTCTCACATCTCTCACACCCTTGAGCCCCAGATGTGTTCATGACCAGAAAAAGATGCTGTTCCAGGCCTGGCTGCCTCACAGAACCAGTGAGAGGGCCTCAGGAGAGTGAGAACTTGACAGCCCCTGAGGAATACAAAGCAATTTTCAGTGTGAGGAAGAAGATGCTAAGGATACAGAAGGAGTGGGAGGAGAGAAATGCATTGCTCCAAGTCCAAGAAAATGATCATTATCAAAAGCCCAATTTGAGCTCTTCCATGTACCCAGCATGTCCAGGGCTGGGACATGATCCATTCACCAACAATATCCCATCCCTCTCAGAAAACACAAAGTGCTGTCTCTGCCCTTCCCCCTAAGGACAGTCCAGTGTCTTGGGCACCTGTGCACCACTGCTCCTCAGCCATTGGGAACCACAGTGCATCCTGAGAGTTTCTCACTGGGACAAGACAGAGCTCAAGAGGGATGTCCCAACTTTTGGGGGTGGACGGCCACCAGACTAGGACTGATGCCTCGTTTCTAGGAGACGTGCAGGAAATACCAAGGCCGCTGAGGAGTGAATCACCATCTAATTCTCCTGGAACTGTCAGGAGGAAGGAGCCTCAAAAAGATCAACGTGAGATCAGGCCAGGGCATATGCTTCCCCTACTGCCACATGGTTTGCCAGGGATTCATCCATGAGGTCATATTACTGTGCCTCTGAGTTTGATTGCAATCATTTAATTCTAAGAGTCTATGACCCTCTGGCATTCAGTTCCACCATCCATCCACTGCTTACCGGCATTCAGAGTATCCTTGGGAAGCAGACTTCAAACCCTAATTGCACACCTCTCATCACAGGGAATCATTCTCTCCCTTGTCAGCCATTTCATCTCCCAATGGCTCTGGCCTTGTTAGAAAATTGTTTCTAGTGTGAGCTAATATGTCTGTCTCTCTGGGGACCCACCCACTCTCCCTGTCCCTTGACAGGGCTACACCCTTTAGAGATCTTGGAGGTGAAGTCTTGCCCCTGTCTGCATCCTCATGAAACAGGAAGTGACCAGAGACATGAGATGCACCATCTGTATCAAACTCCTAGGGAGCATTAGGCAATTTTTTTTTCACTCTTTTCTGTAGAACTTTCCCATCTGTTAGCAAATGAAGGCAGGTCTGATGCTGTTATTCCTATTTTATTGATGAAAACAATGAAGCACAGAGCAAGTAACTGAACATCAAAGGCCACGTGTTGATAAGTTGAAGAAGTGGACCTGAGATTCAGGTCATCATCCTCTAAGCCCGAGGCTATCTAGGATGTATTGTGTGAGGTTCAGGGTCTGAACTGCAGGGGGTTCTGGGGTGTCCCACTGTCCTTCAGGGAACTTGGCCTCATCACACCTTTTCTGACTAGCACACAGCCCCCTGCCCTGTGTGACCTTAGGAGCAGGGGACATTTTATTTCTTAGACTAGGGCCAGACAGCCCAGGCTGCTGGCTTTCCTCCAGCAATTCTTGGGGCTGCTTCAAGCAGAAATGTGTGGAAACTTGTGGAGTTCGTGAGTAAATGGCTTCATGGAAGTGCCTGTTAAAATTTCCTCTGCTGGAGACTAAAGTAGACAGAGCCAAAGCCAGTGGGCCTCCCACCTCCCTCACGGTACCCCTGGGTCTCATTCCTCTTTCACTCCAGCCCAGCCCTGGAAAACCCACACCCTTGTCTAAACACCAGCACCAAGCCGACCCAAGCAGAGACCATATGTGTTAGATTATATTATTGTTTAAAATATTTGCTGATCTTTTCCACTGAAGATTATTCCTCCCTACCCCATTAGGCTTGGCCATTTGATTCGATTTAGCCAATGAAATCTGAGCAGAAGTGAAGTGTGCTACTTCTGAACAGAAGCATTAAGAGCTATGGAATTCTCTGTTTTTCCTCAGCCATGAGACTAGCTATGCTCCAGATAGAGGCTGCTCCCTCTGCCCAGTACTGGAATGACAATGGCATAGAACAGAAAGGATATAGAACTCAAGTGAGAACTAAGCCTTTGCTGCTGTAAGTCACTGAGAGTTGAGAGTTATTTGTTAGTGCAGCATAACTTAGACAAGCCTGACTGATACACCAGACATGGCAGGAGGTAGTGTGTTGTCAAGAGAGATGGGCCCTAGGGTCCCTCCAGAGCAAATCTCCCATGACAAAAAAAAAAAAAACCTCCCCATGTGGGAAGAGAGAGAAAATGCCTGCAGGTAGACCCAGAGGTGAGGGAGCTTTATTCCCCCGACTACCCTCTGCAAACTTCACTGACTCAGAATGTAAAAGGCAGAATTTGCATTTGCCTCCATCTCCCCACACTTCCCCAGCCAGAAAGCTTATTTGGGGCCTCTGATAGGAATGATGTGATGCCCAATTTTTACTCAATTATTGATTTTTATCCTCAGGAGAAAATAGTTTGTGATCTTTAAATAAGGAAGGAAAACAGTTCCTGGAATTGATTCCTGAGTAATTTAATCACCTTTTGTTCAGATAACTCAGAGCTGACTCAAGGATTAGCCACATATTGATGCATGGACTGAATTTCCAGCGATATCCACATGCAGAGGGACCTAGGGAGCTTCACTGCCACCCCTTCTCCACTGCTCTGTCTCCTGGGAGAAGCACTGTGCAGAGAACTGCTTTGGACCATACTACCTTCCAAAGCACCCAGACAGAGGAGTGGGAGGGCCACTGAGACCACACTCATGCCTTTAAATACAGAAAGGAAACTGATGCTCAGAAAAAGCACACACCAAAAAATCTTGAGGTGCTGGGATGTGTTATGTAACAGTTTTCCTCATCTGTGGAAGAGAAAACGATTGTCTGAGTGGAGGTCAGGAGGCTGGCATCTGGCTCCTGCTTTCTCCCTCGCAGTTGCAGCAACACCTTGGCAAGCCATCATGTCTTGGAGTCTCAGCATTACTAACAGAAGGCTGGTTTCTGTCATTCATTTACTCAATCATTCACTTAATAATCACTTTCCAAACACCTGCTATCTACCAGACACAGCATATAGATGACAAAAACTAATGAAAGTAAAATGAGGTGTGGTATGTTGGAAAAGTGACCACAGATTCTTCCCATCTCTATGCCATTTTTTCATCAAGACGTAGAGTGTAGGTAGACTTGGACATGGGTCTTTCTTGACCGTGTGAATTTCTTTGGCCAATAGGATGATAGTAAATGTAACATAGCAGAGACTTATAAAGCCCCTGCATATTGCAACTTCCTTCTTTCCTGTGCTTGTATCCCTGAGACCACCATGAGAATAAGCCCAAGCTATTCTGCTGCAGGATGAGAGTCATGTGTCCCAATTCTTCCTATGTCTCATGCTGACAGCCTGCCAACCACTGGCATGTGTGCACAGCATACCAAGACTGTCCAGCCACCAGCCTACCCGTCGACTGACCACAAATGCATGATGGTGTCCAGAAACAATCGGCTACACCAGAAAAAACACACCCAGATGACCCACATAATTGTGAGAGAGATAAAATGATTGTTATTTTAAGCCATTAATTTTGGGGGTGATTTGTTACAGGGCAAAAGCTAACTGACACAAAAAGGAAGACATCCATTGAGCATCTTTTCATGCTAGATAAAGGCCCTTTACACAGATTTCCTTATTACATCTTTACTATAACCCTGATGAGGTAGATAATATGCACCTCACTTTACAGTTGAGAAAACCAAGGCTGAGAGAGGTCAACCCACTAGTCAGACCAAAGCAGTAGGAGAGCCAGAATTAGAACTCTAAGCTAAGATGGGCATAACCTGCCAAGGAGGTACCTGCCAAGGGAAGGGTTTGTGCAGCCAAGTCTGAGTAGACTCTGTGCTTTGCAGGCTCAGAATTCTTGGTCTGTAGGCTATACAACCCACCCTGAGGCTTCACTCTTGGTGCCCTGCAGAGCTGCATGCTGTGCAGGGAAAAAGTATGATGAGTCCAGAAAGCCTGAAAAAAGATGGGGTCATGATGAAAGATATGAGGAGAAGAGGTCAAGGCAGTGCTTTGCAGCTGAAATGCTTCATAAGACCAGCTTATGGGAGCCTGCTTCTAAATGATCAATTCCAATCTCATTATGACCACAGCTGCCATTAACTCAGGAACTAATTGCTATTAGCTTACAGAAACTCAAGAGGGTTTAGTTGCAAAAATTCCACGACATGGGGCCATCTCACTGCTTAAATGGCCACATTCCTGTTATTAATTCCATTCGACTATTAGCTTATTACTGTGAAGTTATTATAACTTTGTATAAAGTCCTTGAACCGGATGTATGTCCTCCATGTACATTTCATTATGGGGCACAGAGTGCACCCAGAGGTTCGATATTTTAATTTTCATTTTCTTTAAAGTATAGCTTATTTAAAAGCATCAGGAAGGTTCTTGATTTGGAAGACAGCTCTGTAAGCAAAAGCCCTAACAAAAACCAGACTTTGCTCAGCGTTTTGATGCAATTAAGGTCTTGGCAAATGTAGAGTGAGTCTGAACAGCAGAGCTGAGCCCTGGAAGGGCCCTGGGAAAGTCTGGTCCATTCTTATGTTACAGTTGGGGAAACTGAGGACTAGACAGGAGGCAGGACTCAGGTGAGAAAACATGCCATGTCAGCATCCGACAGACGGCACTATCTGAAACAACCAGCTCTCTGTTTTAGATGAATTAAAAGTCTGCTGAAGATGCCAAGTATGTAAGATTACCCACACCAGACCATTTCAGCAGGGTCTGCAATCTTGCCTGTGAAAAATACCTACGTGCTAAGAAACGGGCCAAGATGCAATCATTCACTCCTTTCCAGTGGAGAGGCAGCTGGATGGAGAACTACATGACAGTGTGTAAAATTAGACATATTTAACGGGTGACGACAAGGTTCTCTCTGTCTGCGTTCAGAAGCCTCCCTTAATAAGATCCAGTTGGTTAGTTAAGAAAATAGGAGTGTGTACAATTACCAAGTTCACCGTTTGTTTTTGTTTAACTTTGTAGCTTCTTCCCAAGATGCCTTCAGGCATATCTGGAAAAATATCAGCACTTGTTGCTAAGCAGAGTCTGGGCCTGGGAGGTATTCTCTAAATGCTCCATGGAGTCCCTCTGTGGTCAGGTCCAGGGGGCAGCTGGTAAAGAGGGGTTAGTGGGGCCAGGGCTCTGACACCAGCTCTGTCTCTCACTGGCTGCGTGGTTGTGGAGTGTCACGGTCCCTCCTTGGAGTCTCAGTTTTCTCATCTACACAACTGAAGAAGCAAAATGGAATGTCCTCAGTCCTTTCCTCTTCCACATGTCTATTCTAAATCTCTTTTATTGGATTTTTGCTCTTAAAAGCATGGAGGAGGGAGGTGATAAGACAGAGCAAAGAAAATTGGCAGCTCTCGAGTGCAGGGCTTTCTCTGGGGTCAGGGTTTCTGAAAGGATCCTAATTAAAGCCAAGTGAGCTCTTTCGAGTGAAGATCTCGGCAGAGTTGCTTGTTGACCTTGAGAGGTAGGGATTGCTGAGTGACAGAGAGAGAGAAAGAAGAGAAAAGAGAGAGGCGAGGAGAAAAAGGAGTCAGAAAGGAATAAAGAAGAAGGAGAAAAGGAGGTGGAGGGGGCAGAGGGGTGGGGAAGACAAGCAGCCTCAGATGAGGGAGAGAGTTAAAGCAAAGAAACAAGTTGGCAAAAATCAGGCAGGAGGAGCAGAGAGCAGAAAAGAATAAAAGGTAAGGAGGGACACAAATGGAGAAGCGGGGGATAGAAATGCACGCATCTATCAGTTAATTTCTAGAGCATACAAAATAGAAATAATCCTCCTTCAAAGGGTGCATTTGAGGGTGAAGTGGGAGACAGTATGACATGAAATGAAAGCCGGAAGCATTTTTCAATGCGGACACATAAGCAATGCTTTAATTATTAACTGATTGCTTGTGTATGTGCGTGCATGTGCACACACACACATGGGCAAGTAACAGGCCATTGTGTCCAAGCATTGTGAAACATGCCACAGAATCCATTGGTCAGAGTCAATATTTCCTCAAAATGGCAGTCATTTAGCCATCGTGCCTGTTTCCGCTCTCAGAATGTAACTAACATCTTAAGTCAATAGCTTGATGGAATCCCTGCAAATCCCTTCTCTCTTGCTGCCACCTGGAGAGACATAGTTGTGTGTTTTACCTGGAAATAAAGCAGCTGCACCCCTAGGGCAGGCAGGTGAAGAGACAGCGATGATCTCATTGCCTGCCCAGGCCATTTTCCTCATGACCCACGTTGCAGCTGGTATGCAGTCTGCAGCCCTCTGATTTAGCCAGCTTGGGGTCCCCTTGCTCAATTGCAAGAGGACAGGAGCTCTGGGAGGCTGAGGAGGGAACCTGGCTCAGTGGCTGTGCCCCTTCCTGTTTTCTTGCTTCTGGGTCAGGTGATTCGGCCTCAAACACCACACAAAGATGAAATATTTTGTTCCGTCACTGCTCGGTAACTCTTCTCCTAGGTCCCCGGAGTCTCTGAGCTGTGAAAACAAAACAAAACAAAACAAAACAAAGCCCATCTCAGGACAGCTGAGGCCCTTTTGCCCTCTTGGTTTGCCTTGATTTTGTTAGTTCCACCTAGAGGACAGGACTAGACACTGTGGTCCAAGTTGGGAAGATAAAATGTTGTCTGTTTCTGAAGCAAAAAAGCTGAGGCTGAGATAACAATTAGCATTGATAAGGTCCCTAGAGGGGCTTGAAAGATAACCCTGGCTTGTTTGTCAGCTTCCGTGTGAGGCTGTGAGCCCACCGGGTATGGTTAGCACTTGAGTTATCCCCTGGTTTGTGGGTAAACTAGAACTCCAAGAAAAAAGCAGCTCTGATTTGTAGAATTCACCACTTTCCATGGTGTAAATACTCCCACTACTGCCAATTTCAACCGGTAGGTGGTGACATCACAGAAGGAGGAGCTGGAAAGAGAAGAAGATATTCAGCTCTTGCTGTTCTGGGAGGAAGTGGCCCCAGCACATCACTGTTTGGAACGATTTTCTCAGGGCTTCCTTTCCCTGCTCATAACTTTCTTCAATACAGGGCCCATCCTGTTGCCCATGAGTTCTTCTAAAACATGGGAACGATTGTGGTGCTTCCTGGGTTATAAACCATCAATGGCTCCCCATTGTCTATGAGATAAAACCCAAAGTTCTTAGCCCAGCATTCAAGGCCTTTTCAATTTGGCCTCACTCTATTTTTTTTTTCAGCCAGATACATGACCCATGTAATATGCACCATATTTGGACTCTGATGATTGCTCTCCTGTTCTCACTCCCCTGGATTATAAGTTCCTCATGGGCAGACAGTCTGTGTTCTTCCTTTTTGCAGCTCCATCTCCTCACACATTGTATGTGCTCCCCAGATGTTGCAGGAAGGAGGGGAGGGAAGGCCCTGGGTAATATTGGTTAATGCTGGACCGCTGGCCTTTCCCTACAGGGCCTGTGCTCACCATTTCCTCCATGGCTCTTGGCTCTTGCCCACCCTCTGCCCAGTGTGCCCCTCCTACCACTTCCTCCACCGTCAAACTCCAAACCCATGTCTCCTGGCTCTAGCATCAGCTGTGCACGGGGATGTCTTCTCCCCTGCCAATCCATCCATTCCACGGCAGACATGAGTCGAGCTTCCCCTACATGCCAGAGGCAGCTCCTGGCCTGTGCTGGGGAAACAGCTATGGATGAGACAGATGACATCCTTGCCCTCCTGGAGCTGATACATGGGGGAGATCGATGATCAAAAGAATAGCAGCAATGCCCCGAAGCTAAAGGGGACAGGAGAAAGCTGGAGCAAAGAGGGTGTCGCAGGGGCTCCGGTTTGATAAGAACAGCAGGGCAGCCATCTCGAGGAGAAGCTCTGTGAGGGGAAGCATCACGTCTTTGTCTCCCCCATGGAGTCTGGCCTCTTGTGCCTCCTCCAGGCCTATCTGTGGATTCTTTCCTTCATCTTACGTAGTCAGAACATCCCTTATGAAGCTTCTTCCCCTGAAGAAGTATGCTTCCTTCTGTTTCTTTCTGAGAATGGCCCTGTCCTTGACCTTAGCTCTCTCTTGAGATGATGCACTCTCGCTCTCATCTTGTCTCCACAGCTTTCCTGCTGCCCCTTTGCTCTGACATCCACTCCTAACCGCCACAAAATCCAGTCCCAACCATAGTCAGTGACCCTGAAGCCCCACCCAGGCACTTCTCAGTCCTTCCCTTGCAGGACCTCTGTGGGGTTGGACCCACTGAGCATCACCTCCTGTGGAGATGCTCCCCATCCCTGGACTTGCCTTTGCTCCCTCAGGGTCTTTCTTCTGACTCCTCTACTTCACTCCCAGGACATCAACCTCCACCTCCATCTATAAGCAGGTTGCACCCCCAGCCCACACCTACAGCCACCGCCTCTCTCCTGAGCAATGGGCTACAAAACCAGCCCCTTCATGGCCATCCCCCGCCTTGAGTGGCCCACAGGCCTTGGACATCAGTGGGTGTGATTGTCGCTCGGATCAGCCACTCTCCTCAGGTCCCTGCTCGTGAATGGGTCCACTGGTCAGCCAGGACCCCAGCAAAGAACCTGGGCGCCACCCCAGACTCCTCTCTCTCCCATACTTGCCTCAATAATTCAGCAATTCCTGCTGCTTTTATACCCTAACTGATTTCCAAGTTTATTTCTCCATTTCTGCCACCGTTCCCATATTTGTTATTCAGGCCCTCACTTCCTCTCACCTCCTAACAGATTTCTCTGACCCAGGCTGGCCTCTGATTCACACAAAACCTCCAGAATAATCCTTCAGAAAAAGAAATTTGCCCACACCCCTCCCTGTGTAGACCCATCCTGTGGCTCCCTGTAGCCCACAGGGGAGGCCCACACTCCCAGGCCCGTCCCGCAGGCCCTCTGGGGCCTGGCGCCTGCCTGTCTGCCTGTCTGCCTGCCTGCCTCTCACCACACATCCTCACTCTGCCTGGCCCTCGGTATTCCAGGCACACCCGGCTCCTTGTCATTCCATGCACTCAGCAGGCTGTTTCATGGCTCAGATCCTGTGCTTACTCAGGGTCCTCTGCCTGGAATAGCCCAAATTTCTCCCCCAGCCAGTCCACCTGGCTCACCCTTCCTGACTCTGCACCTCTCAGCTAGGCATTCCCTGCTGCCAGAAACTTCTCTCACTGCCAACCCATCCCTGAACAGATCCCACAGGAGAGACTCCTCTCCCTGTTCCGTGCACCCCCACCACACACACACCATGCTGTAATTCCCCTTTTGCAGGCATTTCCCCAGATTTTGAGGGGAGCACACAGCCATGTCATACTCGTCTTTCACCCTCCATGCATAACTTATATTGTTCACTTGAAAAATCATTTGCTCAACTAGTTCAGTGCCAGGTACCTGGTTAAAAGACAGGAAAGAAATGTACACTTGGCAGGGAAGCAGGACAGCATCATGGTTCCTGCCTTTCTGTTTAAGAGCTGTGCACCCTTGGTAGGTCCTCAACCTGTCTGGGCCTCTGTTCCATCACCTGTAAAATGAGCTGATAGCAAATCAGCTCATCAGCGGGTTGCAGGAGGATTCACTGAGATGTGCACCGCTGAGCGCTTTGAACAGTCAGCTCCTCTTGTTATTCCCAGCACACCACGGGACCTGCTCACGGACATATGTTATTCCACTCACTTTTCGTAAGGCTCTAGTGAAATAGGTGTTGTTATCCTGACTTTCCCTGTCGGGGAACTGTTGGCAGAGGCTGAGTGGTCTCCCAGGTCTCCCACGCAGTCAGAGATGGAGCAAAGTGTCACCAGCTCTGTCTCTCTGCTCAGAACACCTTGGGGTTGCTCCTCTGCTGACCTAATTTCAAGGGAAAGAGAGACTCTCCATAGAGTCTGAAGGAGACCATTTCCTGCAAGCCAGAGAAAACCCTGTGGTGGGCAGCCACCTGAGGACACAGGGTCCCTTGGGTAACTTCTCCAATGCCCACAGAGCTGATGGGAGAGTTTCTGGACCATCACGGTTCAGACAGGAAAGCTGGATTGTGTGTCTCTAGGGGAACCTCACCACCCTTTGGGGTGATGTCTGAGCTGACAGCCTGGCCAGGTGCCTGTCACACAAAGCTGCTTCTTCCCCATCAGACGGACTCCTGGGCAGGGAGTGGGTGGTGGGGCACAGGTGGGGCTTACCTGACAGGGCCTTTCCAGCAGGGCCCCCTTGGGGTCTAACTGGCCTCTGCCCTATGCTTGCTGTGTTGGCAGGATGCGTGCTTGGATTTCAGCACCTGGCCCCTCGCTCAGCATGCCTGCCCTCAGAGTTCATGTGCAGGGATAAATGCCCCTCTATTTGGGATCTAGAGGTGCCTGGCAGGGACTCAGCCCCTATGGGGTTTCCTGTTCTTCCAGGAGCTATGTCCAGTGGAGGCTCTGGCCTCACACAATGCTGGCCTCCCAGCTTGCCATCCTCAGCACAGCAAAGTCTCCAGGAACTGTTCCCATGGGATGCCCAAGTAGTGGGGCCCCCAAGACCTTTGGGAAATCCACCCTCTGGGGTCACTTTCCTCTATAAACAGCCAAGGTCAAATGACACATGTGTTTCTGATTTGGGAGGACTGGGCACCAGGGTTGGGGAGGGTGCAGATCAAAGGGTCAGGTAGCTCGGAGGAAGCCTGTTTATAGAATGGGGAGATGGAAGACCTTTTTTATTTCCTAATCAGTCAGCAGAAGAGACTTTCTGAGGGGGTGCCTCTGATCCCAGAGGGAGTAGAGGGGCTGGTGCTAAGAAAAAGGCCCCAGCCCACAGTCCTGGGAACAGATTCCTGGCTTTGCCCTTATTCATTCCATGGCCTTATGCACATCTTGTTTCCCTCATGAGACTTTGTTTCCACATCAGCATGCTGGGAGACACACCCAATTCATCAATTTCCCCATTTGTTATTTATGAGTGTCTGTGGGCCAGGCCCAGTGCCAGGTACTGGAGACAGAGAAAGGAAAGCCTCAGCCCACAGTCTCAATGCTCTGGGGAACCGGGCCATCAGCTCCACTCTGAGCGAGGGAAAGGCCAAGGGGAGCTTTGCCCAGGTATGTGGAAATACAGAGGGGTTTTTTGATAGGTTAGAAGGTGGCCCCCAAAAGATAGATCCAGATCCATGGACTCCCAGTACCATGAATGTGACCTTCTTTGGATAGAGGGTTTTTACAGATGTAATTAACTTACTGAAGTCACCCTGAATTATCCAGATGGGTCCTAAATTTGATGACACATGTTCTAATAAGAGATAGAAGGTGAGAAGAAACAGACACAGGGAGAAGACAGCCACATGAAGGCAGAGGCAGAGACTGGAGTGAAGCATCTACAAGCCAAGGACTGCAGGCAACCACCAGAAGCCAGGAGAGAGGCCTGCAATGGGTTGTCCCTCACACCCCTCAGGAAAAGCCGCCAGGCCAACACCTTGATTTGGGACTCCTGGCCTCCAGAACTGTGAGAAAATGAATTGCCACTATTTCAAGCCACCTGGGCAGTGGTGCTCTGGTGCGGCAGTCTACAGGCAACCGAGTGTCTAACCCACACCCAGGAAGGTTGTCTTGGGAGGTTTCTGAAGCAACGGCATTGGAAATGAGTCCTGAAGTTGGAGTAGAAGGTCATCAGGTTGCAGGGAGGCAGGCAGGAGGCCTTCAGGAGGCCTTACCAGAGCGTGCACAGGCATGAGGCAAGAACAAGCACTGCAGGGGCTGAGGACAATGATCTAGTAGGACTGGAGCCTGGGAGCCCACAGAGGACCACAAATGATCCAGTAGGACCTGAGGCTGGGAGCCTGCGGAAGACAGTGCCAAAGATAGGCCTACTCTAAAGATGGTACTCTGTTGACCCAGAGTCTGGACGTCATCGTGAGGGTAACGGGCTCATTAAAAGTGTTCAGTAGGGGAGTGCTCCAGTCAGGTGTGCTTTGGAAAGGTTTCACAGGAACCCAAAGAGAAGAATGGATCCAGAACTGACCCGTCCAAGACCAGGAGGTCTGTTTGGCAGCAATGCCAGCCTGGAATGGTGGGAGCTGGAGCGGGCAGAGGTGAGGCAGGCACAGAGCCCAGGGGATGGGAGGACACAGGGGGAGGAGGCACCATCAGCAGAGCCTGGACCGCTTATTGTGGGGCCCTCTAGGAGGCCACCCAACTAGGGGTCTGGATGACGGCATCATTCCACTTACTGAACCATGGAGACAGAGTGGCCTCAGGAGTCCACGATGAGTTAGGTTTGGGGACATGTTGTATCTTCATGCGATTGCTAAGAGGATCAAGGGACTACAACATATGCAAAGTGCCCAGCACAGTGGCCAGCCAGTGGTGCTCAATATTTATCAGGAGACTGCAGAAAGAGGCCCGAGGGAGGGACTAGACACTTGTCTCCCTCTCCATGCCTGGCACCATCTGCAGTGCTGGGCACAATAGGTGCTCAGTGAATGCCCACAGAATTGAAATATGGGCTGGACCTCAAACACCATCTGCCAGGTCATAATAAGCCCAACACTTTGCAGCAAGAGATTCATCCCACAGACCACATCGACATCCACGCAGTTGCAGGGAAATCAATCGGTCCGGCTCCAGCTGTCGAAACTAGGAGCCGAGAGGAACCTTGGACAAATAGTCCTCGGCTCAGCACTTTCTCCGTCTGGAAAGAAAACCAAGTGGGGGCAGGGGAGGAACACCAGGCCATCAGAAGGTTATGAGGCCATAAATAAGAGATTTGTGGTAAATAAGCTGGCGAACATACCCGCTGGCTGCTCTTTTTTATCACTCACCTAGAGAGCAAAATTCCCCCGCATCTTTTTTGCAGGCCAATAAATATCCTTCAAGGAGGCTGTATTTACAGAGAGAGCAAGGCGGGTGCGGCTGCTCCACAGGCCCCATGTCAAGAAGGAACAATGTATGGCCCTAAAGAGAATGGCTGCGTGGGGAATCGATGCAAATGCAGTTTCTTTTCCCAGGATGATGCTCCTGAGCAGGGTTCAGCCCGAGTTCAAGGATTGTGCTCAGGCGGGTGCTGCGGGGACCTTTACATGGAGGAGGTGAGTCTCCCCGCTAGGCAGGGTCCCCAGCTGCCTCAAGCCAGCTCTAGGGCTCTGCACCCATGACCCTTTCTCCAAAATGAAAGAGGCCTAAAGGTTACACTCCAGGACCTCTAGATCAACCACCAGGTGTTATGCCACAAAAGGAATCATTAAGGACCTACTGTGCGCCAGGCACAGTAGGTAAATGGAAACAAGGACAGACAAGGCTCCTGCCCTCCAATCAGAGAGCTGGGATTGAGTGGCTTCACCCAATAGTGGGGAAGGCTGGTCAGAGGGGCTGGCATCTAAGCTGACACACCCAGTGGGATTTGAACATGAGCAGAGGGGAGAGGGTCCTGAGTAGAGGCCATGGCCTGCTCAGAGCACCCCAGGTAAGAGACATGGAAGCAAGGTGCCAGGAGGAGGTGGAAGAACATCTGACAGCTGGAGCGCAGTGGGTGAGAAGAAACCAGGTGAGAAGAGGGACTGGAAAGAAAGCAGATTGCTTTCTGAGATGTGGCTCCTGCAGACTCCTCCAGCCCTCAGGGACTTTTTTTTGTAGGGGCAGTGGGAGGCCACTTCAGGTTCTTAGTTAGGAGAATGACATTCCCAGGGAGCTCTCATTTCTAAAAAAAAGCAATAGACAATTTTTCTCATGACCACTATGCTTTGGGTATTGTCCCCTTCATCTTGGAATAATGCCCAGCAAAAAAAGTGCTTAATAAATGTCAGCGGAACCACGGAGTCAACGTCTGAAATCCCCCACAGAGCAGACCTCGCAAGCATATTTTCTATTTGAGTGACCCAGGAAAGCGGTGCTATGGGCAGCGTTTTGCTTTTTGCCTGGGAGATGAAGGGGGGCAATGTGGTGGCAGTTGAGTGACTTGCCCAAGGTCATCCACAGGCTTAATGGCTGAGCTGAGATTGGATTTCAAGTGTTCTGTTTGTTAAAAAGAGCCCAACATATGCAGCTTAAAAAGAGAGCTAGAAATAAAAGTGGGACCAAGACTTAGAAGACAGGGAGAGAGGCAAGAAGAGCAAGAAGGAGAAACAGTGTTGGCTGACAGGCAGATGTCTCATCTTCCTATACCTGTACCACTTGGGGCTTTATTTACAGAACTTGGTGTAATCACATAGGATGTAACATCTTTTAAACATTTACCAAACCAAGATATAAGCTTTTAAACCTACACATGCATTCACATTTGACCATGGTACATTGTTTTACTTTATGAAGAATGGCAAACACTGCTTTGTAAACATCTGGCTGGTCTTTTTTCAAAGCCAGACGTGGTAAACAAAAAAAGACAAGTCCATAGGCTACACCTGCTAGGAGCAATGACCAGGATTTCTTAAACCATGTACATGTTATTCCTTTTGGACTCAGCTGAAGATACTTGCTCCTGCCCTAAAAAGCCTTCGAGTTTCTAGAAGGCTGAAAAGCAGGAAAAAGAGGAGCTCTGCTTTTCAGTCTATAGCAATGCAGGGAAGTCAGATAGGGTGACATGTCGCAGACGCACCCACCTCGAGTTCAAGGGGAAGGAAGAAGGAGGCCTTCTTCTGTGGCCTTCTGGCCTGTATATTATTTGCAGCCAGGCTGTTAGAGAAGAGCCACATGGGAGCCTGTTGGAAGGGCGGTTAGCTGCGTGCTTGTTCCGTTCTTTATGAGGGAGGCATTTCCTAAACCTGCCACTGGCCCTCTGGCTTCTTGCATGTATACAGGTTGAACATCCCTAATCCAAAAATCCAAAATCCAAAATGTCCCAAAATCTAAAACTTTTGAGCACCAACATGACCCCACAAGTGGAAAATTCTACACCTGATCTCATGTGACAGGTCCCATATATTACTAAAAGTATTGTATAAATTACCTTCAGGCTGTATGTGCATGGTATATACAAAAACATACATGAGTTCTGTGATTAGATTTGGGCCTCATCCCCAAGATATCTTATTATGTATATGCAAGTATTCCAAAATCCCAAAACACTTCAAATCCAAAATACTTCAAATCCAAAACACTTCAAATCCAAAACACTTCTGGTCCCAAGCTTTTCAGATAAAGGATACACATCTGGTACAACCTGTCAGAGCTCCTGGGGAAGAGGAGCTGGCAAGAAGATTTGGATGCAAAGCACACACCACATTAACAAAGCAGAAACCTCATGGTCAGCTTCTGGGCTCTCTCCTGGTGATCATAGCTGGCTAGTGATGTTGGTAAATAGATAACCACTGGATAGAGGGGCAGTCAGGGAGGCAGCTGGCAAAATCTGAAGTGTGACTGGCCGTGGACACAGGATAAGACCTAGTTGCTCGAGCCCTCACTGTATCTGTGATTGCTTTGAGACTTTAGGCAGGTCATTTGCCCCAGTAGGAATTAGAATCCCCATCCTGTTGTCTTCATAAGGCAATTGTGTGGTTGCAGAATGAGTGCCAGTGTGAATATTTGGAAAACTGTGATGCGCACTGTACATACATAAGAGAGAAGTGGTGTGTTATTAGGCTGTTGGCAAACACTTACCACTGTACAAGACCTGCTAAACTTCCTTTCAGAGGCAGGCTTCCCAAGAGACAGAAACCAGTCAGCACCCTGAGCCCAACCCAGGCTTTAGGCTGAGTTGGAAGCCTGGGCAAGGAGAGAAGGGAACCGCCCCCTCTCCAGTGCTAGGAGCCTTGGAGAATGCTCATATACACATAGCCCGCATGCACACCAGCCTCCATGCCTCCCTGGGCACTGAGGGTGGGGCTGGGCTGGCACAATCACTTCTTGTCCCCCTTAAGGTCCCCTAAGGCTGCCCTCTGCTCCTGCCCTTCTCTCACTCATTGATCACTTGGACAGGTATTTGGTGGGAGGATGAGAGAGTCCTGGATGCAGAAATTCTCTTGGTTCCTTCAGTAGCTCCATGATCAGCAACAAGCTGAGACAGCCAGGTGGGAGGGTGTCCCTGGTGAAACTCCAACCAGCCTGCCCACTGAGGTGAGCCTTGGGAAGTTTATGAGACGTTTGTAACAGGGAGGAGCCTGGCCCCTCCTCTTCCTGTGTGGTACCTGGAATTCAAACAACCGACAGGAAGTGCTCCAGCAGGGGACTCTGGCCTTGTCAAGGATCGCTATTTCCTCTTTTTTGTTCCCCTTTTCATTCAGTAAGACCCTGCTTTACTCACCCTTTAAACCATGTGCAAGCCTAAATTTTTGTGGCCGTGGGACGGACAAGAACTCTGTCTTTAGCTGAACTAAGGAAAAGTCCTGCAACAAAGCTATTTACTCTTTCTGCACCGTAGTGTGTAGGATCCATGCCCTGATTAATGCACAGGGTCACCTTAAGAATCAAAAGAGAGTATGGGTATGAAAATGGTTTATAGGCTTGAAATATCCTTACACGTGTTTATAGGTTTAGGGCTATCCCATCATAGTCCATACACATAAGCCTGGGCCAGAGAACTAGAAGTTGTTTAACTTGGTTCTTAGATCCAACTCATGCCTCATTAAATACCAATCAAGGTGGTATGGAATAAAAAATTTCATGTTAAATTCAATATGAGTTGAAAGATAAATATTGACTGGATATCCAGACAAAGCCAAGTTCCCACCTCCCCCAGACACTGATGTTGAAATCAGCCATCTCAGGTTTATAAAGATCCTCAGCAGCCTCTCCACAGAGCTGAGACCCCTGTAAGCAGCTGTAGAGGTGGGCTCTGGATTTTAGAAATGAGACTAGGATTTGTTTACTGGCACAGACCTCTGAGTGGTCCTTCAGTCTCTGGCCCCACTCATTCTGCAAGGCAGCAGCAGCGTCCTGAGCATTACTTGGAGTTTTCCTCTCTGGGAGAACATTCCTGGAGTCCTTCAATCCCTGTGACTCTTTGGTCCCTCAAGTTGGATGGGGACATCTTCTCTTAGGGGATGATTTTCATAACATTGTCACTCGCTGGTGGGCCCAGTAACACCTTTGTAGTCAGGGCTGATCTTTATGTACTCATTTGAGATTTGCTGCAGCAACAATGTTTGTAATATATTTGGGTGAGGAAGGGTGTTAAAGAGGCTGTCACAAAGTCTCCCTCTGGTAAAACGCAGGCAGTTTGAACATGCAAACTTCCCCTCATGGTAGCTTTCCCCTTTCCATTCAGTGCTTCTTCAGAGGCCCACTTGTTCCAGACACGGCGCTGTGATGACAGGTAGGAGCCACGAGGATGGCTGCGTGGGGAGCCTTGGTCCTGTCACTTCCTCTCTGCATCTGTGGACAAGTTGTTCCCCTCTAGGTAACTCAGATTCTACATCATACAAATGTCATTCTCAGAGACCTGAGATGATGATTCACTGAGATAAAGGACGTGAAAGTGCTTGCAGGATATTAATTGGCTATAATCATTGTTAGCATTGCTGCTGGCAGTCGTGGACTTCCTGCAGCAGGCCATATTCTGAGCACTCTACATGTGCTAAGGTACACAGTCCTCATGACAACTCCTCTACATGAGCCATCATTTGTCCCCATGACGTGGATGAGGAACCAGCTCTAATGGACCAGCATGGTTGCCCTTGGCCAACAGATATGGGATGTGCTGTGGGCCTCCTAGGTGGGAATACCCCATAAGACTTCCAAGAGCAGGTTGTATTTGAGAGGAGTATTGAAAGGTGAAAGGAATGTCATGTACTTAAAACCAATGGAAGCTGCATCATATCCCAAGGGATGATGTTGACATGTAGTGAGTGCCTGAGTTGGAGCACGAGATGAGCATATGTTGAGGCAGGGAAGAAGAATGTTGCTGAGGCCAGAAAAGTATTTTGTGCCGTTATGCAGGCACTTTTCTGCTTTGTTGCCAGTATCACCCAGTGTTCTAGAAAGGACCAAAAGCAGCATTCTTATACTGTCTAATTTTGCTCAGAAAGAGTGGCAGAAAATTTGTATCACATCCAAACTGGTCTGTTTTTGGCAGCTGCAGGTCCCACATCCAGGAGGAGAGTTAGCAATTCTATCATCAAGAAAATCTCCCCAGGGACCTGGAAGCAGCTTTGCCCACTTCTCTGGCAGGGATACCAGAAACCATTGCTGCTAGAAAGGTCATGGTCCCTCTGAGGCATGGCTCTCCACGGCCGAGACCCATGATGATGAGGTACATCTGCTCTGGAAGGGGCTTCCTCATGCCTGCAGCTCATGATAACCCTCCAAAACTGCTTCTTGAGGATGTTGGTGACATCAGGTGGTTAGGCCCATGACCTGACTCCCTGAGAAGTTGGTGAAAAGGGAAGTTGTCTAAACCACTTTCCCATTTAGATCCAAACTATGTAGACTGTCCTTCAATGAAAAAGAGGCTATCCATACTCCAAGCTCTTGCCAGAGAGCTCAGCTTGGAGCCAACTGTTGGCAGGAAGCCCAGCTGAGACAGTGGAGAACAATGGCTGCACTTCTGCACCACTGCACACTGAAAGGCTCTTTCCACACACGGCATCTCAGGGCCGTCTCTCCAGCCACCCCTCTAAGTGTTTCTTAGTTTTCAGTTCATAGATGCTTAGCGGGTTAATAGATTAATAAATGAGATTTAGGGATCCATGAACCCTTCTATAGCTGTATGCAAAATGTTGAGTGCAGGTATGTTTTTCTTAGGAGAGAGGCTTTAGTTATTGGTATTTATTTATTTATTTTTAAATCAGATTCTCTAAAGAGGTCTCTGACTCTAAAATGGGTTAAGAACCTCCACTCTGAGGATGGATGAGTTTGGTCCTTATATTATGAAAGTGGCCAAAGGAGCCACCCATTCTGACCTTATTTATTTAGGTCCTGCTCTGAGATGTTCATTAATATTATGGTCCAGCTGTCACCCAAAGTCAGATGAAGAAATTCCTGCATCTTCTAGTTAACTCCTATTGAAGACATGATCCATTAGATCCATTAGAGTATTTGGCACCAACCTGGGACCCAAGTGATACATTCTTTTTATAAATTGGCACTAGGAAAAACTTTGTATCTTTTGATGATGGGATGTGTGTCCCTCTTTTTATCAACTGTTGAGAACTGTATGACTCAAGATGTTTCCCTCCTTTCCCTGGCTGCTGGGCTGCTGTGAAGTTCTGAGTTATATTTGATGTTCACTTAGTCAATGGTTACATTTGATGTGCATTTATTCAGGATTTTTGCTGATCTCCTATGTTCTAACATCAGACAAGTGCAGAGGAGAGAGGATTGAACAAAATAGAGGTGGTCCCTGCTGTAACACATGACGTTTAGCCCCAGGTTTTTGTGCATGTACTTTTCTATTCCACTGCAGATTGTGAATAGTGGTGATCACCGACACCCAGTGTCTGCTGTGTCCAGGCATGATCTAACTGTTTACATATATGAATTAATCTAGTGTCCCCGAGACACAATGACCTTAAGAGGTAAGTACTATTATGATCATAGTCTAAATATGAAGAAACCGAGGAAGAAAAAAGTTAAGCTTCTGCAGTTCACAGCGCTAGCAAGTGGCAAAGTCAACATTCAAAGCCCTTGGCCCCAGGCTCTGCACTTAGATGTGGAACTCACACTTCCATCCTCACCTTGCCAGCTGCTTTGTTGGGGCAATATTGTGTGTTTGTATGATGTAATCCACTCTATGGAGCATTTTCCCCTCTTCACTGACTATAGTCCCTAATTTGCCTTTGATTGGTAAATATTGCTATTCCCATTGCTGAGATAGCAATGTCGACGTTCAGAAAGGTGAAGCGATTCTGTGCCTTTAAGGCCAACCTAGCCCCCCAAAAATCAAGCTCTCTGAGCCCAAGCCCAGAAGGCCTTCTTCCCACTAGCCTCACTCCTTTTCTCCTAATGCACATTTATGTGTCATTATAAGTGGCTCCAGGCCTGTGCAGGGATGCAGAAAGAAACAATACTTGGTGAATTTCATTTGAATACTAAGTGGAGAAGTGTCCAGTTGGCCTATATTGGTTTTGTGACTTTGAAGATCCTCCAGTGCTGGTTAAATGTAAGACTACACCTGGTTAACACCAAGAGGAACCTGGAAGATCATTGATATAGAAACTTCCGAAAGTTTTTTGGGAGGATAAAGTCTCCTTGGAGAATCTTATGCAAGTTATGGACACTCTTTTTCCAACCTAGTTCCCTGATCCTCATTCTTGTTTTGACAATTTTAATGATACTGTGACATTTCAGGATAAATTCTCATTGTTTTCAGAACGAGCTTTCAGAAAAAAGCTCATTGCTTGTTTTCTGCAACTCTAAGCACCTTTCTCCTTGTCATTGAGTGGTGGAATATTTTCCTTTTTTTTCTGCAAAGGGGAAAAAGGGAAGTGTAATTTTCAACTCTCAGCGTAACATGTCTTTGATTAATGTATATTGTAATCATCACAGAATACACAACTGTCTATTAACGATGGAACCAAATGAGTTGAATAGATTATCAAAGAGCAGCAGCCCCAATTCCACTCTGAGGTACATGCTTGTCTTTAGAACATTAATCTCGTTACAGGTTTAAGTCTGATTCCAATTTCCCTGACAGTCGGCAAGAAGGGAAGGAAGATTGATCAAATGTGCCAGGAGCAGAGAGATCTCAGATCTCAATGGGGCTGAGGAAAGAGAGCAGGATGGTTTCTTTTTTAAATGATTATTCCAAAGGGATGAGAAAGGCGGAGAAGAGATTCAAAGAGCATTGAGGATGGGTGGCAGGGTCCTGGGGTGAGCAGGCAGGTGACAGGAACAGGCAGAAGAGGCTGCCAGGGAAGCGGGTATCTCTGGGGCATTGCTGGTGAGGAAGAACCAAGCTGGTAGGAGGCAGGAGAGGGATGAGGGATTGTGGCAAAGTCACCAGAGCCAGACCTTCAGCCACACATCCCTCACAGGCCCTTGCACCCAGCACAGAGTGGAGCTCTGGACTTGAATTACTGACAACTCAATCCCACCCCTGGAAGAAGGCCCAGGCTCTGCCACAAAGCTGCCCTGGAACTCCAGGGACAGAGGCCATAAAGCAGGTCTTATTCCAATTTGCTTGAGAGTGACCCTGAGGGCCTTGACCTCAACAGTTTCATTGATGATGCTTATATCCAAGCCACACAAGCCCAAGGAACTCTAGCACTCCCAAATACAATCCACAGCTCTTTTTCCATATCATGCCAGATCAAATTCTTAACACAGTCAAACTCTTTAGTGTCCCAAACAAGCTCCACACCATGTGCACAGCCACCCACATTTATACCCAACCTGAGTGCAAATTTTGAAAAAGAAAGTTGTGCAGTTCATTCTCTATCTTCAGCTACTCCTGAACCAGCCTGGGCATTCTTCTTCTTTCTTCTCCCCCAAATACTTCACTTTCTAGCTAAACCTACTCACTGTTCCTCAAAATCACAGATGTTTTCTGTATTTCCATTCTTTTGCATATGCTGATCCCTCTACAAGAGCACTCTTTTTCTCCTCATCCATCAGAAAACCTTCCTCTTAAAGTTCAATGCCCATTCAGCAGTCACTGAAACAGGGTAATGACCTTAATTTAGCCCCCTTGTAATGGTGATCTTCCTCCTACAGTCAGATTTCAGTGCACACTGTCTCTTGGCCACTTGTACACCCACATTAATGCCCCTACCATGTAGGGTGAGAGTCAAAGGTCCACCTGTCTACCTCACCTCCTTGTCTGTGAGTGCCTCAAGGATGAGGAGTCTGGCTTGCTAAACTTTGGTATCCTAAAGTCTATCATGGGGCCATAGTAAGTTATTAGAATAAATCAAGGGCCGCAGTCAGCTTTAAAATCTTTCCAGGTCCCCTCTCACCTGCCCCTACCTGCCAGACTCAGTGCCAGATTTGTTCACTTGCTGGCTTTTGATGAGATGAGAGGGGTGTGTTTCTATCCCAAGGGACAGAAAGGACAAGAAAATAAAACTTAGAAGGACTGAGCAAGGTGTCCAAATCCCAGAGCTCATAGGTGGCAGAGCATTGAGCTTTCTCAGTGCTTTCTTGAGTCCAAACTCTGTCCACAGTCCAATACCACCTCTGAGACAGTTAAAGTTCATAGGCTAAAGATATGTGGTTCAAGTTTTGTTTTAGACAACACTCCAGGAGCTAGGCCAGGACTAGTGTGAGGTGAGAGAGACACAACATATAAGGAAGTGCTCATTCTCAGGTGCCAACGCTGCATTTGCAGCAGGGTGACTGCCTCCTAAAGTTCATGCCCTAGGATCATCATTTACCTCACCCCAGCCTCTGCCCTGCCAGGGACACACATCAGCTATGTAGAGAGGAAGAGCCTTTTGTTTTGCCAAACATTTGGGTTTCTGGGTTGGCTATTGTTTTACAGGTTCATGGATGATCCTTCCTGAGCACCAACTCTGTGCCAGATACTGGGGACAGAAAGGAGAAGAAATCAAGGTGAAATAGATACACAGCCTTGCTGTTGTGCCAGAGGTCAACACACACATACACACACACACACACGCACAAACACACACATACACACACAGAGAGAGAGCTGCCCCTCCTGCAGCTATTCAAAGGTAGGCTTCACAACCCTGAATGATAAGTGGTCAGACTTCCAGGATATGTTGTTAGCCAAGAATACGGGTGTTTTAGGCACAAGAGATAGCCAGGAGAAAGACACAGAGGCAGGAATGCAAGAGCATGTTCTAAGAGCCCCGTTTGTAAGGCAGGGAGGTGGACTGGTTCCTGGAATGTCTCCAAGCTGAGGAATTGGCATCACACTTTGGGAGATGGCAAAGTCAGGACCTCCAGAGTCACAGTGCTGGGTTTTCCACAGTGAGGGGCTCTGCCCAAGGACAGACAGTGCCAGCGACGAGTGTCTAAAGCAACCGCCATCTTTAAAACCATCACTCTAACCTCAGCCAGCCCCAGTCCCTCAGAATTGGGAAGGTCTCACGGGGCCCCTGTGCTCACCCTCCCTGGTTTGTTGGATGGGTTCAGCCAGCCCCAGTGCCTGCCAGGCATCCTGTTCTGCTGAAAGTTCACAGAACATGTCAGGCAGCAGCAGGGGATTCTGGCCCAGCACCCCTGCTCACAGGGCAAGAACCGGCTCTGCAAGGCCACGGCTGGAAAAATCATCATGGTAGGGTGGGGGCAGGATTGGCTGTGATTTCCCCCTTCCAGTTCCCCTGCTCCATCCTCTGCTGTGACCCATAAATTCACCGAGATGAAGTCATTCCCCAGTCCAGGCTGTAAAAAGTCAGCTGCGTAGCTAGGGAGTTTGCAGCCGAGTTAGATTATAAAATAAAACCAGGGGTTCTGGAAGAGGAGGGTCAAACCTCCGAGCACTGGGGGAGGGGAGAACACTGTTCTGTTCTTTTAACAAGAACCAGCAGGTTTTCAACTTTGTAAGATTCCTCACTCCACTCTCCCATTTCTCTCCCAACTCCTTTGAGTAGGAGGGTCATTCCTGCAACCACCATGGTGCTTCCTTAGTGTTAAAAAAAAAAAAACTAAAATCAAAAATTGTAAAACTGGCCTGAAAGTTCTCTCCTCCCTGCTGAGTTTGAAACATACCTCGTTATTCTGAAGTCTTCTGAAATTTGAGCAGAAGCTGAGAGCTAAGAAAAGCCCCAGATCCTGCAGCCTTCCCCTCTGAGACCGGAGCAAACTATGATGTGGGGAGACTGGCTCCCAATAAGTGATGGAAAGACTCAGTCTTCTCATCTCTAAAAAGGGCACATAGGAGTTGTTGGGATATCACATTGCCTAAGATCTCCTCCAGCTTAGTCTTCAACCCTTTCATTAACCCCCAAAACTATTTATCAAGCACTTACTGTGTTCCAGACATTGGGATATGCCCTAGGGATATAGCAACGGGCAAAGCAGATGAAGTCTTGCTTTTGTCCTCTTCACCTGGCAAGGTTTGAGTATCTGGTACACTCAAAAATGAAGCTGCTCATGTCCTTGTCACCTTGATAGTGAGAATGTCCATCAAAGTGAGGCTGGTGATGTCTCACACATGCAAGGGCCTCACAGCTCAATGAACGTTTCTCCAGTCTCATTCTACAGGGCCTACTACATCAGCATAGAATAAATTTTCTCAGAGAGGACCATGCAAGATGCAGATCATTATGTTGGCATTCATTGGCTGGATGTGGGCTTTGCGCCCTCGTCCCATTCCATCACCCCAAACCTAGTTCTCTCTTCCAGTAGGAGGAGATGGGAAGAAGTTTTAAAATGTGTGCCGAATACTTTCTATGTGCCAGGCACAGTGCTAGGCACTTGTACATACATTTTATCTTTACAGTGACTCCCCAGAGGTGTGCAACAGTCTTGTTTCGCAGGTGAGGAAACTATCATATTCCAAAGACAAGGTTCTTAGTTGCATCAGAGTTCTGCAAATTTTATAGCATGGGGAATATAGACCTAGGAGGACTTTAACCTCACAGCCAGCAGCTTATGTCTCAATCCTTTTGTCTTTCCCAGGTAGAAAAGATCTTTTTTCTTTTGAGTTTCCCTGGAGTTCTTAGAATAACGACTTCTAAGGATTAACTTCAGTTGTATGCTAGCAAATGTTTAACATTGCTCTTAAGAAAAAAACAAACCTTGATTTGAAGCATTTGCTGATTTCCATGGCATTGTACTCCAACTGTAGCTAATTTCTAGCTATTAATGTGAAAATGGAGTTATACGGTATTTCCACCATACAGATACAAGCATGAAGAAATGTGTTGATGTCTTTGTGTCTCATCTAGAGAAACTGCAGTACTTTATATGTGATAGGATTGCAATAAATTCTTTCTTTTCACAAACTACAGTTCTCACTGGGCATCACTATGTGTCTTAGAAATAGAATGACTTTGGAATCACCTTGGGAAAACAGTATATTGGACCTGGAAGAAGCCTACAATAGTTACTTAATGCTGTGTGACAAATTTTTTCAAATACGTGTTATCTCAGTTTCTGTGACTCAGGAATCCAGGCCTGGCTTAGTGGGGTCCTCTTGCTCAGGGCTTCCCATAGCCTGCACTTGATGTGGAGACTGGGGCTGTGGTCTCATCTGAAGACTCAGCCGAAGAGGATCCTCTCCTTAGTGCACTCAAGTGTTTGTTGGAGGGGCCATTTCCACGTGGGCTATTGGACTGAAGGGCTCAGTCTCTAACTGGCTGTTGCCTGGAGGTTTTTCTCAGTTTCTCACTGCATGGATGTCTCCATAGGAAGGCCTACAACATGGGAGCTGGCTTCCTTCAGAGCAAGCAAATGATAGAGCAAGAGAATATACACAAGATAAAATGCAGAGAATTTTTATAGCCTGGTTTTGGATGTGACACCTCTTTATGTCTACTGTATTCCATTCATTTGAAGTAAGCCACTAGGTTCAGCCCACCCTCAAGAAGAAGCAGTATACAAGGGTACAAATACTAGGAGGCCGGGATCATCAGGAACTATTTTCGAAGCTACCTAAAATAGAACCTAAGTGACAACAATAATAACTACAAATACTTATTGAGCACTTATTATGCTCCAGGAACTGTTGTAACTGCTTTCCATATAAAGTCTTATTTCATTATTACAATTCAGGAGATTGGTTCTATAAACCCCATTTTACAGTGAAGAAAACTGAGACTTTGACAGTTTGTGTAATTACCTGCAAACCATTCATCTAGGAACTTGAGAGAGCTGTGAGGCTGGCAGCTGGCCTCCTCTGGAGCCCACACTCTCATGACCTGGGCTACCTCTTCTGAGAGGTGACTTAGTGACTTTGGTATTCTTCCCTTTTTGCACATTACAAGTCTGAGAGCCAGAAAGCTTAAGTAACTGTCTCAGGTCACACAGCAAGCTAGGAGCAGAGGCAGAACCCAGATCTTAATGTCTCCTGAGTGCCTTGGTTTTTGAAGAAAGAGTAAAAAAGTAGGCAATAAATCCAGAAAGTAGTATTAAAGTTTATCTCTCCTTGGACTTTCAGCTCTCTAGAAGTGTACAGGAGACTGACACTTGGCCCAACTCTGAGTGTTATCTGAAAGTCAAGCTTCCCTCCACCCCAAGTTCTGACATGAAGATGATGGCCCTCAGTGGTACCTATGATTAATCCATGTCATTTTTCTGAAATACTTAAGCTTGCTTTCACAGGGGGAAAAAAAAAACAGGCCCGTCTCAGACATCAGAGTAATGGGCTGGTTTTAAGTTCTCCTGGGGGCTTAATAAAAGGTGGTAGTTTGGGTAACGTTTCTGTGATAGGCCCTTCTGTTAATACTTATCTAGCTAATGCATCTTCCAAATGGCTTGGTGCAGCTTTCAGGACATTAAGGAGATTTCATAATGTTGTTCTACATATGGTATTTTTGCACTGGATTTTTTTTCTTCCTTTCCACTTGTATAAATTATTTTATGATGAAGGTGGCAATGCTAAGGGAATAGGGGTTGGAGGAAAGGTTAAGATTTCACAGGACCCAGCCTGAAGCATTTTTGGAGCCCAGAGGGAGCCAGGCTCCACATTCTTGAACACAGGAGGAACAGGAGGCATGGAAGCTTAGTGGAGCGGTGGGGCCTGTGGCTGACAAACACCAGCTGCGCTGCATACATATCACATCATGGCCTGGCAGACATCTTCTCCTTCAAAATGACACAGGCTATTAGCAGACTCACCCCAAAAGGATATGCCAGAAGTGGATGCATGGAATTCCTGCTGATATACTGGAATCCCAAGACTAGAGCAGTCTTCCCTGCCCTTATCAGACCAGCCAAGATAACTGGAGCAAGGGTGGAATCTGCACACGAGAAAGAAATTCTACCTTACAAATACCAGGCCCCAGATCCAGGCCTTGTGTTTGCTGAATTTATTGGTTCCACATAGCTGAAGACCTGTTCTGTGCCAAGTATACTGCTTGGAGTTGCAGATGCAGGATGATAAAATATAGTCCGTGCTGTAAGGGTACTCCTGGACCAATGGGAAATGCAAATGACATCTAAACCAACCACAAACATGCAGTGTGATGAGTGCATAGACAGATCGAAGCCAGGAGTGGGATGGAGGCATGGAGGACAGGCACAGAGTCAATTCGTGGGGTGGAGACGACTTTTGGAGGATCACGCTTGAGCTGCGTCTCTCAGGAGAGGGAGGAGAGGCCAGTCAAAGAAAGATAGTCACACAATGTCACAGAGCACAGTTCTTTTTGGACCTTCTCTGAGAGATATATTGTGGACCAGAATTGTAGGACCACAGGGTCTTTTATTTCAGTATTTCTGTATGATTTTCCTGAACAACTGCAACAAAATTCCTACAGCTGTGTGCAAGGGTACCTATTTTCTTCATATTCTCACCCAGAGTTAACGTTTTCCAGTTTTCTAATATTTGCCAATCAGTTGGGATATAAAGCGGTTCCTCATCCTAATTTGCATGTCTGTGCTTTCTTGATAGTTTGCCTTAGCCACTTGGATTTCTCCTATGAATTGCTTATTCATATACTTTGCCTGTTTTTCTATTTCTTTTTCTTCTTGTTGATTTGCAGGAATTACTTGAGCAACCTACTTATTAATCATTTGCTGGTTTTAGGCCTTGTCAAAGTCTTCTCCAAATTGTCATGCATCTGTTAAGGTTTTGAATGGTGCACTTTGATAAGCATAATTCTGCCTTTAAATTCTGATGTAAATCCATTTGTTTTTCCCCTATGGCTTGTGTTTTTGGAGTCTTATTTTAAAAAAATTCAGGACTCCAAAGTTAAAAAAAACCCTACATATTTGTTCTATTAGTTTTAGTCTTAATTTTGACAACTAGATCTTCAAACCACTTGGTGTTTATTTTTATAGAAAGAATGAGATAACGACTCAACTTTATTTTTCTCTGCATAGGAAGTTACTAAGCTACTATTCCTAACATACTTTACTAGCTAATTTATTCTTTCTCCAATGAGTTGTGATCCTAGCTCTACCATATACCTGTTGGGAGCCAATTCTTCATGTGTCTTGCATTTCTGCATACCTTATAAGCAGAGACTGTGACAGACTGTTTGCAACTATCTTTTCAAGGATGTTTGCACAGCAAACACCCTTGGAAATAGAGATACTGTCTCCATGCAGAACAAAGGGCAGGTTTGTTTACTACCAAGTATAATAAAATAACATCTCCCTCTGGGGCAAAGTTCAGGCAAGCTTACTGCCCATTACAAAAGGTTTGGATTTAAGCTTAGTGTTTCTCTTCTGACAATTAACCCACTGTGTGTGGAGACATCATCCAGATCTCTTCATGTCATCCTGTGGGAACTGGAATGCGAGGAACCAACACAAATGCTGATATTCTGACTATTGCCATTGCTATGAGTAATTAGCTGCCCATTGTCTCTGAACCTAGGGTCTTGTGTCTTCTGCTAACAACCATGAAACTGTGGCAAGCTCAGACTCTTAAACAGCTCATGACCATACCAAGTTCTCATATAATTGGGACTCTATACTTTTTTTTTTTTTTTTTTTGGAGACAGAGTCTGGCTCTGTCCCCCAGGCTGGAGTGCAGTGGCACCATCTCGGCTCACTGCAAGCTCCGCCTCCCGGGTTCATGCCATTCTCCTGCCTCAGCCTCCCAAGTAGCTGGGACTACAGGTGCCCGCCACCACGCCCTGCTAATTTTTTTGTATTTTTAGTAGAGACAGGGTTTCACTATGTTGGCCAGGATGGTCTCGAACTCCTGATCTCATGATCCACCCACCTCGGCCTCCCAAAGTGCTAGGATTACAGGCTTGAGCCACCGCGCCCGGCCTCTTTACTTTTTATTAGTATATTTCTCTCTCTCTCTCTCTTTTTTTTTTTACACCAGTATCAACTATTTTAATTACCATTACTTTGTAGTAAGTCTTATAGTCTGATAGGGCAAGCTCCCAACTTTGTTCTCTGTCAATATTGGCTTAATTATTTCTTAGCATTCATTCTCTTATAAAAATTTTTTTTGGAATCAGTTTGTTAAGCTCTGTAAAATCTTGCTGGGTTTTTATTGGAATTATTTTGAGTGTGCAGATTAATATAGGAAAAATGGCATATTTATAATGCTCTCTATTCATGAATATGGATTTTATCTCACTTCTTTAGGTTTAAATTTTCTTCCATAAATGTTTTGTACATTCCTTAATAAGTTAATTGCTACTTTGGAGTGTTTGTTGCTATTGTAAATCATATTTTTTTAATTGCAATTTCTTGTTGTTAATGGAGGTATAGAAGAACATTACTTCTCACATATTCATCTTGTATGTTGCTGTTTTGATTTTTGTATGTAAATGATCATATCGTCTGTTAATCATGGGGAAAATTCTCTTTCTTTTCACTCTGCCACTATTTCTTCCTTTGTTAACAAGAACCTCTAGAATTATATGGCACAGTAGTTGTGACAACAGCTCTGCTTGTTACTTTCGTGACCTAAAAGGAAATTTCTCTTAAGTATGGTGTTTTCTCTACATGTTTAGCATGTAGCCTTCATTGAATTAAGGATGCTATCGTCTATTCATTTTTGTAAAAGCATTTTTAAAAATTAGAATTTCATATTAAACTTTATGCTATTTCAGCATTGACTGATATGATGGTTTTTCCCATTTCTGTCATTAATATGGTGAATCACATGAATAGATATCCTTTGCATTTCTGGGACAAATCCTACTTAGTCACGATGTATTTTTAAAAATATGCCATTATATTCCATAGCCTAATCATATATTTAGGAGTTTTACATTAATGTGGATCATTGTATAAATTTTTGTGTTTACTCTGAACGAAATGGAGAATCATCTAACCCTTTCCAGGGGAGGGGTGATAAGATTAGATAAATGTTTTAAAAGGACCACCCTGGCTGCAGTTGTGAAACTAAATTGCAGTGAACAAAGACAGAAACAGGCAGAAAAGTTAATTTGCCAATTTGCTTTGTAAATCCAGATATGAAATGATGGTTTCTAGCAGGGTGGAGGCAATGAAAAAGATGAACAGGCTGGAGGCTGGGTATATTTTAAAGGTTGAGCCAACAGGATGTTTGCTATGTTGAATGTTAGGAGAGAAAACAAGGAGTCAGGTTTTTGAGCAAGTGGAAGAACAGAGTTGCCATTTGGTGAAATGAAGAATAATGCAGGTATGGCAGATTGTGGTAGAGGCAGATGAGAGAGAGGTTGGTGGCTGATATGAAGAGTTTGCTTTGGGACATGGTAAGGATACTGGGTATCTAATGAACTTAGTGACAGGACCAGAGGACCTGTCTTCAGGTGAAGTTTCCAAAAGTACTGCCTGAAACTTTGCCCCAGAAATGGTCTGAGGAGGGACCTTCCAGGCCACCAATGTCACTGTCATCACCACATACTAATATAACAGAATTTCAGATTTCTCACTATCACAATTGCTATCAGCTCCATGCCACTTCTGCATCCAACCACAACTGTGCATCACTACTGCTACTAAACCTACTAAGTAAGACCTCTTAATCTCCAACCTCACCAGCAAATCCAGATTCAGCGCTGAGTTCTTTCTTCCAGTTATTCAGCTCTGAATTAAACTCTCTGGCAGGTACATCTAATTTTACATGTACAGGTTACTCGACACTTTGTGATTGAGCATATACTTGTGCCATGCTGCACAGGAGGCTGGGTAAATAAATGTTCTGACTTCTGCTGCAGGAAGACAGAACTCATAAAGCAATGTACTTACAAGACGTCACAGGGGGGTGTAAAAGGTTCCAGGCAGCCAGAAACCTTGATAAGCATCTATTAGAGTTCCTAGCTCACCTTTACTTCCCGAATTGTACTGCTTTCATCTCTTACTTTTGGCTTCTTTTGCTCAAGTGATGGTTTGGTTTGGTGTGTGTGTTTTTATTTGTCCATATTTTGCATGTATCCATGGATTGTCCCTTTTTATTGTTGACTATTATTCCATTGTGTGACTGTACCACAACTTCTTTTCTGTTTGCGGACATTTGTTTGGTTTCCATTTTGGGGTGATTATGAATAAAGCTGCTTCAAACGTCTTAGTATAAATAGTGTGTGGACATGTTTTTATTTCTCTTGGATAAATACCTGAGAGTGGAATGCCTGGGTCATTGAATGGGTGTATGTTTCCTTTTATAAGAAACTTCCAGACTTGTTTCCAAACTGGTTGTACCATTTTATACCCCCACAAGGAGTATATGATAGTCCCAGTTACTCCACATCCTCATAAACACTTGATGTTCCCAGGATCCAATCTCAAGATCCGTCTCACTCCAGAACACATCTGTCTGGTGCTCCTTCATGCCCTTTGGCATAAAGGGACCTGTCCACTTCTGAACATGGGGAATCTCCCTTTTCCTGGGCTCCTTTCAGCCAACAAGAGACAGTTTCCTATAATGCTTATTCTTGGGCTGACCTTGGCCAAGTCCTTTTCATTCCCCTGGACCTCAGTTTCCTTGTTGCTGACCAGAAGCTTTGGAGAAGGTAACTGCCTCACTTCCTTCCAGTGGTGACATTTTCCCGTGAGCCTTTCCAATCTATGTTCTTTCCTCGTTTCCTTTTCCATCTGTCACTTGACACTGTGCAGTTGATTACATTTCCTTTAACTGCCTTGGAAAACAGCTTGCATTTTTTTTTTTTTTTTTTTTACAAAAAGAGACTTTAAATAAAATAAAGCTCCATTTTGCTAACAAATTTGAGAAGAAAATTGGAAAGGAATGTGACATTTATTGAACACCTACTATGAACCATGTTTTTACAGATCCAATTTCTTGTTGAATTCTTTCAAGCACCCTATAATGCAGTATTTCTGAGTGGCATTTTTACCTATGTTTCATTTTTCCCTCTACCTCTGTATTAAAGTTCTTCAGAGAAACAGAACCAATAGGATATGTTTATATAGATAAGAGGAGATTTGTTATGGGAACTGGCTCACGTAATTATGGAGGCTGAGAGAAGTCCCCAGCCTGCCATCTGCAAGCTGCAGAAGCGTGGAGGGGGAGGTTGGTGTAAGTCCCAGAATCTGAAGACTTCAGAACCTGGAGCTTCAATGTCCAAGGGCAGATGGGTGTCCCAGCTCAAGAAGCGAGAAGGAATTTACCCTTCCTCCACTTTTTTTTTTAGAGTCGAGGTCTTGCTATGTTCCCCAGGCTGAAGTGCAGTGGCATGATCATGGCTCACTGCAGCCTCAAATGCCTGGGCTCCTACCTCAGCCGCCCAAGTAGCTGGAACTACAGGCACGTGCTACCATGCCTGGCTAATTTTTTTTTTTTGGTAGAGGCAAGGTCTTGCTATGTTGCCCAAGCTGGCCTCAAGTGATCCTCCCACCTGGGACTTCCAAAGTCCTGGGATTACAGGAGTGAGCCACTGCACCTGGCCTCTCCACCTTTTTGTGCTATTTAGGCCAGCAACAGGATGATGCCCACATTGGTGAGGGCAGGTCTTCTTTACTCACTCTATTGATGGATATGCTAATTTTTTCTGGAAACATCCTCACAGACACACCCAGAAATCACGTTTTATCAGCTCTCTGTCTTAGCCCAGTCAAGTTGACACCTAAAATTAACTATCACAGCCTCAACTGCTCTTCCTTGAGCCTGCCTGTGACCACTCCCTGGCTTCATTCTTGTCTTGCCCACGTTGCCACCTCCCCGGAATGTCCCCAGCCAGTATGTTTGAAACGTCAGCCTCTCCCACTCCCTCCAATGGTTCCCCTCCACTCCTTCAGCTTCACTGTTTTCCATATCATCACCAGTTGAATAAAATGTATTTTTATTATTATTTTTTAAATTTTTAGTTCTGGGGTACATGTGCAGAGTGTGTAAGATGTATTTTTCTTATTTTTTTTCCTTGCCCACCCCAAATAGAATTTAAGTTTCATGAGATCAGAAATTTTTTGTTTCTTTTGTTCACTGCTGTATCGCATCTACTAGGCACCTAGTAAGCAAGCAAGCTATGTTGAATGCATGATGATATATGAATGAATGCATGCATGAGTGAAAAGAAGAAACAAAAGTTCTGACTGTGACTAGCTTATCCATGGTGACCCTGCCAGTGAATCATGGGCCTGGGGATGCAAAGATGAATGAGGTTTGCTCTCCTCCTGGGGGATACCACCACTTACTCTATCTAAAGAAGTCCTCCATTCATCCTTTTTCCGTGCATCCTGCCTTATGTGCACTATTTCATCAAATAATACAGATGCATTTGTTTACTAGCTTTCTACCCCATTAGAGGATGGGGACTTGTTGTCTGCCATATCCGTAGGGCTAAAACAGAACCTGTATGCTGCTGGCCCTCAATAAACATGTGCTGAATAAATAAACACACAAATGAAAAAAAATGAATAGCTTAGGCCCCTGTCATATTTTTATAGCACAAAGACGTTCTCTTTTGATTTACTTTTGAACTTGTGTTTATAATTATCTGTTTAAAGTATATATCCTGCAGGATTCCAAGTTTCCCAAGGGGCAGAAACTCTTTCCTATATTCCCAAGGGCTAGCACTATCTGACCTGTTGTAGATTCTTAATAAGTATAATAAGCATGTGTTGAATCCATAAATGAAGGGTAAATGATGAGCACGTAATTATTGGCTAACCAAGTGCATCAGGCCCTCTTGAGCATGATGGCAGATCCTCTGCACCTGCTCTTACTCCAGGCACAGCCCGAGTCATCCATTCCATGCAGTCTCTGACCACATGGGGCAGGGGTGGCCTGGTGCCTCCACCACAGGCTTGCCCCGTTCAACTCTCTCGTCCTCTCTGGTGTGGCAAGCCCTTGGCATCTCTCTTTACTTACACATCCTCAGCCAGAGGTGTCAGCAGTTTGGAGCCAGTTTTGACTGATGGAGGGTGGGAGCTGATGGATAAATGTGTCTCTCATTGGTCCCAGGTAGACAGTCCTGAGGACCAGTTCATCATGCTTCCAGCCAACTATAGAGGTGGCCAACTCAGGTTTTCCCTCCTTCCCTGGTTTACTCCCTACCTGTCACTCCTGTGCATTTCTCAATATACTCCCTGCACACAAGCCTTTGTAGAGGGCTCAGCTTTCAGGGGAATGCAGGTCAGGATGCCAAGTGAAGTGCTGGTGGGCAAGCCATTTTTCCTGTGCTAAGTTTCCCAATGGCCTGTGATTTAGAGGCATCCTCCTCAAAAGCATCCTTGTCTTTGACAGGCAGGAAGCAGAGGGGTCCATGGGATGGTTGATCATGAGACTGCTCTCCCTCTGTGGATTCCGAGGCCCAGACCTGGAAGGAAGTATTAGGAAGCCTCGTAGCCACATCATGTCCTCCAGTCTAGCTTTGTTAGTGTTAAGGCTGGAACGTGGTTGCCATCTGACTACAGTGTCTACTTCTCAACTGGTTGAAACCGGGAGAAAAGATGTTTATGATTAATTAGCAGTCCCAAACCCCAAAAGGGCCATAAATGGGGTGCTATAGTGATACCAGTTGATGATCACATCCTAGGGCAGGGAATGAGGAGTGGTCAAAGAAAGCCACAGAGAAGAGGTGATGCCTGAAGTGGCTTTGAGGGAGGAGGAGAGTGCTCAGGGCAGAAGTCGGAGAAGGGCATTCTGAGCAAAGCATCCATGCAGGGACTCAGGTAGAGCACACTATTAGTTAAGGGGTGAGTTAGTGAAGGGGTGATGCCCTGAGTTCTTTCCTCTCCCTAGCAATTGATTTGTTATCTCTGGATATAGATCAGTTAGGAACGCTTTAGGTTGCAAATAATGGAAAGCCTAATTTTAGTTGTTTCATCAAAAAGGATTTCTTTTTCTCACATGCCAAGATATCTGGAGAAAAGTGAATGCTGAGGTGTCAGTGCTTTAACAGTGCCAACACTCTGTGGGTCTCTTGGTTAATCTTTGACCAAGACTTGGTTGCCCCTTGATCTCAGGATGGCCACTGTAACTCCAGACATCATGTCTGCAGGCAAGGCTGAATGGAAGTGAGTAAAGTGAGGTGCCACTTCTCTTCATTTATCATAAAAGCAAAAGGCTTCCCAGAGACTTCCAGAAGACTATTTCCAGCTCATTAGCCAGAGATTGATCACATGACCACCCCTAGCTACAGCACAAGAGGATGGGGAGTAGGTATATAGTTGGACATATCACAGCTCCTGAACAGAATCAAGGTTCTATTAGCAGGGAAGAGGGGAGACTATCTGCCTTGGAGTTTCAAGTTCCATTTATGGAATAAAGGGCATGGTGATATCAAGGATGAATGGCCCTCCCCAGGACCACCTCCATGGGAGCCACTTCCTCCATCACGTCCAACCTCTGTTATCTTTGCACACATGAGAACAGGTCAGCAGGTCAGTTGAGGGGCTTGAGGAGCCTCCAGCAGGGGCTGGGCTTAGTTCTCTTTGAGGCAGCTCTGGACCCAGGCCAGAATTTTCCACACAGCTGGAGATCTCCCAGCAGGAGGCTCATCTCATTGTTCCTGCTGTGCTGGTGTCCCCCCACCCAACAAAATTCATATGTTGATTACTATTCCCTAATGCAATAGTATTAAGAGGTAGGCCTTTGGAGGCAATTAGTTCATGAGGGCTCTGCTCTAATGAATAAGATTAGTGCCCTTATAAGGGATCTTTTTTGCCTCTTTCACCACGTGAGGACACACAGGAGGTGACGTCTATGAACTGGAAAGCGGGCCTTCGCCAGATACTGGATCTGCTGGCACCTTAATCTGGGACTCTTCAGTCTCCACAACTGTAAGCAACAAATCACTGTTGTTTATAAATTACTCAGTCCATGGCATTTTGTTATAGCATCCCAAAGGGGCTAAAGTGGGGAGGGTGGGTGATGAGCACTAACACTCTGGCTTTGAAACTCAGTTGACAGATGCAGAAAAGGCCATCTTACTCCAACCTCCAAGCCCCATCCACTGCTACATTTGCCTCCATTTATTTTGGACAGGGAAATGCAGTCTGGGCTCTGGGAAACTCTGTGTTCTGACTTCACTCGTCCCCTGATGGGCTCAGGCAGGTCCTTTCTCATCATTGAGTCTCAGTTTCCCCACCTCTAAAATTAGGAACTGTGTTATCCCGTTTGATTCCCTGGAAAGATTCTTGCTGGAGTGGACAGATCCCTGATTTTAGAGTCCTATATTGTTGTTTTTGTACCCTGTGTTCTCTCTGTTTCCCTCTCTGGCTGGCTGGATGGTCATGGGCCATAGCTGTCTTCTCTGTGCCTCACATTGCCTGTTTGTAAAATCAGAGGGTGATTGCCAAGAAATCCTGCTGCATTAAACACATCTGGGCACTGAGGCAGACTATCCTGAGTGCCCAAAGTGAGGTGTGCAGAGGACACAGAGATGAAGACAAGAGAGCTGTTGGGGCACCCAGGTGTCAGGGGCAAGGCTCAGCACATGGGAGCTCCATTTGTTTGGGACAGTGGTCCAGAGTGCAGTCTGCTGGCCTCACCTGTGAAACACTCTGGGCCCACAGGGCACTTTACATATCCTCTCCTGCCTGTGGAAGGTCTGCGGAGGAGCCCCATGCAGATGGCCTCCCTACACACACGGACTGCCACCTTGCCTGGCCTCCCTCTGGACCCCATGACTCACCCCCCGGGCACTGCAGGATCAGTGGCTGATGGTATTGCCAAGGGGTGGGAAGCATGGGGTGAACAGGCCCAGAGTCCTGAGCTCTATGTTCAGTTAGGCCACTGTGTCCCTGGAATGGGGACCAGCTGCCCAAGAGGACCAGGCATGTATGCCTGCTGTACAGGAAGTGAGCCACCCAGGACCATCTGGGGTGTGTTTTCAAGAAAATCTTGAAAACTGCAGCTCTAGCCAGAGGTAAACAGGGTTTCATTAAATCATGCCTGGCCTGAAGTGCAGAGAGTTGGTCTGTTTAACAAAGCAGGCACGCTCCCTGTGTGATGGTCCTGGCAGCTGTGTTGGTGAAGGACAACCTCCACAGAGAAGAGAAACAAAGACAGCGTAGCTGTGTGGTTCTGGCTGGCCTCCCCATTATCCCCCTGCCCTGCTCCCTCTGGCATGTTGTGGATGTGCTGGTGTGCCTGCCTGCCTACCTCCTGACACTCAACCAGTTATCCAGGTAAAGTGTCCCAAACACCTATGACCAACTGCTAAGTGAAGCATTTTCACTGGCTGGACTGGAGTTGAGGCTCGTGACACTTCTCTTAGGTGGACATTATCATCCCCTTTGTGCTCTTTTCCAATTAAGGAAATGGAAACTTTTGGAGGTTGATACATGATCCAGAATTGCACTGCCAGGAAGGAACAGCCGGGAGATTCAAATCCAGATCTTGTCATCCAAGGTCTGGTTCCAAGTCTGCCCCTCAGAACCTGAGCCTCCTGGTTGCTCCTCCAAATTGTCTCATCACAGAGAATTCCACCGGCTCAATTCCACCCGTTCTGAGGTGAGCTGCCATGACTCCACTTGGTTCTCATGATGGCCCCAGGAGATCACTAGAGAGTCAGGATGATGCCCATTCTGTGGAGTAAAAACAATGGTCAACAGAGCTCAGTGACTAACTCAAGGTCCCTTCGCCAATCCAAGACCAATCTAGTTGCAGATCTCAGAGGTATTCCTTCTCTTTTAAAGTGTCAGACAAACAGAGCAACACACTTGCCGGGGTAAAGTTCTAATTAACTTTCCAGGCTTTAATTCTGGTGTGGGAATGTTCATTTCCAGGCTTGTTGGCAAATGTGTGGAACATGATCTCTCTCTCAGTTCTTCCCTTTGTGTTTGAACCTGTATGCTCTGTAGGTGGGGTTGAAAAAAGGCTTCATGCTTCAGGGGCTGAGGTCGCTCGGGTCCATGGAACAGACCCCCTCAGCAATGGACATGGGATTGGGGCACTTGAGCTGGAAGACAGCCTGGTTCTTCACTCACAGCCCAATCCTAAGTGATTCTTCATACTACCTGTGGGCAGCACCTGCACATGGGATTTCTTCTCCAGAGTTCTGTGTGCTTGTGATAAAACTCTTGCTAACTGGGTGAAGGTGGAGGGCACCCACCTTCACCCAGAGTAACCAAAAACTCTACAAAAGCCTCAAGTCTATGGAAAGGCACCTTCCCCTGCCATGCAGAAGGGGAAGCACCCGCTGTGAATGTCCCTGAGTTTGGTCTATTATGTGATATGCATTTCTTTGAGGAACCCCCAAATAACCTTACGATGAGGATGTCATCTTTCTTATTTTGAAAACAGAAACTGTGGTTGAAAGAGGTAAAGCAACTTGCTCAAGATCATGTGGCTTGGAAGGAGTACAGCAGGATTTTAAACTTGGCCTGTGACACCTGTGTCCCTGGGCACTCCCCTGGCCTTCAGGTGACCACTGAAGAGAAATGATTTGGCTTCCTGTCCAGTGAACAACAGAGGAAGGAGAGGATCCCAGGAGCCCTCTCTTCTCCTAGCAATTCAGCTCTGGAAAGACATAAGATGCAATTGCTGAGCCTCACCCTTTTATCCTGGTGATGGGGAACTGAAGCCCACGGTGAAAAAGGGTTGTTCAATGTCATAGCCCAAGCTGGCTCTGCCAAAACCATTCTCTAAGAACTCGCTGGAAGCTGAGTCCTCTCCAAGGCACAGCTCGGGGAGACTGCAGACAGCTGGACACTTGTGCCTTGCCTTCCAAGGCTCTGGAAACAGCATGTTCACAGAATGACAGGTGGCACAGAGCTCAGGTCACTTGGGTCTTCTTCCTTGGTGGGTTCTATGCCTGGGGCCATTCTATCTCTTTCACCTGGTGCCTTTGCCTCCACCTTGCTTATAAGCTCTTTTCTTCCAACCGCATTCAGAAGCTCCCTGAACCTTTCATGCCTGTTATCCCAGGGGTATATGGCCTATTCCTCACTCCTGCCTCTGTTTACATGCCATAAAGGGAGAAGTGGCTTAAGGCATGCAGGGGAGGTGAGTTCACCCATGGTTGAAAAAGGCATCTGACTTCAAAGCCGGGAGCTTGGCCCCAGCTCTGCCACTTCAGTAACGGTTGGTCTCCCACAGCAAACCCAACCCAAGCCCCAGGCTCCTTCCTCTGCCACCCCAGGCATGCTGGGACTCAGCCAGAGCAGGAGCTTTGAGCTCTGGAGCAAAGCTTCATGTGGACTTCTGAGTGCCCTGGGAGTCCTGGTGTTATATTATTCCCGTATTGAAGGCCATCCAAGACTATGAAAACTCTAGGACAAAGCACTTAAAATCCCAAGCAAATTCCCAGCCTCATTTCCTGTGCATTCCTTCCTACCACCCTGGGCAGCTCAATGGGCTGCCCCATGGTCAAAGTCTAGTGAAAAGTAGGAAACATCAATCAAATGCATTGTGAGCAATGGCTACGCAGAAAGAGTGGGAGTGTGGAGGCACACGTGTGCTGGTATGGAAGCTTGAAAATGGATGGAGTTGAGGCTCGTGACACTTCTCTTAGGTGGACATTATCATCCCCTTTGTGCTCTTTTCCAATTAAGGAAATGGAAACTTTTGGAGGTTGATACATGATCCAGAATTGCACTGCCAGGAAGGAACAGCCGGGAGATTCAAATCCAGATCTTGTCATCCAAGGTCTGGTTCCAAGTCTGCCCCTCAGAACCTGAGCCTCCTGGTTGCTCCTCCAAATTGTCTCATCACAGAGAATTCCACCGGCTCAATTCCACCCGTTCTGGTACCAGTTAGCTATGGAGGAACACAAGTAGAACACAGGAACACCATCATCTCATAAATTCATTCAATAACATCTTCACTCAGCTCCTACCATGTGTTAGGGAGTGCCAGAGGCTAGGATAAATGGTGAGTCAAGCAAACATGCCTTGTGTTCTCAGCCCATACAGCCTGGGAGGGAGGCAGACAGCAACCACATGGGTGAGTAGATAATCACAACCTGAGAAAATGCTAGGAAGGAAAATACAGGCTAATGTGAGACAAGCTTGAAGGAGAAGCTGAACTAATCCAGAGAAGAGAAGAATCCTATGAAAAAGTGTCCTGTGAACAAGAATCTGAAGGATGAGTAGAAGGTGTGTTGGGGAACAAGAGAAACAGTGAAAACTTTCTTGGCAAAGAATATAGTTTGTGCAAAGCCCCTAGGACAGGGAGGATCATGGCCCATTGGATGTTGAGCATGGAGAGACAGGTGGAGCAAACTCTGGAGGACACTGGGCCAGGTTAGAGCCTTGTCCTTCCTCCTGACAGCAAAAGGAAGCCATCAGATGGGCAGCAGGGGGAAATACCCTTAGAGTTGTATCTTAGGAAGGTCACTCTGACAGCTTCAACAGAGGTATAGGGTAGGGGCAGGCAGATGAAGAAAAAATTACAGTCATTGAGGAAGCTGTTGCAGCCCCCATGCAGGTGAGACAGGGTGCATAAGAGTGGTGATGAAAGAGTCGGAGAGCACGGCATGCATGCAAGGGATGTTTAAGAGGTGACATCGCATGACCTGGGGACAATCTGTATTGGGAAGGGGTGAGGAAATACGAAATACCCAGGCCGAAGGGACAGCAGTGCCATTAGCAGAAATAAGCAACAGTTGATGTGGTTGAGTTTGGCCTGTTCTTCTAAAGGCGAGTGCTACACCCTGGGAGATGACACAAAGACAAAAGCACACCTCTGGCCAAGGAAGAGAGGAGAACAGAATCATATCTAAGCAGGGGCCAGGGGAGGGGCCTTGGGAAGGGCAATGGTGAGAGGCAAGCAGCATTGTAGCTATCCTAGTCCATGTCCCTTCTCTCTTCCTGTTCCCATCTGGTCTGGGTCTATCCTGGTGAAGCCAGAGGGAGGGGAAGTGCTGACTGCACACTCTTCAGCCTCAGGCTGGGCAGTGCCCTTGTCACCCCCAGCAGTCCCTGCCTGCCTCTCCTGGCACTGCTCAGCCTGCAGCCATTCCTATGGGGCCTCACTCCACTGCATTCCCTTCACTGACTGCAATAGTAATAATGGCAGCTCACTGCTTACATTGGCCATATTGCTTAGTCCTCCCAGTAATCCTACCCACTTTCCCCTACTGGCTCCTCTGCCTGACAGCAAGGCTGGGCCCCAGTGCGGGCTGTGAGACTGCTCCCCATGTCCCCATCTTTCCCAGTACCCTCCTCGTGTCTGAGGGTCTTAGCACCTGCCTCAGGCCACAGAAGGGGAGTCGTGACCAGCAGGAGAAATGCCTGCTCTGCACCAGGACCCACTGGCTCTAAGACACTCTTAGGAATCAGACCTAAATGTTGCCCTCACTGGTTCCCTTTCCACCTATGTCCCCAGAAGAGTCCCAGGCATTGAGCGCCTCACATAGAGTTGGGGGCACCCGTGTGCTATACAAAGCCTCCTTGTTGTTTCCACAACCCCCTCAAGTCACGGCACGACTGTAGTCTCTAAAGTTAGGTCCCAGAAAACCCCATCCTGGAGTTCCCCCAATCCATGATTCATATGGACCTCATCCCCAGCCCAGACACCCTAGCACCCAGAGCATGGGCGGTGGTGACACCACACAGACTCGAGGAGCCAGCCTGGACCCAGTCTCTCTACTTAAGTTCCCTTGCTGAGGACATGATTAATTTGGACTAGAAAAATTCTGAAGGCTCTTCCAGCTCTGAAATTTGCTATTTCTGTCTGGAAAATGACCCCAAAAATAGCGTATTCCATTCCACATAAAACAGGAAGACTACAAACATTATCTTCCTAATCAAAACTTTTTGACAAATTCCTTGTTCCCTCAGGACAATCATTTATAAAAGTTCCACAAAGGAAGGGCCTTTTATTCGTGTGATTTACTGCTCTATCTAGGGTCTAGGCCAGTGCCTGTCACACAGTAGGTGCACAATAAATATGTAAGGACTGACTGGATGTATCTGTTTCCTAGGGGTGTTGTAACCAAGTACCACAAACTGGGGGACTTCAAATAAGAGAAATTTATTATCTGACAGTTCTGGAGACTAGAAGTCCCAAGAAAAGTTGTGCATGCCCCCCATCTGGAAAACCATAGAGAAAAGCCCTTTCCTGCCTCTAATAGCTTGTGGTGTGGCCATCAGCTCTTGGCATTCCATGGCTTCTAGATGCATGGCCCCAACCTTTGCCTCTGCCGTCTTCAACCTGTGTCTCTGTCTTGTCCTTTCCTTATTTTATTTTATTTTATTTTGTTTTGTTTTATTTTATTTCAGACAGAGTCTTGCTCTGTTGACCAGGCTGGAGTACAGTGGCACGATCTTGGCTCACTGCAAACTCTGCCTCCCGGGTTCAAGCAATTATCTTGCCTAAGCCTCCTGAGCAGCTGGGACTACAGGCATGTGCCACCATGCCCAGCTAACTTTTGTATTTTTAGTAGAGATAGGGCTTCACAATGTTGGCCAGGCTGGTCTTAAACTCCTGACCTCAGGAGATCCACCCACCTCGGCCTCCCAAAGTGCTGGGATTACAGGCGTGAGCCACCATGCCCAGCCTTGTCCATTCTTATACGGACACCAGACATATTGGATAAGGGCATATCCTCAGGACCTTATTCTAACTTGATGACATCTTCAAAGACCGTATTTCTAGATAAGGTCACATTCACAGGTCCTGGGGGTCAAGATTCCCATGTATCTTTTGGGGAGACAGAATTCAACCTATAACAATGAGTGAACATCCCAAATGCCCTGGGCTATTTCACTTCCGACTTCTGTTTCCAGGGATCCCTGATGGACTGGGCTCACTGTCACTTTTCTGCAGAGCGGGTGTGTGCTCTTCAGGAGCCAGGTGGTAGGGATGCTGGGGAGGAGTCTTTTCTATTTCTAGATCCCTAAGCATGGAAGGAACATGGGGACCATCTGGCCCACCCACCCATGTTACAACACAGGAAACAGCCAGGGAAGGGAAGGGTCTGGCTCATGGTCTCAAAGGAAGTATCACACTTTGCCTGGTCACCCCACTTCTGCCTGGTCACCATTTATATTTGGCCTGGATTCCAGAGAGGCCTTAAATGAGGCTGACCAGAAGCCTAAGTTTGAAGCAGTAAACCCTGCAGTGTTTGTAGGGGCTTGTGAAGAAGGAGCCAAAATGTATTTATTCAAATTAATAATGATTGGACTTTATAAGGCACTTCCATGGCTGATTCAGTGAGGCATCCATCAGCCAGTGCTCCAGTGCTGGGGAAAAGGGCTGTGGGGTAGGAAACCAGGAAGCTAGGAGAGCAGACAAGAAGACATCAGGGGGGCTCCAGGCTGACCCCAGGACAGTGGCCCTGTGCCCCTTCAGAGCCCACCCAACTTAAGTGAAGAGCAGGCTTCTGTGGCTGGAGGGAAGGCCAAGTCTGGACACTGCATGGCGTCTTCCATTGAAGCTTGTCTCCCAGCTCAGCCTCATGTCTTGAGGCTTTGAGCTCAGCTCTGTGTCACGAGGCAGAGTGTGACAGAAATGAGGGCAGGTTCTCAGCTGCAAATAAAAATAAAACTGCATGGACTGCTTTTCCAGAAATTTTCATAGGCCAGGACACAAGTCAGGAGTGCTTTACAACATCTCTATGAGAGTGTGATGTGAGAGAGGGAACACCTGTGAGTTCCCCTTGAGCACAGGATACTCATGGCTTTGGTGTGCTGTGGCTTGGAAGGGTACAGCCAACGTAGCCCCTTGGTGTCTGTGGGCTTGCCTGCTGGCTGTGGTGCTTGGTGGTGGTGGTGGCAGCTCCAGGGCAGCTATGGGGGGCAGCACCAAGGGCAAGATGTGGTGTCAGGTTCTAGGGGAGCACAGGAAGGCTGGGCCCCTGGCAGCTTTGATGGGCAGGCACTGGAAACAGTGGCTGTGCTGAGAGGCTTCCATAGAGCTTCTGGGACAAGGATTCCTGTAGAAAGGGACATGATGGGAAGGGCTGGAAAAAGATAGAACTAATGCAGCTGTCACAGACTGGCGGAGATGACTGCTGGTTTTGTTTGTGTGTGTGCACGCTCATGCACAACAACACCTCAGTCAACAACGGACCACATACACAACTGTTTCCATAAGATTACAATGCAGCTGGAAAACTTCTATGGTCTAGGGACATCCTAGCCATTGTAACATCATAGCACAAGGCATTACTCAAGTGTTTGTGCTGATGCTGATGTAAACAAACCTACTGCACTGCTAGTCATATCAGAGTACAGATCATACAGTTATGTACAGTACATAATACTTCATAGTGATAATAAATGACTACATTACTGGTTTATGTATTTACTATACTATACTTTTAATTATTTTAGATTGTGTATATATATATATAAAAGTTAACTGTGAAAGAGCCTCAGGCTTGTCCTTCAGGTATTCCAAACGAAAGTATTGCTATCATAGAAGATGACAGCTCCATGAGTATTACTGCCCTGAAACCCTTCCAGTGGGACAAGATGTGGCAGTGGGAGACAGCGACATGGATGATCGTGACCCTCTGTAGACCTAGGCTAATGTGTGTATTTGTGTCTTAGTTGTTAACGAAAACTTTTAAAAAGTAATAAAAATTTTTTAAATAAAAAAGCTTATAGAGTAAGGATATAAAGAAAGAAAATGCTTTTGTACAGCTGAACAGTGTTTGAGTTTTGAGCTAAGTGTTATTACAAAAGAGTCACAAAGTTTTAAAAAGGCTATATAGTAAAAAAGTTACAATAAGCTAAGGTTAATTTATTATTACAGAAAGAAATTTTTAAAATAAATTAAAATATATGTATTTAAATAAATTTTTAAAAATTTGATTTTTAGGGGGTGGAGCCAAGATGGCCAAATTGGAACAGCTCCAGTCTACAGCTCCCAGCGTGAGCGATGCAGAAGACGGGTGATTTCTGCATTTCCATCTGAGGTACCAGGTTCATCTCACTAGGGAGTGCCAAACAGTGGGTGCAGGACAGTCGGTGCAGTGCACCGTGTGCGAGCTGAAGCAGGGCGAGGTATTGCCTCACTTGGGAAGTGCAAGGGGTCAGGGAGTTCCCTTTCCTAGTCAAAGAAAGGGGTGACAGAAGGCACCTGGAAAATCGAGTCACTCCTACCCTAATACTGCACTTTTCCAACGGGCTTGGAAAACGGCACATCAGGAGATTGTGTCCTGCACCTGGCTCGGAGGGTCCTACACCCACGGAGTCTCGCTGATTGCTAGCACAGCAGTCTGAGATCAAACTGCAAGGCAGCAGCGAGGCTGGGGGAGGAGCGCCCGCCATTGCCCAGGCTTGCTTAGGTAAACAAAGCAGCCAGGAAGCTAGAACTGGGTGGAGCCCACCACAGCTCAAGGAGGCCTGCCTGCCTCTGTAGGCTCCACCTCTGGGGGCAGAGCACAGACAAACAAAAACTCAGCAGTAACCTCTGCAGACTTAAATGTCCCTGTCTGACAGCTTTGAAGAGAGTAGTGGTTCTCCCAGCACACAGCTGGAGATCTGAGAACGGGCAGACTGCCTCCTAAAGTGGGTCCCTCACCCCCGAGCAGCCTAACTGGGAGGCACCCCCCAGTGGGGACAGACTGACACCTCACTTGGGGGTACCCTCTGAGACAAAACTTCCAGAGGAATGATCAGAGAGCTGAATTTGCAGTTCGAGAAAATCCGCTGTTCTGCAGCCACTGCTGCTGACACCCAGCCAAACAGCATCTGGAGTGGACCTCTAGCAAACTCCAACAGACCTGCAGCTGAGGGTCCTGTCTGTTAGAAGGAAAACTAACAAACAGAAAGGACACCCACACCAAAAACCCATCTGTACATCACCATCATCAAAGACCAAAAGTAGAAAAAACTACAAAGACGGGGAGAAAACAGAGCAGAAAAACTGGAAACTCTAAAAAGCAGAACACCTTTCCTCCTCCAAAGGAACACAGTTCCTCACCAGCAACGGAACAAAGTTGGAAGGAGAATGACTTTGACAAGTTGAGAGAAGAAGGCTTCAGACGATCCAACTACTCCGAGCTACAGGAGGAAATTCAAACCAATGGCAAAGGAGTTAAAAACTTTGAAAAAAAATTAAGTGAATGTATAACTAAAATAACCAATGCAGAGAAGTGCTTAAAGGAGGTGATGGAGCTGAAAGCCAAGTTTTGAGAGCTACATGAAGAATGCAGAAGCCTCAGTAGCCAATGCAATCAACTGGAAGAAAGGGTATCAGTGATGGAAGATGAAATGAATGAAATGAAACGAGAAGGGAAGTTTAGAGAAAAAAAGAATAAAAAGAAACGGACAAAGCCTCCAAGAAATATGGGACTATGTGAAAAGACCAAACCTACGTCTGATTGGTGTAACTGAAAGTGACGGGGAGAATGGAACCAAGTTGGAAAACATTCTACAAGATATTATCCAGGAGAACTTCTCCAATCTAGCAAGGCAGGCCAACATTCAGATTCAGGAAATACAGACAATGCCACAAAGATACTCCTTGAGAAGAGCAACTCCAAGACACATAATTGTCAGATTCACCAAAGTTGAAATGAAGGAAAAAATGTTAAGGGCGGCCAGAGAGAAAGGTAGGGTTACCCACAAAGGGAAGCCCATCAGACTAACAGCTGATCTCTTGGCAGAAACTCTACAAGCCAGAAGAGAGTGGGGGCCAATATTCAACATTCTTAAAGAAAAGAATTTTCAACGCAGAATTTCATATCCAGCCAAACTAAGCTTCGTAAGTGAAGGAGAAATAAAATGCTTTACAGACAAGCAAATGCTGAGTGATTTTGTCACCACCAGGCCTGCCCTAAAAGAGCTGCTGAAGGAAGCACAAAACATGGAAAGGAACAACCGGTACCAGCCACTGCAATAACGTGCCAAATTGTAAAGACCATCGAGGCTAGGAAGAAACTGCATCAACTAACGAGCAAAATAACCAGCTAACATCATAATGACATGATCAAATTCACACATAACAATATTAACTTTAAATGTAAATGGGCTAAATGCTCCAATTAAAAGACACAGACTGGCAAATTGGATAAGGAGCCAAGACCCATCAGTGTGCTGTATTCAGGAAACCCATCTCACATGCAGAGACACACATAGACTCAAAATAAAGGGATGGAGGAAGATCTACCAAGCAAATGGAAAACAAAAAAAAGGCAGGGGTTGCAATCCTAGTCTCTGATAAAATAGGCTTTAAACCAACAAAGACCAAAAGAGACAAAGAAGGCCATTACATAATGTTAAAGGGATCAATTCAACAAGAAGAGCTAACTATCCTAAATGTATATGCACCCAATACAGGAGCATCCAGATTCATAAAGCAAGTCCTGAGTGACCTACAAAGAGACTTAGACTCCCACACAATAATAACAGGAGAATTTAACACCCCACTGTCAACATAAGACAGATCAATGAGACAGAAAGTTAACAAGGATACCCAGGAATTGAACTCAGCTCTGCACCAAGCAGACCTAATAGACATCTACAGAACTCTCCACCCCAAATCAACAGAATATACATTTTTTCAGCACCACACCACACCTATTCCAAAACTGACCACATAGTTGGAAGTAAAGCTCTCCTCAGCAAATGTAAAAGAACAGAAATTATAACAAACTGTCTCTCAGACCACAGTGAAATCAAATTAGAACTCAGGATTAACAAACTCACTGAAAACCACTCAACTACATGGAAACTGAACAACCTGCTCCCGAATGACTACTGGGTACATAACAAAATGAAGGCAGAAATAAAGATGTTTTTTGAAACCAATGAGAACAAAGACACAACATACCAGAATCTCTGGGACACATTCAAAGCAGTGTGTAGAGGGAAATTTATAGCACTAAATGCCCACAAGAGAAAGCAGGAAAGATCCAAAATTGACACCCTAACATCACAATTAGAAGAAATACAAAAGCAAGAGCAAACACATTCAAAAGCTAGCAGAAGGCAAGAAATAACTCAAATCAGAGCAGAACTGAAGGAAATAGAGACACAAAAAACCCTTCAAAAAATTAATGAATCCAGGAGCTGGTTTTTTGAAAAGATCAACAAAATTGATAGACAGCTAGCAAGACTAATAAAGAAAAAAAGAGAGAAGAATCAAATAGATGCAATAAAAAATGATAAAGGGGATATCACCACCGATCCCATAGAAATACAATCTACCATCAGAGAATACTACAAACATCCCTATGCAAATAAACTAGAAAATCTAGAAGAAATGGATAAATTCCTTGACAAATACACCCTCCCAAGACTAAACCAGAAGAAGTTGAATCTCTGAATAGACCAATAACAGGCTCTGAAATTGTGGCAATAATCAATAGCTTACCAACCAAAAAGAGTCCAGGGCCTGATGGATTCACAGCTGAATTCTACCAGAGGTACAAGGAGGAACTGGTATCATTCCTTCTGAAACTATTCCAATCAATAGAAAAAGAGGGAATCCTCCCTAACACATTTTATGAAGCCAGCATCGTCCTGATACCAAAACCTGGCAGAGACACAAGGAAAAAAGAGAATTTCAGACCAATATCCTTGATGAACATTGCTGCAAAAATCCTCAATAAAATACTGGCAAACCAAATCCAGCAGCACATCAAAAAGCTTATACACCATGATCAAGTGGGCTTCATCCCTGGGATGCAAGGCTGGTTCAACTTACGCAAATCAATAAATGTAATCCAGCACATAAACAGAACCAAAGACAAAAACCACATGATTATCTCAATAGATGCAGAAAAGCCCTTTGACAAAATTCAACAACCTTCATGCTAAAAACTCTCAATAAATTAGGTATTGATGGGACGTATCTCAAAATAATAAGAGCTATCTATGACAAACCCACAGCCAATGTCATACTGAATGGGCAAAAACTGGAAGCATTCCCTTTGAAAACTGGCACAAGACAGGGATGCCCTCTCTCACCACTCCTATTCAACATAGTGTTGGAAGTTCTAGCCAGGGCAATTAGGCAGGAGAAGGAAATAAAGGATATTCAATTAGGAAAAGAGGAAGTCAAATTGTCCCTGTTTGCAGATGACATGATTGTATATCTGGAAAACCCCATTGTCTCAGCCCCAAATCTCCTTAAGCTGATAAGCAACTTCAGCAAAGTCTCAGGATACAAAATCAATGTACAAAAATCACAAGCATTCTTGTACACCAATAACAGACAAACAGAGAGCCAAATCATGAGTGAACTCCCATTCACAATTGCTTCAAAGAGAATAAAATGAATCCAACTTACAAGGGACGTGAAGGACCTCTTCAAGGAGAACTACAAACCATTGCTCAATGAAATAAAAGAGGATACAAACAAATGGAAGAACATTCCATGCTTATGGGTTGGAAGAGTCAATATCGTGAAAATGGCCATACTGCCCAAGGTAATTTGTAGATTCAATGCCATCCCCATCAAGCTACCAGTGACTTTCTTCACAGAATTGGAAAAAACTACTTTAAAGTTCATATGGAACCAAAAAAGAGCCCGTGTCGCCAAGTCAATCCTAAGCCAAAAGAACAAAGCTGGAGGCATCACGCTACCTGACTTCAAACTATACTACAAGGCTACAGTAACCAAAACAGCATGGTACTGGTACCAAAGCAGAGACATAGATCAATGGAACAGAACAGAGCCCTCAGAAATAATGCCGCATATCTACAACTATCTGATCTTTGACAAACCTGACAAAAACAAGCAATGGGAAAAGGATTCCCTATTTAATAAATGGTGCTGGGAAAACTGGCTAGCCATATGTAGAAAGCTGAAACTGGATCCCTTCCTTACACCTTATACAAAAATTAATTCAAGATGGATTAAAGACTTACATGTTAGACCTAAAACCATAAAAACCCTAGAAGAAAACCTAGGCATTACCATTCAGGACATAGGCATGGGCAAGGACTTCATGTCTAAAACACCAAAAGCAATGACAACAAAAGCCAAAATTGACAAATGGGATCTAATTAAACTAAAGAGCTTCTGCAGAGCAAAAGAAACTACCATCAGAGTGAACAGGCAACCTACAGAATGGGAGAAAATTTTCACAACCTACTCATCTGACAAAGGGCTAATATCCAGAATCTACAACGAACTCAAACAAATTTACAAGAAAAAAATAAACAACCCCATCAAAAAGTGGGTGAAGGACATGAACAGATACTTCTCAAAAGAAGACATTTATGCAGCCAAAAAACACATGAAAAAATGCTCGTCATCACTGGCCATCAGAGAAATGCAAATCAAATCCACAATGAGATACCATCTCACACCAGTTACAATGGCGGTCATTAAAAAGTCAGGAAACAACAGGTGCTGGAGAGGATGTGGAGAAATAGGAACACTTTTACACTGTTGGTGGACTGTAAACTAGTTCAGCCATTGTGGAAGTCAGTGTGGCAATTCCTCGGGGATCTAGAACTAGAAATACCATTTGACTCAGCCATCCCATTACTGGGTACATACCAATAATGGGATGCACATACATGTGTTCATATATATATTTACATATATATGCTATATATCTATCATATATATAGGCATTCTAATAGATTCCAATGGCATCTCATTGGGGCTTTACTTTATTTTGAATTTTGTGAACTTATTTGCCACCTGTGTATATTCTCTAGGGAGGAGTCTGTTCAAATTGCTTGCCCACTTATGGTGTATTCCTTCTTCTGTTGAACTCAACAGTTGAGAGTTGTTCATATATTCTGGATACAAGTCCTTTATACAATATGTGGTTTATGAGTATTTTCTCTCAGGCCGTAGTTTGTTTTTCATTTTCTTAACAGTCTTTTTCAAAAGGAAAATCTTTTTCAAGAGGAAAATCTTTTTAATTTTGATGAAGTCTAATTTACCCATTTTTTTTCTTTTGGTGTCACATCTAATAACTCTTTTTGCCTAACTCGAGGTCAAGAAGGTTTTCTCTTATTTTTTTTTTATCATTTTACATTTAGATCTATGATCCATTTTGTAATAAGGGGTGAGGTTTTTCTTGGTTTGTTTTGTTTTGTTTTTGTGATGGATGTGCAATTGTCCCACATTGTTATTTGTTGAAAAGATAATCCTATTTCCATTGAATTTGTCAAAAATCACTCAGTCATATCTGTGTCTGTCTATTTCTGGGTTGTCAATTCTGTTCCACTAATCTAAGCATCTAACACTTCACTGATACCCTGAGGTCTTGATTACTGTAGTTTATAATACGTTTTTATATTGGGTAGTGTGAGCCCTCCACATTTATTCTGTTTCTTATGTTCCAAAACTATTATGGCTATTTTAGTTCTGTTTTCATTTCCTATTAAATTTTAGAACCAGTTTATCTATATCTACAAAAAATTATGCTGTGATTTTGATCAGAAGTACATTATATCTACAGAACAACTTAGAGACAACTGATCTCTTAATTATATTAAGTCTTCCAATCCAGGAACACAGTTTGTCTCTCCATTGTTTTTTAGCTATTATTTATTTCATTGGTGTTTTATAGTTTTCTTTATACAGGTCATGCACATGTTCTCTTACATATATAGCTAAGTATTTCATTTTGGGAAAATTTTATAAATGGTATTTGTTTTTAAAATCCTAGTTTCTAATTGTTTATTTCTAGTATATAAAAATATGATTTTTTTTATGTTGACCTTATATATTGCAACCTTGCTAAACTCATTTATTCATTCCAGGAGTTTTTTAAATGTAGATTCTTTGGGATGTTCTATGGTCATGTTTTCTACAAATAGGGCCCAGTTTTATTTATTCCTTTACAATCTGTGTGCCTTTTATTGTTTTTTTCTTGCCTTATTTCACTAGGACTTCCAGTTTGCTGCTGAATAGCACCAGTTAGAGTGGAAAACTTTGCCTACTATATAACATCACTACTGTGTTTGATGTTAGCTATGGATTTCTTTCTTTTTTTTTTTTTTTTTGAGACAAGAGTCTCGCTGTCGCCCGGGCTGGAAGGCTGGAGTGCAGTGGCGTGATCTCAGCCCACTGCAAGCTCCGCTTCCCAGGTTCACGCCATTCTCCTGCCTCAGCCTCCCTAGTAGCTAGGACTACAGGCGCCCGCCACCTCGCCCGGCTAATTTTTTGTATTTTTAGTAGAGACGGGGTTTCACTGTGTTAGCCAGGATGGTCTCAATCTCCTGACATCGTGATCCATCTGCCTCGGCCTCCCAAAGTGCTGGGATTACAGGCATGAGCCACCGCACCCGGCCAGCTATGGATTTCTTTGTAGACACCCTTAATCAAGTTAAGAAAATTCTACTTATAGTTCAGTGAAGATTTTTGTCTTGAATGTATGTTGAATTGTGTTAAGTTCTTTTTCTGCATCAATTAATATGCTTGTGTGTCATTTATTCTTTCATTTGTTAATACAGTATGACGGCTTGTGTTGGTCGATTTTCAACTATTGAACCTGCCTTGCATTCCAGAGATAAACCTCATTTTGTTATGGTATATTATTCCTTTTATATATTGCTAGATTTTATTTGCTAAAATTTTGCTGAGTATATTTGTGTGTTCATAAGGGTTATTGGCCTATAGTTTTCTCTTCTTATAATATTTTTGTAGGTTTTGATTTCAGGGTAATTCTGGCATTATAATTTGAGCTGTGAAATGTTCCCTCTTCTTCTACTTTCTGAAAGTGATTATATAAAATAGGTGTTTCTTCTTCTTTAAATGTTTGGTAGGTTGTAGCAGTGAAACTATCTTTGCCTAAAGTTTTTCCTTATCAGAGATTTTGTAAACTATCGATTTTATTTCTTTAATAAATGTAGAACTATTGAGGTTATTCATTTTTTCCTAGCTGAGTTAGTAATTTATTGCTTTCAAATAATTGTTTCTTTTTATTTATTAGATTTATATGTATAGGATCACTTGTAGTATTCTTCTTATTCTTTTAATGCCTATGGGTTTCCTGACTTTTGGATTTTCAGAAGTCTTGAATATAAATGCCCACCTCTCATTTCCCTCTGCCCGGGATGGAATCAGGCAGTAGCCTTTGATCTTGATAAAGCCATCTTGGAGGATATTGCTTAGATCTGGACAGGAGGTTTGCCCGCATACCCTGAATTGTGCTTATTCACCTAATCATAGCAGTCCTGAAAAATACAGTCTTCCTTATACAAGCCAGCCTCTGCAGGGCACGTGGCTTGGAGAAGAAGATGTGCTCTCTGTGTATAGCAGATGTCAAGGCAGCAAGAAGAAAAGGGAAGTAAGAGGAGAATCCCTGCCTGCCCATTTCCTTCTCACTCACTCATAAGATGAAGAGATGATAGGCTTATTATGCTAGCGGAGGTCCCTCTGCATGGAAGCAGGGGTCAGAGAAAGGAGATTCCTCTCCAATAAATGTTTTTGGTGAATGCACATGAACTATACTCTAATGACTTCAGAAATTACTAGGGAAGTATTGAAGGGAAGGTGGCCTGATTGTCCTGCAATAACAGGTGGGAATGAGAGCCCAATAAATCTAATTTATTAAGCCAATGTCCTACATAGGTTATTATCTAACACAGATTAGAAAAATCACAATGAAATATATTAAATGCTAGATTAGACATTTGTGACAATGTTGTGACAATATGAAGGAAGTGGTGATGAAGTGCTGGAGGCAGGGGCCAAAATTAGAGTGGGGTCAGGCCAGACTTCATGGAAGCTTCTGACTTGTGCAGATAATGAATAGGAGACCTATGTGGCTGAACTCAGGGGTACGGGCATGGGAAGAAACTGAGGGAGAAGAGGTGGGAGAGACAGTTTGGAGGGAGTTGGAGAAGGATTTTAAATGTCATGTACAAATTTGGATGTATTCTTTGGGGGATGGGAGGACAGTAGGGAGTTCATCAAAAACTACACTGGGATAGTCATACTAATTTTGAAAATATTGAAACATTTCCATACCAATTATGAAAAAGACACTGTTCAAGCACCTCTGAGTCACTGCCCATCTTCCTCACACATTCCAGCACTGTGGTTCCCCGACCTGGGGTCCCAACAAGTAAAGGTTAGTGCCTGACCCAGGAGGCCCTGGTGTTGGCCTGTGGCTGGTGTTCGTTCTGATGTTCTGGCTAGTTGGTGGCTGGGTATCCTGGTTATTAAATATTTTGTCTCTCTCCACGGAGCTGAGGTTTAGAAAGTACCCTTAAGCAGCAGGGAGGAAGACATGGGGGATAAAGCAAGAACTCAGGTGGATAAGACCTTGCACTTCAGCTCTCTGTCCCCAAGTTCTTTATCTGAATGAGGGCAGGCACCAGACTTCAGACCTCAGAGAACTGTCTTTGTTTGGCTTTAAAAAATAAAACCATAGAATTTTCTGTTTACAATGAAAGTTCCAGGAGGGAGAAGTAGTTCCTTGGACCTTGCACCCCCTTTAAGTCAAACAAACATCTGTCAAGGAGGAACAAGACAGAATTTCTTGTGATCAGATGCTCCTGGTTCTACAGCAATTTATCAAAGGCCCACTCATCAATTAGAGAAATATTTGAAAAAGCATCACAGTTCCCACAAGTGCCTCATGTATAATTCAAAGCAATGGCTCCGGATGGAGTGAGGAGGCTACGGAAGCCAGGGTTGGCTTTTGAAGGCAAACCTACCTATTGTTTCTTTAATCCTAAACCAGGGAACACGCTCTGGGACCCTCAAAAATTACACTTAGCCTTGAATGTAGGAGGCGTTGAAATCTTGAGCCTGAAGTGTAGAAACTTCCTCTGCTTCCCTTTGAACTCCTTATAGGGGACATCATTTCTCAGTTCTTCAAAATTGGGTCTCCCTATGAGTTAGAGGCAACAGGAAGTGACCCCTCATATCTGGGCAACATTCTGCTTTAATTGGAGCCTCCAATACTGAGTGGTTCGAAGAAGGCTAAAAATAAAGAAAACAAACAAGGAATCAAATGATACCATGTAAAAACCACACTCCCTCACTTTTCTTACTTCCTTCGCCACACCTCACAATGCAGGTGACATCACCCCTATTTTGTAAACAAGGAGACTGGGGCAGAAGGTGGGCTGACTTGCTCAGGGTCACACAACAAATTCACAGTGGATAATATTGGCCCTTCACATACCAGACACTGCCTCTTGGAGTCTGAAACCCAAGTTTTAATTTTGATCCTGTCTTTCTATTTGAACAACATGGAAGCTGATAATCACGAAATTGGTAATTTTTCAGGTTTCTTTTTTCATTGAAATTTGGTTTTGAATAATAAGGTCTTATTTTAAAAGATCAAATACCTATGCTAAGCACAGTGGCCATGTTGCTTGTATTATTTAAACCACCCCACACCTGAATTTTATTTGAATAGCAGGTTCGTTGATTTCCCTTCTGTGTTGCACTAATGGCATGCCGAGCTCAGCTGAGCTCATATGATTTAGAACCCCTGTGCCACCCAGTTCAGGACACTTTAACAAAGGTGTGCACAGGGACAGCTGCAGGGAAGACCTCTGTACAGTGGAGAAAATGTTTCCCTTGGACTCAACCCAGAAGTTACTCTTCCTCCTCAAAGTGGGTCCCCAACTGCCCTTGAAATATGGCAGGACACAAAGGTGGCTCTGAGAGGAACAGAGAGGATCCCTGCAGGGCTCTCTGGGCAGTGGGTCACTGAGGACAGACCCTTTATAAGGCATGTGCAGGGGCAGGCTCACAGTCCTTCTTGGCTCCACACTCTCAGCAGAACACAAGAAATGAGGAAGGTGAAGACTGAACTCTTCAGTCTGAATTCTGAGCAGTGATAAGAACAGACAATGAATGCTCTCTCCCATTAGTAAAGAAGACCACTGAAGAAGATGAGATGGCCCAGCCCAGACCAGGAAGGGCAAGAGAGGCCGGGGCCCAGAGGGGAGGCTCCAAGAGCCTGTACAATGTGAGTGGAGACAGCCAACTGGGACCAAGCAGATCCAGGCAAGCCCCCAGGCAGAAAGGTCCCTGCAGGGAGAGGTCTGGCCTGCCCTCACTGCTCCATGCCAGGGCCCCAGCATGGCATCCGGAACATGACAGGTGTTCAGCCAGCAGGAAGAAGGAGCCTGGCATCGCCTCCCTGTAGAAGCTGACCCTGATGTCCCAGTGTGGGGTGAGGGCCCCTTTTCTGAGCTCCCTTTATGCCTAGGAGACGTCACGTGGTTGGATAATGATCTGAATTCTAGTTGGCTTCCTTCCTGGGCCTCATTTTGCATCCTCAGTATCTTCCCTAGGATACAGCATCTAAGAAGCCCCATAGGAAGGAGGGAAAGAGGGAAGGTAGAAGGGAGTGAGGGATGAAGGAAGGAAGGAAGGAAGGAAAGAGGAGGGAGGGAGGGAGGAACAAACAAAGGAAGGAAGGAAGGAAGGGGAGGAAGGAAGGAAAGGGAGGGAGGAAGGAAAGGGAGGGAGGGAGGAAGGAAAGGGAGGGAGGGAGGGAGGAAGGGAGGGAGGAGGAAGCAGGAAAGGGAGGGAAGGAAGAAAGGAGGGAGGGAGGGAGGAGGAGGCAGGAAAGGGAGGGAAGGAAGAAGGAAAGGAGGGATGAAAGGAAGAAATGAGGGAGGGAGGGAGGGATGAAGGAGGGGGAAGGAAGATGGGAGGAAGGGAGGAGGGAGAGAAGGAAGAAAGGAAATAGGGAGGGAGGAAAGGATGGAGGGAGAAGGGAAGGGAAAGGAAAGGAAGGGGAGGGGAAGGGAAGGGAGGGGAGGGGGAATAGGGAAGGGGGAAGAGGACGGGGGAAGGGGGAAGGGGGAAGGGGGAAGGGGGAAGGGGAAGAGTTTCTTTAGCCACACTGGGCTAAGGGTTTCACCAATAACTGAGGGATGAGAAGAAACTGGAAGTGAATAGCAGGTCCCACTGCACGTCCTCTGTTCACTGCGGAATGTGACGGTGCTGTTGTAAACTGCATAGGGAACAAGACACAGTCCTCCTCCTGCAGTGGAGCTCAATTTGCTGCTGTTCTGTGAGAATGTGAGCCTCATGCCTCCAGGGCCTATCTTGATCGTGTTGTTGTTACTAGCCCCTGGAGTATAACAACTTGATAAATGTTGGTTGACTTAATAAATGAGTGGGGTAGTGAATAAACGATGGATCCTTTTTCTGTTCTCTGCCAAGTCCTGGCTCCTCAAGCCCCTCTGTGTGTGGTTACACATGGTTACCTGGCCTGGCTGCACTCCTGGTGGCAGGACCCCACAGCCTGCAGCTCATAAGAGAGGCTCAGACCAGCAGCCCATCCAGCATGCTGGCTCCTCCTTGGAAATGCCCAGCCTCACAGTGAAAACTACCACGTGGGGCCTTCCAGTGGAGGAAGACGCTCTGCCTGAATCTGAAGCCTGCTTTATTTTCCTAATCATGTTCTGCCTTTAGTATAGAGGTAAATGAGAGAATCCTCCTTCCCTATTTTCCCCTCTGTAAGATGAGATGGCTACCCCAGAAGATCCCCAAGTTTTCCAGCATTTTAGGCAAAAACAAAGGCGGGGTGTAAGTGGCAATGGCACTCTGGTGGCTTCCCACAGCCACTGCACAAAGAGTGCCCAATGTTCTGGGGAGCATGTGTGGGATGGGCTTGGGAGGAGATGTGAGTGAGCATGAGTTAGCATCCATGTTTGGGCCTGGGAAAACGTGTCAGAGACACAGAGGGGCCCTGCTGTCACTCCTGCCGCCTCCTCCCCAGACTGTGAAGACAGTTGACTTCCAGACTGGAAAGACAACCTGCTTCCTGACTGCAAGCTGGGTGGCAGGGCTCCCTGCCTCCAGGCTGAGGGATGGAGAATGGTTGAACACAGCAATGCTCTGCTGGCTTGTAATTTTATTTTCTGAAGACATTTCAGGGAATGAGGATACAAACCATCAAAAAACCTAATGAAAGCTGTAGATCCTCTGTCCAGAGAAATGCACAGACACCTGACATTTGCATCTGATGTAAGGGAGATGAAGACCTAGAAGTCCATTTCTGAGCTCTGGGACCCAAATAGAGCCTCCTACTGTAAAGCCTTCTAAAGCAGAAAGGTCTAGGGGACAAGATCCCTGCGTTCTCCCTCTAATCTGGGCTCTGCTCCATCCAGCACTGCTTTCCTCATTCTGGCTGGCCTCAACCTTGCCATCTGTAAAACAGACAGCCAGGGAGAGGATGAGAGCTAGAGTTTGGTGATGACAATCACAAACCCTGAGAGCACCTGCTGTGTGCTGGGGATCCGAATGCTAAGCTGGGAAGCAGGCACTTGGGACCTGGGAGAGGAGTGCAGGAGTTGAGGGGGACGTGCTCTTCTCCACAAACTGGGTTCTTGGGACCTTCAGAATATATTTTTTTCTCTAGCATTAGAACCTGACCTGTTCTGATGGAGGACCCACTAGTTGGACTGAGACTGCAATGGCTTTCTTATTTGAAGATGAGAAGAATTTAGACTCTCTACTTCTCTTCCCCAGCTCTGTCTAAAACAGGGGCATAACAGCAGTTGGGTTTCCTTTGGCAATGGAGAGTCCACTACTGGCTTCCTTCCAAGTCATTTTAAAAAGGGCCTTACAGAGAGGTGGGAGTGGGGTCACAGCCACCTTTTCAAGAGTAGGAACCAAGAAACCTGCTACTTGCCTCGAGTCCACCTGGCCAGGACTGGGGCCAGCCTTTCCGAGCCTGGTCTGAGTGTTGGGTGAACCCACAGCACCATATGAGTGAGAACAAAGAGATTTCTCCCTCTCTCCCAGAGCCTCTTCATTCCTGGTCTCCATCCTCCTCCACAACTTTGCTCTTTCTCCCCCTAATAATTCCCAGGCCAAGGGGAAAGGGGCCATTTTGCTCAGTAGTCTGGACTGAGAAGGAACCAGCCTCTCCTATGGTGATCATCAGACAGAAGTGCTCTGCTTAGGAAGGCTCACCCCTTGCAGCTGCAAGCTCTGTCTAGTTGACGTTCCATCCTGTCTGTGGTCAGCACTCCCTGGGCCTTCCTTCTCCCGCCATCCCCATAGTCCCCTATCCATTCCCTTTGAGCCCCCCTCCCCATTTCTTCATGGGAAGGAGGCACAGTGGAACTTCTGTTGAGGTTTGCTTTTGGACTTAGATCATATCACATTCTTCAGATGGAAGCCATTAATCCCACTCCAAATTATGATCAACTCACAAAAATAATCATCACAAACCTATGGAGCAAAGGCTCTGTTGGCCAACTTCTTCAAGACCTTGCTCCGTCATTCAAAGACCATTGCCCTGTCCTATGGCCTGCAGTTTCCTTCTGTGGCCTCATACACCCTTCCTTCTACCTCTGTGCCTTCCTTGGGGCTGTTTCCTCGTCTTCTCCACCACTCAAAACCCCCTCACCCTTCAGGACAGCTCCACACCCCCTCCTCTAGGAAGCCTTTCCAGACTACCCAAACCTGAGTGGTAGAAACTGTTTAACCCCAGGCTAGCTGCGTGTCTTTAAGAGGGGGCCACATGGTGCCAAGCCCCATGCCAGCTGCTTCAACAGGGCAATGCCTCAGTTAGTCCCCATGACAACCCATTGAGATAAATGTTAATAGTCCCATTTAACAGATAGGGAACAGAATCTGCCAGGTTGGGGGTGGGGTGGAAATGGGAAAAATGCCTGACCCCAAGCTTGTGTTTTGTCCCACTGCTCTGCCCAGCCTCCTGTCCCTGCACTGGGCATTTCTTTCATTCCGACTTATTTACCCTGGGTTGTTTGTGTGGCTTCTCCCGCGGATCTGGGGTCCCCTCCTGAGAACAGAGGCTGCTGTATTCCTCTGCGCCTCCCTCCTAGTGCTGTGCGCAGAGGGGCTACTCAGCCAATGTTTGAAGGATTGAATTAAATCTTGCCACATAGTGGTTGGCATTTTCCCCACACCTAGAGTTGCAGGAATGAAATTTCCACCATATGCCTTAAAGGATTAAAATGTTGAAAATGTCACAACCTGGAGGAAACCAGAGCTCTTGAAATGTACCAATAAAACAATAGCTGCTGTGTATGGAGCATCTGCCGTGTGATCAGCTGTGCACTTTCTCTCTGATTCTTGACAATCACCCCAGGAACGGTTGGATATTCAGTTGACTCCAGAATAGCTGCATCAGGGTTTATGGCTGGCATTGGCTCTGATTGGTCAGGGCCCCTACAAACCACTTGTTATGTATTAATATTTTCATGCAGCACCTGCTTATAAGTCACATGCTGCTATGGATGCTCCATTTTATGGATGAAAAAACCAAAGCTCAGAGGAGAGAAGAAAATTCCCAAAGCCACACAGCTAGACATTGCAGCCCAAGCAGCCTATGGCACACACAATGTAAACAGCACACCATTCCACCTCAAACCCAGCTTCCAGCCCTCCCTGTCCCAGGCTAGATTGGGCCTTCTCCCACCCTCTATGAGATTACAGTCAGTGATCACTATGGGGTGGGTGGGGGCTGGCTCACTCACAAACCACACCTCCAGGCAGTGCAGTCCATTTGCTCACAAGAGAAACACTCCTGTGGGACACCAGCTTTGCCATCTGAGGGCAAAGAGCTGCATTAGCACTGGTGTGCAACAGAGCTCGGGGCCACCTGGACCCTAGAGCTTGGTGGGCTTGGTGGTCCCCCTGTTTACATGGAGACGGAGTGAAGGCAAAACAGGTTACTTGGAGAAATGGATTGCAAGAGCTGATCTTTAGTGGCTCATATTTTGCTAACTCCACAGGGGGTAAGCCATGAATTTGGGGACACGCAGTCTGGTGCCCATCACTGTGTGAAACTGACCAGGGACCTTGCCCTTGTCTGAGCCTTACTTCCCCACCTGTAAAGCTACCTGGGCTGGCTAGGCCCTGAGCCCCCTCCAGTTCTCCTACTCTGTGAAGGTTGAGGCTGAGCTCTGGGGCCCAATGGCCTGTGCTCAAATGCCAGCAGTGGGGCGGGGAAAGTGTCCGCTCAGCTTCCCTGGGCTTTGGCTTCTGCATTTGTCAAATAAGGGCAATAAAAGCAGTAGCTACCTCAATCAAACATTACACTTAAAGTGGTAAAGTGCTTAGAATAGCGCAGTCACGTGGCACAGGCTCACGAGCCCTGCATAGTATTACTTTAAGCTGATATGATCACTCTGGCTCTGAATCTTGCCCAGCAAGTACCATTTTCATGATGCAAGTGGGAAATGAAGATCCAGAGAGTTTAAGTAACTTGCTCAAGGTCACACAGCTAAAACAGGGCCCGGACCAGTCCTCTGTCTCCCCCATATCCCTGAGCTCTCCTCCTGCACCCTCACCCACCCCAGGAAGGAGAGGAGTGGTTTGGGCAGCAGGTGAGAGCAGGTCTTCTCCAAGGTGGGAAAAGAAACAGCCCCTGTGTTTCTCCATCCCTGTATCTAACTGTCCATCACAGCCAGCCAGCAGGAGTGGAAGTGATCTGGAGCCTATGTTCAGCAGCCTGGGGCTTCAGGCCTAGTTTCTTTGCTTACCAGCTGTGTGATTTTGAGCAGGGCAGGCAACCTCTCTGGGCCTCCGTGTCCCCATCAGTAACATAAAGGAAAGCAGCCCTGCCTGGTCTACTTACAGAGCTGTTACCAGCATTAACCACAATACCACAATGTCAGATTTAAAAGTGCTTCCCAGGCCGGGCGCAGTGACTTACACCTGTAATCTCAGCACTTTGGGAGGCCGAGGCGGACAGATTGCCTGAGGTCGGGAGTTCGAGACCAACCTGGGCAACACGGTGAAACCCTATCTCTACTGAAATAGAAAAAATTAGCCAGGTGCGGCAGTGTACACCTGTAGTCCCAGTTACTCAGGAGGCTGAGGCAGAATTGCTTGAACCCGGGAGGCGGAGGTTGCAGTCAGCCGAGATCGCACCACTGCACTCCAGCCTGGGTGACAGAGCGAGACTCCATCTCAGAAAAAAAACAAAAAAAAGTGCTTCCTTTTGTATGGGTGGCAAGGGCCTACACAAGGAAGGCCCTACTGAAGGCTCTGTGTCCATCAGAGACCCTGTGCGGGCTGGCCAGAGGCAGCAGGCTGGCTGGAAGGCGCTGTGCCCATTGGTGGAGGGGCACGCCAGCCCATAGTGACCCCAAAGGGAGGAAGTCAAAGGGTTCCCTACTCTGACTCATCTTCTTTCCCTTCCTGGGGTCTCCTACCCCAGCTGCCTACTGGCTGGACTCAATGGGAAGGCAAGAACACATGGCCCACCCAGGCATGCCAAAGGGGTACAAGCAAGAGAATACAGAGAACAGATCGGTGGGACAAGCAGGAGACATCCAGGGCCCTGTACGGGGGCCTCTCTGGGACTGTGCCCCTCCCTCCCCAGTCCTGCTTCTGCACCCCCGGGAGCTGACTAGACAATAATGGGACACACACTGGAGATACCACCATCTTCAACCTGTCACGGGGTTTATTGTAAAAGGAGATTTAGTCTCTTTTTTGCAAGTAAAACAATGAAACCTCCATAATTGTTCCAGGAGAAATAAACATGCCAAAATATTTAAGTACTAATAAAACTTAAGAATTATCTCAGCATATTTAAATATAGATGTATTTTTATGGCAGGCAATGAAGGCAATTGCCAGCAGAAAGCTTTTCATCCAGGCCATTTAGTACCCACCCTCCTCCTTCGAGGCTTGGGTGTGGAGGGGACGAGAAGGGAGCTAGGGGTGGAGCCTGCACAGTGATGGGAAGAGGCTCCCCTTGCAGGCAAGCGGGTCACATGCAGTCACTGAGCAGGGACACCAGATGCTGGGCTGGACCCTCTTTATGCTGCTTGCGACTCCCTCCATCCCTGCCGCAGCCCTGCGTGGTTCTAGTATCATCTCTATTTGACAGCAGAAGAATCCAAGGCACATAAAGGTGAAATAACTTGCTCCAGGCCTCACAGCTGGTAACTGCTAGAGCTGGAATGAGACAGCCTGACTGCAGAACTCACACTCGCTCATTATTGCCTGGCCCTGCACGAGGAACAAGGGATACAGGTGCACAGTGAGCTGAGGTCAGGGCCCTCTCAGCCCTTGCCAGGACTATTCAAAAACCTCTGAACGAGTGTCACAGACTCTGTTCCTACACACCTGTCCAACACTCCCCACATCCATTCTCAGGGCTGCGGCGGAGGCTTCTCTCTCACTCTGTGTGTGTGCACACGTGTATTATCTATGTGTGTGCACAGGGGACTTTGCCATCTTCTGCTGAATTGTGCTTCCTTTCTTGAGACTGCAGTTCAAGCCATTAACAGATACCAAGAGCAGCATGCAAAGATGAAGAAGATACAGTCCCTGCATTGGAGGCAACTTCAGGAAGAAACTTTCAGAGTTTTTTCCTTAAAACTCTGCACCCACTTAAAACTCACTTCTCATTTCAGCCGCTGGCAACCTCCAGCCCCTGGCAACCACCATTCTACTTTCTATTTCTTTTTCTTTGTTCTTTTTTTGAGACAGAGTTTCACTCTTGTTGCCCAGGCTGGAGTGCAATGGTACAATCTTGGCTCACTGCAACCCCCACCTCCTGGGTTCAAGCTATTCCCCTGCTTAGCCTCCCAAGTAGCTGGTATTACAGGGGTGTGCCACCACGCCTGGCTAATTTGGTATTTTTAGGAGAGACAGGGTTTTACCTTGTAGATCAGGCTGGTCTGGAACTCCTGACCTCAAGTGATCCACCTGCCTCAGCCTCCCAAAGTGCTGGGATTACAGGTGTGAGCCACCACGCCCAGCATCTACTTTCTATTTCTAAATTTGATAGTCTAAGTCCCTCATGTAAGTGGACTTGTACAATATTTGTCTTTTTGGACTTATGCCACTTAGCATAATGTCCTCAAGGTTCATCTGTGTTAGAGCATGTGTTGGAATTTCCATCCCTTTTAAGGCTGAATAGTGTTTCATTGGATGTGTATAGACCACATTTTGTTTATTGATTCATCTGTCAGGGGACACGTGGGTTGCTTCCACCTTTTTTTCTTTTTTTTTTTTTTGAGACCAAGTCTCGCTCTGTTGCCCAGGCTGGAGTGCAGTGGCGCAACCTTGGCTCACTGCAACCTCCGCCTCCCGGGTTCAAGCAATTCTCCTGGCTCAGCCTCCCGAATAGCTGGGATTACAGGCATGCACCACCATGCCTGGCTAATTTTTTGTATTTTTAGTAGAGATGGGGTTTCGCCATGTTGGCCAGGCTGGTCTCGAACTCCTGACCTCAGGTGATCCACCCACCTGGACCTTCCAAAGTGCTGGGATTACAGATGTGAGCCACCGTGCCCAGCCTGCTTCCACATTTTGGCTGTTGTGACTAATGCTGCTATAAACATGGGGGGTACAGATAGATGTTCAAGTCTCTGCTTTCCTCTCTTTTGCCTGTATACCCAGAAGGGGCATTGCTGGGTCATAGGGGACTCTATGCTTTTGTTTTTGAGGGATCACCATACCGTTTTTAACAGCAGCTGCACTATTTTACATTCCCACCAGCAGTCCACAAGGGTCCCAGTTTCTCCACATCCTCACCACCAACACTTGTTATTTTCTGTTTGTTTCTTGTTGTTTTTAGTCACCATTCAATGGGTGTGAAGGGGTATCTCATTGTGGTTTCGATTTGCACTTCCCTAATGATTCATGATGTTGAGTATGTTTGTATGTTCTTATTGGCCATTGCTATATCTTCTTCAGAGAAATGCCTATTCAAGTCCTTTGCCCATTTTTTAGTGGACTTGGTTTTATTATTGCTGTTGTTTAGTTGTTACCCATGTCCTATTTCAACATCAGATGAACCACTCAACCATCTTCCCACTGGTAACAGAAATGTGTGAATGAGCATGTGTAGCAATGGGTAGAAAACGAGCATTTATGAAACACTTATTTAATCCTCACACTAATTTCATGAAGAGCTATGATGCTTATACATAGGAAAGCTGAGGTTCAAAGAGATTAGGCAGCTTGCCCAAGGTCACACAGCTGGTACACAGGAGAGAGGGGTTTGGATCTTATCTCAGCCCTCACCATAGCCTATCTCCAAGGTGATGCCACTCTGTCTCCCAAGCTGCCTCTCTGAAGAAGCCCAGGCTCCTAAAACAGAGCAGAAGGACAGCCACAGCAATGTCCAATCCATTATTGTAATCCCCACCAAAGAGACATCCCCAGGTGAATGATGTCACCAGAAGGGTCGGACCAAGGCCCACCCTTAATCTCACAGTTACAAACAATATAGGAAGATTATGCTGGCCTCCAGCTCAGTTAAGTGGACATTTGGATTTTTTCCAAAGCAAATGTGGATACTGTAAATACAGGTCAGCTGGTTTGCAGGAAATCAGCATCTAGACGAAGACGCATCTAGCAAGATTTTCCAAAAGTCCTACTGCAAAGAGCCTGGGTCACAGGGTGGCCGCTTGGAGTACATCTGTCACTTATAAACTGCTGTTTTTCATGCATTCATTCGTAACATACTTGCTGAGGGACTCCTGGGTGCCTGGCTGTTTACTGGGCTTAGGTTCAGGTGTGAATCCTGGAGGTAGAGAGGGGCAGGGAATTATGATCCTGGCAACCATCCACCTTCTCTTCTCCAGAACAGTGCACCTTCAAACAGAAAATTGACACACAGAGAGGTGGGATCCTTACCTGCAGTCACACAGCAAGTGGAAAAGCTGGGAAGACATCCCAAGTCACTGTTAAGTCACTTGACTGCCCTACATCCCAATATTGTTGTTGTTTAAACTACTGAATTTTCTAAATTGCTTCCCTTTCTCAGAAAGGGTACAGCAATCCTTTGCCACAATGTACGTCCTAGCTGTGGTTTCTAGACATAAAGTAAATGTAGACATGACTCTATTTCTTTCCCTGGGGAGCACATAGTTAGAGGTTAACCCTTCTTCCCAGGGAAAATTAGAGAACAACACAAGAAGGAAATAAATGTGAGTGCTCATGGCACGGTTTGATTAAGTATCTCATGAGTGGGACAGACAATGAGTCCTTTTAATCGACTCCTGCTCAGGGTCTAGGAGAAGGATTGTCCTCCTTCGTTAATGCAAACCCACAAGCGCTGCAACTTCACTCCAGGCACTTTACAGGGACTGGATCAAGTGGTCCTGGAGGGGGGCCCCAAGTTTCCCCTTCTCCTTGGGGGTTGGTGTTGCCATACCAGGCTGGTTCTAGGGGTGCTGCTCTCCTGACAGAATTGGCCAGGGATAGATTTCATATTTCCTTGTTAATCCCCTTAGCAGAGTTGAGAGAGGATTCACTTGCTTAAACACCAAGGGAATAGGGGAGTAAACATAGAAAGAACTAGAAGCAGTGTCTCAGGCCAGGGGCTTTGCCCGCCATTGCTGGTTCACCCCTAGATCTCTGCCCAAACTTCATGCCAGAAGAGTTGGTTGCTGACCCAGGGCTCCCAGACTAGGATTTGGGAATCCTGGCTCTGGGGCTTCTCCTGGACTAGGATTTGGGAACCCTGGCTTTGGGCCTTCTTCTTGGTATGAGATGCCATTTGGCCACTCTATGCAGATGATAAATTCCTCATTTCTTTAGCATAGAAACTAAATTTTAATCAAGTATACAGCAAGTATAAATGCTTGGGAAATTTTGGGGAAGGAAAGAAGGAAGGAAGCAAGCAAGGAAGGAAGGGAGGGAAAAAGAGAGGGAGGAAGAGAGGAGAGTATATTAGTGCATTCTCACATTGCTATAAAGAAATGCCTGAAACTGGGTAATTTATAAAGAAAAGAGGTTTAATTGGCTCATGACTCCACAGGCCGTACAGAAAGCATGATGCTGGCATATGCTCAGCTTCTTGAGGAAAAGCCTCAGGAAACTTACAATCATGGTAGAAGGCAAAGAAAAAGCAGGCACATCTTAGATGGTGGTAGCAGGAGCAAGCTAGAGAGAGAGAATAGGGATGCATCCCACACTTTTAAACAACCAGATCTCAATATCAAGAGAATAGCACCAAGGGGATGGTACTAAACCAGTCATGAGAAATCGGCCTCCATGATCCAATCATCTCCCATCAGGCCCCATGCACAACTCTGGAGATTATGATTCGACATGAGATTTGGGTGGGGACACAGATCCAAACCATATCTGAAGTAAAGGGGAAACAAAAGAAAGAAAAAAAGTAAGGAAGATAGGTAGTGAGGGAGAGAGGAAGGAAGGGATGAACACAGAGGAAGAGAAAAAAGAAGGAAAGAAAGAAAGAAGCAAAAAAGAAAGGAAGGAAGAAATAAGGAAGGATAAATAGAAAATTTTCTTTTTAACAAAAGCCACGAGATTCACCTGGTTTTTCTGCATTTGTTGGGAATGGCAAATATTTTTGTCAGTAAAGCCTGGTATGTATAACTGGTAGTCACTTAATGTTTGCTGAGAGAATGGATGACTGTTATGCAGATTTCTGATTTGTTTACTTAAGGGGAGTTCTCCTTATGGAATGATAATGGTCACGATTAGTAAGATCAAGAGGAATATGCAGACTAAGGCTTTGATTTTAAATCACAAGGAAATACACAAGCACATGATAAAATTTTCATATTAGCAGGCCAGTTTGAACTAAATGTAGCCAAGCTATTCTCAATGCCACCTGTGTTTAGTGTGACTTCGAGGTCACAGCCGGTCCAAGATCATTTCTCCGAGTCAAGCTCTTATATCACCACTGAAAGGGCTCTTGTCTGAACACAGCTCATGACTCACCTCTTAACTTTCAAACCAGGAGCATGAAAATTCTCAAATGAGCTAGAGGAGGTGATCTAGGGATAGTCAGAGAGAGGGAAGAAAAGGAGTGCCTATCTAGTTGCTGATGGAAACAGACTGATTAATCCAGATACAAAAAAGACATTCCCTTAAACATTTCTGAATTCAGAATTGTTTGCTATCAATTAAAATGTTGAGATGATCTCTTTTTTTCTAAGTGGTGGCTTCACCCCCTCCTGAACCATTTCCCTTCCAGAAAATCAAGGCCTTCTACCACCTTCACTCCACCTCCCAGTTCATGATTCAGAAAATGAAGTTTGAAAAAGGTACCTAAAAATGGAAGAGGAGTGAGGAGCCCTGCAGGGTGAGGCCCAACATCTCGCCACGTTAACCCTGCGAACTAGGCCCCAGTAAACGAGGCTGGGAGCCATTAATGCCTAATGATGTTGCATTGTCTTCCAATAACAAACCATCTCACCTGTTGGTTTTAGAGAGAACCAGCTGTTGTTAATTGGGGAAGATGAGCATGAAATGGCAACTTTCACACCTGACCAAGAGAGAGCTGCAGCATCAGGGGCAGGCTGAGCCTCGCCTGCATGCAGGGGGGCTGCTTAGATCTGCCTTGGTGAAGGGGAGATGCAGACAGTACCCCGGGGTTCCCACTCCTCTCACATCCTTAGGGGGCAGAAAGAATAGGAGAGTTCAAGTTCCTTTAGCATCTCACCGTCTCCTTCCCAAGCCCAGTGACATCCCACATACCATGCTGTGGCAACTTTGTGTACCTGTGGGAGTCCCTCTAGCAAGGTGAGGGGCAACTCAAAGCTAGGGGCCCAACATTGCACCCTGAGAGCCTGGCCCAGAATCTGACATAGTCCAGACTCTGCAGAGGAGGCATGGCCAGGTTCTTTACCACTGACCCTAGTCTCTGCTCCCTGGACACAGGTGACTGGCCCAGGAATAGACAGCAGTTTATAGGCTACCAACAACCAGTGACATGAGGGCCTGGCTGTCACATAGATGCTGGCTCAATCACATTTTCTCCCTTGGCATTTCATCAAAGAGACACAAAAAGAGGTGGTCACTTAGCAGTAGGCTCAAATCAAAGGGAGTAGGGACCACAACTGTGATATAGAGAGGTGAGGGCAGCCATGGAAGGAGTCAGGATTAAGCCAGCTGGTCCATAGGGACAGGAAACTGGTGTGCACCCTTGAGAAGGGACAGAGGTGTCAGAAGGAGACTTCAAGAAAGTTCCTGATCAGGGTATGATTTAAAGCATGTTGGATCTGGGAGCCACAGACTGCCTCACTGGGGTCACTTCTTTGGTCTTCCAGGAGCGCTCACTTTGCTGTATGATAAATCCACCAAAGGAGTCAGCCCCTGTTCTTTGTATTCCAGAGCTCCATGTCTAGATAAATTGCTCCAAAGAGCCATCCCTCAAGATTGGCAAAGAGACATAAGGCACTGTCTGGTGAAAGGCAGTTCCTGAGGTTTTGCCATGAAAGCCAAAGGAGCTGGGAACTCTCACGTGTGGAATAGCAATGGTGTGCACGTAAACTTGGAGTCACGGGTGGTCTTCCTAACACACCTGGAAGCATGTTAGTTACATTATCCCCATTTCTCAGATGGGAAACTGAGGCTCTGTAATGTCGAGCATCCTGCTCATCTTCAGTGAATGGCAGACTTGAAGCAAGTCCGTGTGACTCCCCTCCAGTTCTCTTTTGATAGCACTGCACTGTTGCTGCTGGCATTTGAGAACCACTGCAGGCTCTCTGCTGGCACACAGAGCCAGGGAGCTCAGTCAAGCAGCCTTGACTCCTGCAGACTGAGAAAAGCACAGGCCTCCCTCCTCGCCTGTTTGCCTTTATTCTCAGCATTGCTGCGAAAGACCGGAATGCGGAGCGTTAAAACATGTACTGTAAATAAACCAAATTAAAGTAAAATTGACTCATTTAGCAACCAGCCTCCGATCTTGCATTAGAAGCAATTGAAGAGATTTCACAGATTTTAGTAACCAGATAAGATTATTACATAAACAGACTTCTGCATTGAATGATGAGCCATATCTTGAGGAGAATATTTGAAATCAATAGCAATACAGGCTGAGAATTAAGTAATGTGGTTAAGCACTTTTGAATGATGCCATTTTTAAGAGCTGATTAGAAATAAATATGCCAATTGCAGCAGAGCTGATAGCTGGAATCAAGTGATGATTAATCAATTTGGGCCTGAGAGCCAGGGAGGCCATCTTGGGGAGAATGTTGCCAGCCCTGCACTCCGGCTTGCTGGAAAGGGGTTGAGAATGCTCTGGGGCCTGATGCAGCAGGCTCGGGGCTGTCCAGAGGCCAATGGTGGCCCAGAGAAGGGCTGAGAAAGATGTTAGAGTCCTCTTGCGGAAGCCTAGCTCTGCCCACCTGGTGCTGGCCACCGTGGTGTTTGGGAAGGTGCCTGAGAGCCAGCACAGGATTAGCTATAAGCTTCTTAAGCTGCTCACACAGGGTGAGCCTGCAGCAGAGAGGAAGTTATGGTTGGGGACACTGGTGACCCTGGGATTGTGTTTGGAATGCCCAATTACCACTCAACTGGGAAATGATTGGTCTTTTGGCAGCCCTGTAATCATCTCTCACCTGGACAATTGCACCAGCTTCCTGATGGGTCCCCACATGAACTGTGAGCCGGGCAGATGCATTCCACACACAGTCACCATGGTGATCTTTCTAAAGCATTGCTCAGATCTTGTCACTCACCTTGTAGAAACCCACTGCTGCCTCCCCTGCACCTTAGGTCAAGCCCAGATACCTGGGCCCCCTCATGGCCCAGCCATCTCTAGTTGCCTCATTTTTTCCTTTCTCCCATTCCTGCCCTATGATTGCATCAAACAGAAGGTTTAATCAGTGCCCAGGAATCCCCTGTTCTTTGAGTGTTGTCTCTGCTCCTGCTGGGCCCTCCCTACTTCCCTGTCTACAGAAGCCCCAGCCCCTCTCCCACCTAATTCAAAGGCCACCTCCTTGGGAAAGTCCACTTTGACTGTTCCTTTCCCAAACCCAAGCACAAGCACAACTAGCTGGTCTCTCTTTGTTCCAACCCTTTTCCTGTTTCATATCACTATCATTCATTATGTCTTTTTATTCTATAAATACTGATTGGCACTTTTACAGTGCTACTCACTCTGGCTAACCCTAGAGATACAGGGAGAGAACGCAGACATGGCCCCCTCCCCTCCTGGAACTCAGTATTTCACTTAGGCATTTAATACTTTGTGCAACTGTCTCAGCTTGGGGAGGCAAGACATTCTTATTTAATTCTCCTGGCACAAGTGAATGAATGAATGAATGAACGAATGTGAGATAACACGAATGAATAAGAGGCAAAGGTGGATCAGTGGATGGAGGCTGCAATAAAGCAAATTTTTGCTTGATGGAAGAAGCTAGGGTTTTGCCCAGCACTGCATAAACTGCCTTCCACGGGGCTGAGCTCTCAGGAACTTGAGGCATCCATGCGGAGGAAAACCATCTGTCAAAGAGAGGCCTGAAAAGACAGAATTGGCTGGGAAGTGAAGTTGCAGGGCTGGGGGCTCTAGGCTCAGCCCTATCACTGACTCACTATGTGAATTCAGGTAGACCTTAGCAAGAGCGTATCCTCTCTTTGAGCCTCAGCTTCCCTGTCTGTAAAATGAAGATATTGGACTATAAGTGGTAGAAGAAAATGAGATACTTTTTCTTGAAAGTTGGTGACCTTCGAGCAACCTCTTCAACAGCACACCATAAATAAGGTTCTATATGTCGTGTTAGACACAGAGAAAAATTTTAACAGGTATGCGATGATGGAAGAAAAGTTAAGTGCAAGATTTTATAATAGGAGTCTGATAAACGCCAGAGACACTCGTGTGAACTAGTGTAGCCTGGGGAGGTTTCTTGGAGGAGGTGCGGCATGATCGACCTAAAGGGTAAATAGGACATAATTATTTGAAAAAAGGAGACATGCATTTCAGGTTGAAGGGAGAGCAAGACAACGTCTTAATCAGCAAGACAATGTCCCCAGTGCCGCTGTGACACATCCACATGCCATGCCCTCATTGCTAACCTGGGACATTGCTGAGAAGGGGGCCCTGTTAGAAGGCTGAGCTTCTTGCTCCAAAGGAGCAGATGTGGGCTCTTCTTTGCCATGGGTTTGTTGTTTCCTGCTTTCAGCAGGCCTGTGTCCTCCTCTAGCCCCATGAGGATGTGGGCTGGCCCCACCTCTGTAGGCTGGATGTGGGATGGGAGGCTGACCTGGCCCTCATGGAGGACCCTGGCTCCAATACTCATGGCTCTGCAGGTTGTGATCTCTTCTGCTCAGGAGACGGGGGTGTTGAATTCCCTAATGGTTCCCTAGAAAAGGACTGTTGCATACAGGTGAGCCAAGAACAGGCAAAGGACCCCTTTCCCCAAGTGATCAGCCAAGCTTGGGGTCTCTTGGTGGAAGCCTGGAGCTGGGGCTGCTGGGAATGGCCATCTTCGCTTGAGTTGCTCACCTGTGAGGGCCTTCTGTCTGCCAGACTGCTCCTCATACTTCTATCTGAACACTCATCTCTGGCATTCCCAGCTCTGTGAACTCAGGGCTCTGTTGGAGCACTGGGTGATGGGACCCATGCAGGGGCCTTCCCTGTTGGCTGCCAAACTCGCACTGAGGTCAGAGAAGGAGGCTCTGTGTGGCCATGCGAGGCTCCCCACTTCCCTCTCTTAACTTGCTTTCCCACTCTGACTTCCTTCCTTTCCAGAACTACAGCCTGAGGCAGCAAGAAGGACCCCTAAAGGTCACTAAGAGCGTATAGAGATGGAGAAACTGAGGCTGAGAGAAGCGAGGAGACTCTCCCATGACCTCAGGATGCATCAGCCAAAGAGCAGAGACCAGTGCCCTGATGTCCAACCTGTTTTCTGTCCACTACAGCATGGGGTCCTGGCCTCACTATCTGTCCATGGGCTCTTTCTCTCCATTAGAGGTGAAGCCCTGGGGACAGGATCTGCACTTTCTACAGAACCCACAGAAGCCATGAAGAAGCCAGGCCTTTCTCCCCCCTTCCCCTTCCTCTGCTTCTGCCTCTGCCCTCCCTGGCTCCGAGTGCTGCAGGCCCTCCTGCCCCTCCTGCCTTCTGCTCGCTGGCCTGGCCTGGCTCTCCCAGACCCTCTTTCAGCACCTGCACCCCTGCAGCTTTCAACTGTTGGCCAAGTGTTGTGCTGTCACCAAGTTCTAAACGTGGCTACACTCTTTCCTCTGGTTCTTTCTCTTTGGGCTGAGCCAAAAATAAAAAGCAGTCACACCCAAGGTTCAAGTTAAACACATGCACGTACTTCCTAGTTTCTTTCTCCTTGACATACATGGTATAAGGAAGAGGGCCAGAGTGCACCCCAATCTCACCCACCCTGCAGGAGCCCACACAAGCCAACTGAGGGAGACTGCCACCCAGCTAGAATTGCAGGACAGCTTCTTCTGGCCCAGGGAGAGCCGCCTGCTCTGTCATTGGGCCCAGCAGCAGGAGTGGTACAGCTGACTGACTTCCCACATGCCCAGGATAGGAGACATGAACTCCCTCTTCTTATGAGCTAACCAGACTCAGTGTAGCTGCAGTTTCTGTTGGTGCCACCAGATATACTCAGCTACTTTCTCTTCACTTCTTCCCAAGAAATTGTTCTTACTCAAGTTTTAGCCAAGGGAGCCATTATCATAACACAAATATTTTAGAATGATAAGCCTAGAAAGTTCTACTAAACATTTTGACGATGGATGCCCATCTGAAAGGATTCTCATTATGTGACACATTGAGTCTGGAATCCCTGGCCCAATAAGGTGAGACCTGGGCTCTTCCCCAGCTGACCACTATCCAAAGTCCAACTTCCACAGCTTGGCGTGTCTCCGATGGACAGTAGGGTGAAGAGGGTGGACTGAAAATTTTGTGCAGAGCAACGGACTGGAAAATGTACTTAGTGTCTCTTTTTTCGTGGTGATGGTTACAGATGTGCCAGAAAGTGCTGGAAACATTCTTCCCTTTCTCTGTCTTCACCAAGGAGGAAATGGTGCAGTGTTTCTTAAAACTGAAGAATTTCTCCCCAGGGGATTTAATTTTTTTTTTTTTAATGTTTCAGAGCAAGATAGTATAATTTTCTAGCCTCTAAAGAAGGCTTTTGAGTTTACAGGAGGAGGACTATCAGGAAGGTGAGTCCAGGTGATGTGGGGGAACACGCAGGTGGAGTCTTTGAGGCCGAAGAGAGGAGGAGCAGGGACCCTAGGCTGAGCTGGGCAAATGCCACCAGCACTAGAGGCTGGGGTGGGATGAACGGCTCCCCAGTATCTGAGGCTGTCGACACACCTTGCATTCTAAAGACGTTAGCAACGGGGCATGCACCACCAGCAAGGAGCGTCTTCCCTGTATCTGAGGCTGTTGGCACACCTTGCACCCCAAAGAGGTTAGCAATGGGGAAATGCCAGCAGCAAAGGTGTCTCTCCAGTATCTGAGGCTGTTGGCACATCTTGCACCCCAAACACATTAGCAATGTGGGCTACATGCACATGGGCCTTGTGAGAGGGGGTGTTTGTTTAAAGGCCAAGGGAAGACCAGTGTTTGGAAACTAGAAGTACACAGATGGAAAAAGGGTAGTAGCCGTGGCCCGGGTGGATGGATGGTGGGGGAACGGAACCACTTTCACAGAAGCCAGAGACCAAGCCCACAGGGACCCTGTGAGCCTTCCCAGGCTTCTGGTTGCCCCCATGATGCTAGCACAAAGCCAGCCGGGCTATCCTGGGAGTGCCCAACATTCTATTCCAGTATTTCAGTTGGGGCTCTTTCTCTTTTATTTTAAAAAAATTACCTATTTTTAAAAAAATCAACAATTACTGAATTCACTCAGTTTTAGGTCACATGTTTAACACCCAGAGTAGGGAAATGAATCAGACACAGGCCCATGGGCCCTAACAGGGTTCGAGCTCTATCAGGGGCGGTAGTTCAGAAAGAAAAGCTGGCAGCAGACTGTGACACAGATGGCAGGAGTGAGGGAGGGCGTGGGGAGCCCAAACAGGGGCGGCCCGTTCTTGGTGGGGTGGAGTCAGGCATGGGTTTGGGAAAAGGTGTCTCCCAGACCAAGTGCCTCTCTGACTAGAGGCTGGGGTGGGGTGAGCGGCTTCAACACACCCTGCGTTCTCAGCACTTGGCTTTTTAAAGAGACTTTCTCATCTATTTCCCCAAGTGATTCTCACAATAACCGTGGTTTCTGATCTTATTCGCCAACACTCTCATCCTCCCCAGCTGTATAAACATTTGGGCGAAGTGACTGGGTATAAGCAATTATTCTGGAAGCCCAGCGCGTGGCCCGCAGAGGGGCATGTGTGTGCATTTGAATGATGTGTGCCCCCTCATGTGAGAGTTGGGCCCCCAGCAAGCAGCTCAGGGAAGCACCCAGGCTCCTGGAGGACCCATTGCTCAGTAACAGTATCAGCCTCACAAACAAACAACATCACCCTAAGCGATCCCTCCAGATGTGCTCAAAGCAATCTCACAGTAAATAACTGTGTCCAGCCCAACAGGGTGGGGACGGATTTAGCAGGAAAAGCCTGCTCAGAAGAGAGAGGTTTCCTCCCTTTGAGAAGTTTCTGTCATCTCCTGCTAGCTAACCCATTGGCATGAGACAGAAGGGGGGCCGGCTAGGCCTGGAAAAGTAGGCTAGGGAATATTGAGGATGGTGCAAGGCTCTGTGAGCCTGGGTCCCGCTCAGGAATCCAGGTGTGGGGCTGGGGCTATTGGGAGTCTCTTGTTACTAATCAGTGCGGATAAAGTCTTCAAGCAAAGGGAAACCAACGTTCTTTGAGCATTTGCATTAGGCTCTTTGGCACCTGTGCACTGAGTGTGACGTGGGTGTTATGATTCCTCACTTACCTGAGAGAAAACTGAGGCTCAGAGCAGGCTTACAACATCACACAGCTGTGAGGAATCAGAGTTGATAATTGAACCTGGGTGTGTCTGAGCCCTGGGCCAGCCTCTTCTGCACTTGATCATACTTCCTGTCATGAACGGGTTCGGTCCAAGGACTTGGACGGTGCAAGGGAGGTCCCGTCTGAGGGTGCAAACATCAAATCAACATTCACTCTGGGGGTCATGCAAGTGCAGGGTCTGCATCTCAGGGAGGGGGCCTCCTTCCATGAAGTCTCTGGGCCTCTTCTTGCCTCAGCTTGGGAGGCAGCTCTGGTCCTCCCTCTGCCCAGGCTTCACCTCCATGGGTTCTCCTTCTATCCTTTGGCTGTTGCAGCCTCTTTTCCAGAGACCATGAAAAGGGATTGCGAAAGCAACTATGACACTGAGAACACAAGATGATTCATCTGTATCTTTTTCTACATCAGATGAAGTCCAGTTGACATCCCCGCCCACCTGGGCTCGTGAGAAGTTAGTGTCTGTACCCTTGGAGCTCCCCTCGCAATTCTCTGATTCATGGGAGACCCCCATGCTTATGCAATGAAATAAATTAAATGCGGTCCCATTTCCTCCTCTTTATTAATTTATTATTGCATCTGCTAGGACTCTTTCCCATTCCTGCACAGTTCTTTCAGAAAAGGCCAAATCTGCTGGTACCCGCCACCTCACGTCCACTCATATGTCTCCTGACTCCCTGGATGAAGCGAATATTGAAGGGCCTCTCTTCAGCTCCATTTATATGTTTCTACACTAAACTGAGCTTGTTTGAGAAGAAGTGACGGAGCTGTGGTCTTCATGCAGGTGTCCATGACTCCCTCCTCAAGTCACTAAAGACTTCAGCTCCCCAATGGTGGCCAGGGATAACAACTTCCACCTGCTGAGTGCACAACATGTCCGGGCCCTGCGCAGATGCTGTCCCAGCCCGAAGAGGCTGCACAAAAGCTCAGGCATGGCCAGGCAGTGCTTGGTTGGAGGGCCTTCTCCTTCCTGGAAACCACCCTGTGTGCAATGTTTGCGTGACATTTCTTGGTTCTTCATAGCTTCACAGGATAGGGTGTAGCATCCTGGTGAATGAAAAAAGCAAGTTGCAGAATGATACATAAAATAAAATGCAATCGTGTTAAGCACACTTGCAATAGGTCTATTTTTTTTTCTGGATACATATTTATATATGTAAATACTAGGAAAATGTCTAGAAGGACACACTCCAATCAATACTTATAGTTATCTCCCAGGTGGCCATTGGATGGGAGGAGCAGTGGTCAAATAATACTTTAGTCTTATCTATAATATTTTATAAGCAGCAGTTACCTCGATTTTATTTATGCAATTAAAATTAATTTTACAATGAAAGGAAATGGCAAAAAATGGCATATGTGCTGTGACAATCTTAGTGACTGCAAGTCTGAGAGTAAAGCCTCTTTCTACCATTTTGTGAGCTAGCTTTGTTACAAAGAAAGTGCTGGGGGAATTAAATGCTAGTTGTGATAGGTAATTTTTCTGGAAGCCTAAGGTCCCACAGCACGAGGGCTAGAGGAATTTTTTTAAAACATATATTTGTTTTATACTGGCAAAAGTGACATATATTCACAGTAGATGATTTTCAAGCTATTGAAAAGTTTTGTTTGTTTATTTGTTTGTTTGTTTGTTTGTTTTGAGACTAAGTCTTGCTCTGTCGCCCAGGCTGGAGTTGCAATGGTGCGATCTCTGCTTACCGCAACCTCTGCCTCCTGGGTTCAAGCGATTCTCCTGCCTCAGCCTCTCAAGTAGCTGGGATTACAGGTGTGTACCACCATGCCCGGCTAGTTTTTTGTATTTTTAGTAGAGATGGGGTTTCACCATGTTGGGCAGGCTGGCCTTGAACTCTTGACCGCATGATCTGCCCGCCTCGGCCTCCCAAAGAGCTGGGATTACAGGCGTGAGCTACCACGCCCAGATGAAAAGTTTTAAAAGGAAAATGGAAACCTCTTGTAATCCTCCCATAGAGTCGTAATCATGGTTAACATTTCAGCACAGGGGCTACTGTGGATTTGGACACACCTGGAGTCACACGCCACCTCTGCCAGTCACCTGTACCATATAAAACTTCGTCCTGGAGCTGTGAGTAGGGAAGATAATACTCAGTCATAGGGTGAGAAGTAATTAACTGAGGGTGCTCTGCAGTGAGCACCAGGAGTGTTCAGTAAATACATGTACTCACTGTGCGCTGGTTGGCAGCGTCGCGCCTTCATATATGTTTTTCCACCAAATTGGGATCATACAATATACGTTGTATTTATCCCTTTTATCTGATATTTTAACATGCACACTTTTAATGTGGGCACTCTTGAGTCCTTGGGGACACAAGCTGAGCTGTGCCAGGCCAACTTGCAGAGCTGGTGGTGAGAGCTGTGTCCTGCACCTGCTCTGAAGCCATTCATGGCTCCCTGCTGCTGCCAGAGTAAATCTAATCTACTTGGAGTCTGTCTGGGTTCTTCAGACTCTGGCCCTATGCTGGCTGCCCTGCCTTTTCTCCATCTGCTTAGCCTGCTCCCTTTGCATCCAGATTCCCCTGAGTGAGTCATCCTGACACCTCCCAGCTTCCAGCCCCGTGCCCCGAACTCCACCTTTCTCCTTGTGTCCATTCAAATCCAGTCTCTCCATTGGGGCTCTTGTCCTCACTGTTCTGGTACAATAATCCCCTCAATTTCTCACTTCTGCACTTTCCAGAGCACTGGTGTGACCCAAACACTTTCGACCTCAATCAGTCAACTTCATTCACTGTTTGGTATTCATTTTTCTCTCCTCAGCTACATTGCATGTCCCTAAAGACTGGGGTGTTGCAATTTGCCACTTTTCTTTTTTTAATTCTAAAATTTACCTAGGACTGTGCTGAACACATACAAAACACCCAGATACGTGTTGGCTGGTGTTTTTGTACCAGATAATGAGTGACTGGGTGTTTTTTGTTTGTTGCATTTCCTAGCCTCAGGAATGTCTCCTGGCTGGGTCAGCTGTCAGCTAAGAAACACAGACCTTGTCTCGTGGCGTGGATATCTGCAGTTGTTATCTTTCCAGCAGCCATATCCCTGTTTTTTCATAACCCTTAACCCTTTTCCCATTCTCTGTCCATGTGTTTAGCAATGAAATGGGGTCAACCCTGGCTTAGGGATTGGGTCTCATTCCTGGTCAAGTGATTGGTTTAGGATGGACAGAGGACCTACACAGTCCAACAAAATACCACCCTGGAACTTTTGCTAGACAAAAAGGGAGAAATATAAAGGTCTCTCCCTCCTGGTCTTTGTTTTAGAAGATAAGGAATTCTGGACCTGCCGGCAGCCACCATATGGAGGAATTTTACCTGACAGCAGAGCCACTACTTAGGAAAACAGTCAAGATATGAAGGGAGTGTTGGAAGTGTTACTATTAAGTGGTGGTGTCTGAACCCTGGATCCAGCCGAACCTGCAGCCAATCCTATCCTTGTTATTTTTAGCTATATGACCCAAAATGTTTTTGGTTTTATTAAATCAGTTTGGCTTAGCTTTTCTGTCACTTATAACTCAAAGACTCTAGGCTTGCCTCAGTTCTAAGACCTCTCCTATCTGAACTCCTTTTCTACAGAAACTGAACATCTTGGAGCAGCCATAACAGACCCCAGAGCCCAAGTCCATCCTCCTGGCTCTTACCTCCCAAGACTACACAAGGAGCTGCAGATCTGGAGCTGGGACTGAGTGTCTCCAGGACAGGGCTGTGCTGCTCTCCTGAGCCTTTGGGAGGACGGTGGGCGCTCACACAACCCATCACAGCTGTGGGTCTCAGGGAAACAGAGTGGTAATCATATTACAAGGGCTTCCATGGGAAGTTGCAAGGGACTTGAAGTGAGCAAGGCACACAGCCTGCTTCCCAGGTACCTTCTAAGAAGCCCAAGGAAACCACATTCTTCTTACTTTTGTGATTACTGTAAGATAGCAGAGGATCTGCTCCTGGGTGTCAGGTGTGCTGAAACTGGGCAGAAAGCTCTCGGTGCCAGGAACAGCCAAGGGTATCTGCCTCAGCTCCACGGGGATACCTGTTAAACAGGCAACCCACAAGCAGGACGGTCACATACACTGCATGCACCTGTCCCAGTGGACAGCAGTTACCTCAAGGAGCCAAATCACAGCGCCCCCACTCACTAACCCCTGGGGCCATCAACCACGCCACTCATTCTTGCCAAGCTTGGACACAGCCTTGGTCTCTTTCTCAAGGCAGCTCTGGACGACCACAACCAATGTTTGAGAGTTTGAAAGTGAGGTTAAATATTTTTATCAGCTATAGGAAAGGAATTCTGATGTGAAACACTGCAATACCTAATGTAGTCACTCAATAAACTCTAGCTTCTCATATCTGAACTGGGGAGGCAGTTAAACCAGGAGGCATTTAGTGTGACTACCATGTTTCACAGGTTATGGAACTGAGGCCCAGAGAGGGAAAGTGATCAGCCAAAGGTCACTTAGAGTATTCATGGCAGATCTGAGTCTGCAACTTGGGTCTCCTGACTCCCAGTAGAGTGTTCTTTCTACTCCCCTTCAGCTTCTCAAACCTCACCCTTAACTCTGGTCCACAGCTGAACGGATTCTTCCCATGGATCCAGGAGTTCTTGAGTCATCACAGACCACCATCACCATGGGAGAATGCACCATGTTGGTGGAGGCAGCCACACTCTTTTAATACAAAGGACAAGATGCATTAGTCAGTAATGGCCACAACAGTGCTATGTAGCAAACCACCCTGGAACTCAGGGGCTTACAATAGCAAAGATATAACCTCATGTTCATGGGTATGCAGATGAACAGAGAATTGGGTGACCCAGGCTGGACTTGGCTGGACAGGCCTCCTTTGGAATGCTGGTTGGCTGAGCTTGGCTCCAGGATGAGGACTGGAATGCAAGTGGCTTAACGTGTGTTCAATCTGTAACTCAAGCTACAGCCTAGAAGGCTCTTATTGCAAATCAAGGAAGCACACAATAATGAGTGGAAATCTGAAGCCTTTTGAAGCCTTGGCTCAGAACTAGCATGTTATCACTTCTACCTACACTCTGTTGGTCAAAGAAAGTCATCCCAATGATATGGATCAGAGGAATAGACTCCATCTCTAGTAGGAACTGCAGAAGTCTCATGACAAAGAGCATGGATATGGGTTCTCATACACAGAAGTGAGGAAGACTTGAGAGCAAACATCTAATCTACCATGTGACGTTTCAATCTCCCCACATTGTCCCATCTCCATTCTTGAGTCCATGTGCTGCCATCATCCTACATCTTTTCCTCCACCTCCCTTCATTAGAGATGCACAAAGTTGCTTCTTGTGAATGAGTCTCAGTTAAACTCCTGCATGTGCCATTTAATGCTCCTTCTAGAACAGAGCAAATGAAAGGGCTCCTCCCTGCTTTCAGTTTTTCTCAGCTCCAGTCCATCATGGCTAAAGAGCCAGATGAATCTTTCTGAGGTCTAGATTTTTATCAGTCCATATCAGAGTGAAAGGCTTTAATGGCTTCCACCACCCACGACATTGAGCTTTAACCCCCCAGCCTTGCATTCTAATCCTAAAGCATTACACTGCTCTGCCCAACTATTACCTACTGTTAGGTACTGACTGTCCTGGCCTAACTGAACAGAGTGTCCTTCATTTGTCTGCATTTTTTGGTCTCTGTGACCCACCCCATAATATCTCATGCCTTTCTCCCCAGCCCCTTACACTGGCTGAGCTCCATGTATTCTGTATCAGTAGAGTTCAACCAGAGAAACAAAATCAGTAGGAGAGACATATTAAAACATTTATTGCAAAGAAATGGCTAATCCAATTCTGGAGGTTGGCTAGACAAGTCTAAAATCTGTAGGACAGGCTATCCAGGAATTCTGTCTCTGGACTACAGCCTCAGACTGCGCCTGGTGTCTCCAGGCAGAGGCTGAGGCTGTAGTCCAGTGACAGAATTTCTTCTTCTTCTGGGAAGCCTTAGCTCTCTTCTTAAGGTCTTTAAACTGATTGAACCAGGCCCACCCAGACTGCCTAGCATAATCTCCCTTACTTAAAGTCAACTGATTATGGACTTTAATAAAATCTATGAAGCCTTTCATAGCAGCACCTGGATTAGTATTCGATTGAATAACTGAGGACAGTAACCTAGCCAAGCTGACACACAAAACTGACCATCACATAAAACAGTCTACTCCTTGTAAGCTTGGCATCTAAATACATATCCTGAACCCATGCTTAATCTCTCGGTAAAGATAATAACAAAGTCATACTCCCATCCAACATAACACAACTGTCCTGCATACAACTGAAAACGTGCTAACCCTTCTGCAGAAGAGAATGTGATGTAGTTGGGTGATGTCCACTCTTCTGTAGTGATATCCTGTAACTTAAATACTATGACATAAACCTAACTATTATTAATATATATGTGTGATGATAAGAGGATAAGAGAGAAGAAAACAACATCATTTAATTCATACATGTATATATATACACAAAGATATATTTATAACAAAATAAGGAAGAATACTCATAATTATAGTCCCCACTTCTGCAACCGGTTACATGATCTTAGCTGCTGTTTATAACTTCTTCCATCACCCATTTCCTTTGTCCTCAGCAAGCACTCCAGCTGGTCATGGTTCTTTGCCTGGTGAAGTGACCCAAATATTTATTCCTGAAGGATCTGAGCTGTTAGCAGTCCTGTCTGAATTGAGTGTCATAGTTTTCCATTGACTTTGATTCCAGGACATGGTAATACTGAGACGTCCCAAGGTATCTCCTGTGTTCCAGACATACTCTTCCTGACCCCCATTGTGTGGTAGCAACCCAGTTGCCCCTTGGCAGTCAGGGACCATCACTCAGCCAGCCCTGTAACTCCCTTTCTGCCTGTTGATTCAGAGGCATAAGGAGTCCAAGGTGGCTGAGAGACCATCTTAACTTCCAATTCAATGGGATCATTGTTATGACTCCTGATGGAAGCATTTCTCCCTCTGGAACTAAGACTTCTAGGTCAACGGAGTATAAAGGGGCAGAGATAGAAAGCAAAGACTATGCTAGAGAATCACTAAGGATCAAGGAGAATCTCTTAGAGGATCTGGAGATCAAGGAGTTGGGGTAGCACCTCTTACTCCCATTATAGTCCCATTTCCTAGTACTCCCATTTCCACTCCTTGATCCCTGGACCCATGAATCTCAGCAATGGAAGAAACAGCACCATGTATTGGATACTGATTTAGAGTAATTTTGCCATTACTTTTAATGGCAAAAACCTCAATTACTTTTTGGCAATAACCACAATTACTTTTGCACCAACCTAATATCAAGCTAGCTGCTTCAAAATGGCAGGAACATGGCAAGACCAGTGAATTCTGCAAGTGAGGGCTCACGTCTGTACTTCACTCGCTGTGAGGTGAGTTCCTTGACCAGAATCAACTGTGTGGAATACCATGATAAAGGATAAGGTTGTCTCTAAGTCCATGCATGGTAGTTTTGGCAGAAGCATTGAGTGCAGGGAAAGCATGTATATATCCAAAGTAATTACCATTGAGGAGTTCAGTCTCATCCATCACAGCCCGGGTCTCTCTCCTGGCTTCTGAGGTTGCTGGCCATCCTTGGCATCCTTAGCTTGCAGCTGCATCACCTGACCTCTGCCTCCATCCTCACATGCCCTTCTCTCCATTGTTTTGTCTTCTCTCCTCTTTTTCTTAAGAGGGCATTGGATTGTCATTGCATTTGGAGCCCATCTGGATAATCCAGGATGATCTCATCCTTACCTTAGTTGTATCTACAAAAACCTTTATTCCAAATAAGGTCACATTCACGGAGTCTAGCTGGCCATATTTTTTTTGAGCAGCGGGCACTATTCAACTCAGTACAGTCTTCAAGGTCCTCCAAAGGAGGCTTCATTCATTTGTTCACTCACTGATCCATTGATTCAGTTGATGACCCATGCTCGGCACATACCCTTCTGGGCCAACCTCCTGCCTGCTTTTCATGGATCCTGTTCCATTTCCCTTTTCCCCTATTCTCCACCCCTTCTCAGGGCCCAGCTATATTCCCATCCCCTCCAGGAAGTCTTCCTTGACTTTTAGCCCACACTGACCCACCCTTTAGCAACATAACTCCATTCAGATCCCTGTCTGGCTTACTGCAATCTGATGACTGGCTGGGGCTGTCTTTGCAAGCCTCCTGCAAGTCACTCAGCAGACATGTATTGACCTCAGCTTAGGTAGAATCAGAAATGGATCCACTCTGAAGTACAAACTGTGCCTGCCCGGGTGTGTCGGGGGGTAAGGGACAGAGTGGGGAGGAAGGTCCCTGCCACCAGTAACTTACAAAGCATAGCCACTGTGAGTCTCTCTTTTCTCCTCACCACTCTACAATTCCCACTTCACCTATGAGAAAGCAGGATCTGCACTTCCTCGGCTTATTCAAATTCATGAGACAAGTCAGCAGCAGCCCTAGGACTGGAGACATGTTTACATGTAATCCCTTCACCAGACCTCAGAGAGGATGGCTGGGACAGAAGTCCCTGCACACTGACTTCAGTTATTGGCACTTGTCACACTGTTTCATTTGCAAACACTCCTCCTTCCACATAGATTTCCTTCCATCTCCTGAGTCTGCTGTCCCTGTTTGTTGGCAAAGGCCCCCTGTCAAATGCCAATGACTAGAGAAGCAGCCCCCAGGTAGCCTTGAATGGTCCCCGCAGTGTGGCTGATGGGCAGGGCTTCAGATGGGACAGGCTCCTCCCACTTACCAGCGGAGGGACCTCCCACCCCCAGAGGCTGCACAGAGGCACAGGAAGACCTTCCCACTCCTGAACCCCTTCCCTCTCCAGCCACCTCGCATTGCTCGCCAGGGTTCATCATTGCACCGTTCATTGCTGCCATGCTATTCCTTCTGCCCAGAAAGCAACCCCTCCCTATCAACCCTACTCACTGTCAACACTCATAGCAGATGCCATCTTCACTGCCATCTCTGCCTGTCCCAGGTTCCCTCCACTCTGTGTTTATGCTCCCACTGTAAAAACTCAGCCCATTGTGTTACAAAAGGAGATTCCTTTCTGGATCTCCTTCACACGTGCCTCTGCAATTCTGTGTTAGAGCTGACCCCTCGGCCACACCCAGCACCCAGAGAGTTAGACGATGCTCATTTATCTTTGTTACCTGGCCCCAAGATGGGGCCAACAAGCCATAGAGTTGGCTCTCCTTGCTTTTGGCAATTTACTTGTTCCAGCCTATGACTTCATAGCGATCTCTGTTTATCAGAATCATTCGTGCATTTATTACAAGCACCTAGGGTCTCAAAATAAGCCTCAGCTGCAGGCTGCCTCCCTTCCACCTTCCTGTTCCTAACTGTGGCTAAAGACAGGACAGCTGAGGAAAACATGAGAGATACATGTCCACAATAATACATCTTCCCAGACACATTCTTTTTTTTTTTTTTTTTTTTGAGACGGAGTCTTGCTCTGTCGCCCAGGCTGGAGTGCAGTGGCGCAATCTCGGCTCACTGCAACCTCCGCCTCCCGGGTTCACGCCATTCTCCTGCCTCAGCCTCTCCGAGTAGCTGGGACTACAGGCGCCCGCCACCACGCCCGGCTAATTTTTTGTATTTTTGGTAGAGACGGGGTTTCACCGTGGTCTCGATCTCCTGACCTCGTGATCCGCCCGCCTCGGCCTCCCAAAGTGCTGGGATTACAAGCGTGAGCCACCGCGCCCGGCCCCCAGACACATTCTTTAATAGCAAAGTCAAGAAACCCTTCCATCAGTTTCACAAAAGACTGAATCTGCCCCTTGACTCTAGCTCTGTGAGTAGTACCTTTACTTTATGGATAAAAATGTGGATAGACTAGAGAAGATTCCAAGAAAAACAAATGAAATTTTGAGAATGCAGGATGGTAACCGAAAGCATTTACTTATTTGCTTACCTATTTATTTATTTATTTTAACAGTTTTTGGGGGGTAAAATTGCCACACAGTAAGCTACACAGATTTAGAATAAATAATTTGATAAGTTTTGACAAATGTACACACTGTAAAGCCATCAAGATAGTGAATGTTTCCACTGCTCTTCCACCGAATTTCCTCTGGCTCTTCCATAGCCCTGCTAACCCCGCCCCCACAACAACTGAAGCACTGTGACTACAGATTAGTTTGCATATCCTAGAACTGTATACAAATGGATCATTAAGTGAATACATACTTTTTTGTCTGGCTTATTTTAATCCTCATAATTATTTTAAGATTCATCCAGGTCATGGTGTGCATCAATTATTCATTCCTTTTTACTACTGAGTAGTATGCCATTATAAAGATATATTATTGCAAAGATATACCATTCATCTGTTGATTGACATTTGGATTTTTCTCAGTTTGGGGCTATATTTAATAAAGCTGCTATGAACATTAGTTTACAAGTTTTGTAAAAACATGTGCTTTAATTTCTCTTGGGTGAATACCGAAGACTGAATGGGTGGGTCATATGTTGTGTGTATGATTAGCTTTCCAAGAAATTTGCAAACTATTTTCCAATGTGATTGTGCCATTTTATATACCCGCCGCTGTGTGTGAGGGCTCTGGTTCTTTCCCATAGTCACCAACAGTGTTTTAGTTTTACCCACTCTAATAAATAGCAGTATCTTATTATGGTTTTAATTTGCATTTCCCTAGTTACTAATGATGATGAGCATCTTTTCATGTATTTGTTTTCCGTTCATACATCTTCTTTGGTAAAGCCTCTATTCAGATATTTTGCTCAGGTTTTTATTGGGTTGTTTCCTTATTATTGATTTTTGGAAGTTCTTCAAATATTTGGATACAAGTTCTATATTTCCTCCAAGTGAGTGCCTTGTTTTCCTTTTTTTCATTTTATTAAGAAAAAGAGCAGGAGTTTTTAATTTTGCTGAAGTTCCATTTATCAGCTTATTATGTCATAACTATAAGATTATTGATTTAAAAGAAAGAAAGCTGAGTGGCTTACAGTATCTAATAATTCAATGTTTATGCCAAGCCTACTATGTGCCAGGAACTGCTTGGCCCCAAGGAGAAAAAAGCACAAGACATGATGCCTGATTACACAGAGCTCAATGCACAGTAGGGGAGGTGAAGGGAGAACCTGATTAAATTCGATCCACATTATCGGCGCCAGGAGAGAGGGACAAAGAGGGTCATGGAGTTCACGGGAGGCATGGGAAGGAAAAAGGTATGAGAAAGTGAAGTGGGCATTTTTAGCTGGGTCCCACCCTGAGCTCAGGCTTTAGGAAGAAAATTTTCCTTGGCTTTTGGTTTGTTTCTGGGAAGGCCATCCTGATCATTTGCTTTGTTCATTTCCAAGGAGGATGAAATGTTGAGCAACAGACCTCAATGAAAACAAGAGAGGTTTGGATCAAATATGGAGCAGAGCTTGATAAAGAGGATGTCAAGACAAGGGGAAAAAAAAGACCAAGAAAGAAGGGGAAAAAAGATTAGTGGCAAAGAAATATCAAGGGAAGTCTCTACTCATAAAATAGAAATTAATGGATTACAGAGCAAGGACATTAAGAAAGATCTTTAAGAGGTTGCAGGAAATGGGGGAATTAGGGCAAAGCTGAGCTGTCATGTGGAACATTTTACATAACAAACTACTGGTTAAAGCTAATATAAGCTTTATATTATAAAGGGTAAGAGACAGCATGTGCCCAAGAGAGGAGAAATGAGAGACAGGATAATAGTCAGGATCCAAGCCCTGACTCGGAGGCAGCTCACTTGGCTGCGTGCTCGATACTCCTAGAGGCCAGGCTATTGTCATCTGGAACTTGGGTCACTTACATGGGCTTGGAACAGAATCCACCAGTCCAGGATGATTTGGTGGATGGAGGGCAGATTTTTTTTACTGCAGCACCTTCAGAAGGCCTTTTCAGGTAGTATTTACCTTGGAAATTCCTTCTTTCCCAAGGGGAAACATTAAAAAATCAGGAGCTACAAACATCTTATCTTCTGCTGTAATGTAGCTCGGAAGTGCAGCAGAGTGCCAGTGGAGAATGGAGAGGGGCTCAGCCAGAGAAATTGCTCCTCGCATATGCACTCAGTGAACTGTGTCGCAAAGGGTAAGTCTTCTCAGTTCCAGCATCTGATGGTCATGACGCATGCTGACCAGTAGGAATGGGGATAGCCAGGGTTAGAAACAAGGAGTTGGTGGAGAATTTCCATCTAATGTGTAAACTGTGTGTGATGATAGCTGAAGACGCCATCTGCAGTTGGAATAAAAACCCAGACATGGCCATTCCAACACAAGGCATTGGGGAACATGGGACAGCGAGGGGTACAGGGGATGAGAAGATGACACCAAACCAAAGATGGGAAGCAGACAATCCCATGGCCATCCCAAGGTCTTTTGTTTTTCTGTCTCTACAACATTAACCCCGGAGCTGTCAATGTTTCTGTGTTTCCTCTGTGCAATTGAACACAAGGGAACACATACTCCATCTCACACAGCATCCTCCATCATTCTCAACTATTTTAGTGGGGATTAAAACTGCAGCTAACTGGAAGGTAAAATAAGACTATGGCTTACATAAGAGAAAAGCTTGTTTGTTTTTTATATAGAAGTCTGGGCAGGCAAATCAAGGGCCAATATTGGGTCCCATTGGGTCAGGGACCCAGGAACTTTCTAGATCTCTATCTCACCATCTCTGCAGTGTGGCCCTTGCTCTCATAGTCCAAGGCATTTATGTTCCAGGAGAGAGAAAATGATGAAGAAAGAGGTAAAGGGTGCACTCCAGGTCTCTCAAGGAAAGGACCTGGAAGTTATCACAGGACAGGCACTTCTGCTAACCTCCCACTGACTGGGACTTAGTCACATGGCCACGCAATATGACTGGGAAGCATAGTCCTGATTCAGAGCAGCCACACACCCTAATAAACATTCTAATCCAGTGGGAGAAGGGGAAATGGATCTTGAACAATTAGTAGTCTGACATGTTGACTAATCCTAAGTCACAAAGTCCTAAATAAGGGAAAACACAAAGACATCATCATGTATTGACCTGCACGCTAATTGGCAATTGCTATGAAGTTTCTGGCACCCAGAGTGGGCACACCAAATAAATAATTCCCCATTAGAGGGGTCTGGGAGGGCAAAGAGGAAGCTAGGACTTGAAAGGGAGTTTATAGGACAGAGTTAAAATGGAAAGGGGCAAAGTGAGGGTGGAATCTTGCTCTGGGGGCTATGTTCTTCAGTGTAGCTGAGAAGCTGGGGAACCTGGGGGAATAATGAGCAGAAAAGCAGCAGTTTGAGTGTGCACATTGGGAGAAAAGTCGAGAGAGAGAAAGAACAGAAATGGAGTATGGCACATGAGCCAAGTGATGGGTTGGGGTTTTTGTCTTTTGGTGGTAGGGAAAGAACTTCACATTGAATAAGTTCTTCTTAAACACTTGCTCTGTGCAAGGTCTCATATTGGGACGATGAAATAAAGGAGGAGAAACAAGACAGAGTCCCCGCCCTCAGGGAACTTCCAGTCTCAGCATGTAAACTTGTATACTTTACAATGCAAGATAGCACTTTTGAACCGGTCTCTTCAAAAATTTCATCTTAGTTTATAAACACGGTAGCTGAAATATTTACCAAACAGATATTCAATAGCTATTAATAGCTCAAGATCTGACATCAGACACTGGCTTTTAACTCATCCTCTGTCACCTACATTGTGACTTTCCCAATTTTAGCACCAAAAGTTCCATATCCTGGACAAACTGAGATGGTTGGTCACCCTTGCTATGTATAAGCTTCATGTTCTTGGGCAAGTTACTTGACCTCTTCAGATCTCAGTTGCTTCAACTGGAAAATGGGAATAATAATCATTTTGACCTTTCATGACAGTCGTGGACATTAAATGAGAATACGTTAATCGGGCTTAGCAGACTGCCTAGCACAAGTGTTAATATTATCTTTTATGGTTACTCTTAATAGAACTGTTATGGAGCTGATGGAGTCACATACATTTTACCCACAATCTTCTGGATGAAAACTACATGCTGCACTGGAATAAGTGAACTTGAGTATTTATGATGGTTTTGTAACATATTTCTCAAGAATGGCAAGGAGCTACTGTTACTGGAAAATTTTCTTTTCAAATTTAATATACATCTCCAATTTCCCTTCTTTCATCTTCTCTGTATACTAATCATTTTTCCCATTGTCATGGGATCTGAAATAAGAATATCTTGTGAACATCCATGTAAAGCAATTGTCTGAAATGTTATAATAAATTTGCTTTTAAAAGGCAATTTCAAGTAGGTTATAGGAATGATAGGAAAATCTTTTTTAAACTTCCTGTTTTCATTCACTCCTTCTTTCAATGAGTATTTAATTGTGCTATTATTCGCTGTCAAGCAACATGCCAGGCTCTGGGTACACAAGAATAAAAAGCCCCAATCTCTGCTCTTAAGGAACTCAACTGAAGAGATGGATCATATATTGCATATAAGCAATAAATACAGAGATGCAGGTGCTCACCAGGCTGATGAGAATCCCTCAATGTACTTGACAGAGTCAGGTAGAGTTTCTAAAAGAAGTATTGGATGAGCTAACTCCTGCATTCCAGGTGAACAGAGAAGGTGCATAATGGGAAAGGCACTGAAGTAAAAAGCCCCGGCGCCATTCAGGTTACTATTGGGTTCAGATGATGCAGAAGAGGGTGGTGGAGACTTTGTTGGCAAATTCATCTAACAAATATTTGCTGAGCACCTGTTATATGAATGGTATCATTGAATACACAAGACACAGACGCTGTCCTTGGAAAGCTTAGGACTTAGAAGGGGAAATAAGATGCACACACAAACAACTAAAGCAAGATACCTGTTACAGACTGAATGTTTATGCTTCCCTCAAATTCATATGTTGAAGCCCTAACCCCCAGTGTGGTTGTATTTGGAGATGAAGGCTCTAAGGAAATAAATAAAATTAATTGAGGCCATAAGGGTGGGGCTCTGATCCCACAGGATTAGTGTCCTTGTAAGAAGAGGCACCAGAGAGTGCTCCCTAGCCCACACCCCAAACTGAGCATGCACTGAGGAAAGTGAGATGGTGGCTGTCTGCAAGTCAGGAAGAGAGCCTCACCAGACACTGAACTGACTGGAACCTTGTTCTTGGACTACCAGCTTCCAGATGTGAGAAAATTAACCCCTGCTGTTTAACTCACCCAGTCTGCGGTATTTAGGTTATAGCAGCCTGAGCTGACTAATACCAATAGCCATGATGTGACACAGAGGGAAGGAACAAAGTAGCACCGAACTTAGAGGAGTGGAGATACCTGCTGCCTGGGGGAGCCAGAACCAACTTGCAGGTGTTTAGGTGAACTTGATAGAAGAACATTCCAGCTATTGGAAGTGTCCTGGGCTAGTTAGTAGCACGAAAACTCCCAGCTTTCACTTGTCTGGAGGATCTGGCATGTGTGATGCAGAAGCATGCAGGACACATTGAGGTCCTGTTGTGTAGGGCTTTGAAAATCAAGATGAAGACTCGGCTTCCTTGAGGGGGCATGAGGGCACATTGGTGGTTTTAAACAAGCAGAGTTTCATTTAGCACTATTCCTTGGGCAGAGTAACCTGGAGGTTCCTGGACAGGCTCAACCCTAGAAGTGATTGCAGCAACGCAGGTGAGGATGCAGCCTGGGGCAACAGAGGTGGCATGTGGCAAGGGAGATCCAGGAGGTCGGATCAACCACATTTGGCAACTTTTGGATTTGGACCAGAGAAAGGTGGAAAATAAATGTTAATAATAAGAGAGTTGAAAACAAGGTAAGCTCATAAAATCAACTTGCTGATTTGTCAGTTTGTAGATCACTTACTCCCAGAATAGTCCATGTGAAACTTAGGTTGAATGGTTGGCACCAGGCAAAGACTTCACTTCCTTCTGTTATGCCTGGCTGTTGTCCAGTCTGGAACCTGAGTGATTGGGCTACTAAAAGTGAGCATGCAACCAGGAGTAGAATGAGCTCTAGGGCAAGGGTGATGTTTTCCTTCTAGATTATTTCAGCCTGAAATGGGACCAAGCAGTTGAAAAGTACCACTGCCTCTCAGAGCGATGGAAGCCAAGAGAGTGGATTTGGAAGTCCAAGTGCTTAGAGGAACACTCTTGTGATGGAGACAGAAAAAGACCTCAGAAGATCTGGGGAACAGCCTGCATTTAGAATGTTAGAGAAGGAAGGAGAAACATAAGAGGAGACTGAAGGCTTTAGAATAATTGGGCTACAAACCAGGATAATGTTTAGGGACCATTGGAGGAGGGACCCACTGGAGGAGGGAATTTCAGGAAAGAACCATGGTCAGTTGTGCCAATGACTGCAAATTCTAGGAAATGAGGAAAGAAAAAATATTACATTTATGATGAGACTCAGCAGCCACATTCCTGGAGAAGAGAATAAACAGCTCTCAGTACTGGACAGCTGAACTCTCCCCCTGCTGAGGAAGAGGTTCTAACAGACAAGCCCCCAGGGCCCCTCGGCTGAGCCCACACACTTTGGTCTCATACTCTGACGGGACTCTTTTCTTTCCTGGATTACGACGAAAGGTGTGCACAGGAGGTACAGTGAGCAAATCTGTACTCAGAGAAAATGCTAGAGATGTCTCAGCCCATTTCAAAGACCTTGAGGGTTCACTGCATTGCCTCCCAAACTTTAACGTGCATAGGGATAATCCAGTTTATGATTTAGGGGATCTGGGGCAAGGGCTGAGAATCCTCATGCCTCACAAGCTTCCAGCAGCTGCTGCTATACCTGCTCACTCAACCGCACTTGAAATCACAAAAGTCTAGAGCACAGCAACTAACTGGTGGTCCTGGCACCACTTGCTTCATCCAAATGTGTTTCTTTGATCAGCATAATCTTCTAAAAAATTAGATACACTTGAAAACATCTAAAAATGTGCAGATTTCACGTTTTAATAATTCCAAATTCTGTCTTCTCTTGAAACCCTCAGGAGCTGTGGCCATCCTGCTCCTACATGCTGGAACACAGCAAGTGCTGGAGCTGACCCGTGGCTGCCCATTTTAGACAGGTTCAATGCCCTCCAGCCTGCCCAAGTCCTCACGCCTAGGCCCACTGCACACCCCCATTGACACTGTCTCCTGGCCCACGCGACCCCAGAGTTTTCCACTTCTCATCTAGAGCCAGCCCCTCACTCAACAGAGGAGAAATGAACCCTAGAGAGGGCATGGTATGAGCGGGTGCTGCCACTGTTAAAAGGAGCACCGTGTTTCTGCACCCCGGGGTTTGTGAGCTCCAAGAGGTGCTCAGTAACTGTTTACTGAATGACCAAATACCCTTTCCCAATATTGTGCTAGGGTCAACAGCTGATGCTGGTGTCCACTCACGGTGCCCCCCTACCCTGGCCACAGCACACCCCCCTTTATCGATCTCCTTGATTAATAAACAGTCCGCGTCAGAGAACAGGAGCCTAAATCACACATCTCTTTGTGCCCTTCTCCAGATTTCTTCTTTCGTTTCTTGGGGAGAGGCTGAGGCAAGTCAACTCACAAAAATGTGCTTCCACCGAATGGGATCCTGGAGTTTATCTAATAGGCAGGCTGGGAAAAATGAAAACGCTAATTACTTCAGGGAAAGCATGGAAAATGAGTCAGCTGATTGGGCCACCAGGCAGCCAGTAGGAGCTGATTTTTTTTTTTTTAAAGAGGATAATGACTTATTCTAGGGGATTTCAGTTGTGCACACACAACAAAAATAATTCCAAGTGTCTGCTAGCAAAATCCCAGGCTGCCGAACATCATGTTTGAAAATTAATGTGACAAGCTGGAGGCCTGTTTGCCCCAAGATCAGAAGACAGTGAAAGCTTCCTTCCCAGGAAATTTCTCAGGGTAGAACCAGAAATCCGGAACTGGAGAACCCAGAGGACAACGCCCCACCGGGGCCAGTGGACGGGAATCAGCTGCGACGCCATGCTGCCCTCCTTTGTCTGGGTGATCAGGCCCAGCCTCCCGAGTTACTGATGATCCATACGGAAGCTGGTGGGGCTGCACATTAATTGCCTTGTTCATCCCATCATTAAAATGATACGTCTCGCCTTAGGGAGCCGTGCTAGCTGGCGGCGACTTGGGCACACCTCCTGGGTAGAGAGGTCTCCCAATAGGGCCCTACACACGCTTCTTTCTAAAGAGCTGCTCGGAGATTTGGGGTTCATGCGGGTGCCATTGGACTCTAGGAACCAAGGACCCCAGGGCCCTTGCTCCCACTCTCCTTTCTAGCGGGCGATGGAATTAATGAACCCCGGGGAAGCCCTGGTTGCAGGGCACACTCGGTCCTTTACAGCTCTTTGTCTGCAGCCAGGCTCTTGTCTTTCAGAGCTGGCTGCCGCCCCGTCTCTGGGGCTGATGCAGCAGCCAGATAATGAACAGTATATCAGCGGAGGCGGCGGAGGGGGGCGACGGGGAGAGAGGCGAGCGCCCGAGCGAGGTGGACTGACTTATTATTCCTTCGCTCTCAAACAAAACAAAATCATTGGCCTGCCAGGGTCATTAAGGACCCCGGGGTTGTCATAGAAACGACCTTTGGGGCCTGGTGGTTGTTAATGCATGAGTGACTGCCTGCATTGTGTGTGTGGGGAGAGGTCAGAGTTTTGTTGGTGGCTTAAGAAAGAAAGAAAGAGAGTGAGGAAGAAAGAGAGCCAGCACAAAGCCCAGGATTGGGCGGCTGACATTCAGAAAGAAGGTTATCTGCCGTGGCATTGATTAGATGTCTGGGATGGTGAACGTCCTGTGCCCGGCACATAGTAGGTGCTCAGTAAATGTCTGCAAAGGTGAATGGACACATTTCTCTGGTTAAAAATGCTCTCCCATGCCCACTCTGAATTCCACCTACCCGTACCCCGGAAGCCACTCTGCCAATGCTCTCCCTGAGAGTATTTAGACAGGTAATTGCCCCATCATTGTTCCAGCAGAGAGTAACAAACTCACGTACAAGTTTCAGGAGGCACTTCTATGCCTTCAACTTGGACAGGACAATTTTCATGGCTCCCAGGGACCCAGGAGGAACTCGTTGGGGTGGGTGGGCAGGGGCTTTTACAGAGGAGAAATATAGGACAACAGAGCCTCCTCTGTCAGCCTTGGATTTACAGATGCGCCTTCAACCCACTTCCTAACCAGGGCACTGTGTCACCTGCCAGGAGACACTCTGAGCACCACCCGTGAGACGGAGCTCCCCCTACTGGCTGGTGTTCAGAGAGCTCAGTCTCCAGGTGTTGACTCTCTCCAGCTTGTCTCCAGAATCAAGTTTGGGTTTCAGAACCAGCCCTGCTACTAACTCACTGTGTGTCCTCTTGCAAGTCCTCCTTCCTCAGTTTCCTCACCTGGAACATTAGAGATGGTCAAGATGACATCTACAGCCCATCCCAAGCCTGTTCTGATGCCTCTGGGTGGGGCGGGGAGAGGGGGTGTCTTTTCTGAATTTAGGATTTTACTTTCCAGGTTGGAAGAAAATATTCTAGCCACCTTTTGGGGGTGATTATAGAACCATTTGATCTCTGAGATGTCTAAACCTGGTTGCCTTCTCTGGTGTCACCATAGAAGTGAGGAGGCCTGGGCCTTTCAAGATCCTCTAACACTGTACTGCTTATGTTAACTGTAACCCTATGTCCCCTGATAGCCTCTTGAAGTCTCCTTGTCACATTTGGAGGCCAATCCCAGGACCTGCCCACTGGAGACACACTCACTTAGCATTTACCACCAGAGTAGTTCCTTCTTAAAAATAGTTTCAGGAATCTGTCTGAAACCTTACCTGGCAGATTCTCGGATCTTTGCTCAAGCAAACCAGACTATCACTCACAGAATCCCTTCTTCAGCTCATGGACCCCAGAACACAATGGCTGCAAAACCCAGGTCTCCGATGTGGGCCCAGAACAAACAAACACCTCATCTCAGTGAATCGCAAATGCCTGCATTGCACATCTGTGCTGTTTTGCAAGGACTTTGCTGGGATTCATGATGAGCACACCTACTACAGAATCTGGAGTGAGAGTGCCCAGTACAGCTGAGGTGGGGGAGGGGAGTCCCTTGTGGGCAAAGGACCATCACATTCATCTACAGCACTGAGCCTGGTTCCTGCCTTGGAGTAGCAAAAGATATTGGAGTGAATGTTTGGTTCCAGGCTTTCATTTAATTTTTGTAAAAAGGCAAGCAGCTACATCCCCCACAAAGCAGATGAGGAATCAGAGAGGAGGAAGTGTGACTTGTCCAAGGTCACACGAGGAGCAACTTTAGAAGCTGGACCCACAAGCTCCAGTCTATTACGGCTCCACCCACAGCGCTGCCCAAGCTGTCACCTGCATGAGTACCAGAGAGTAAGAAGCGAAGAATCTTGTTATTTATGCTCATGTTGCATAAAATGTTATGCTCAGATAGAGTCAGTTTACCTTTGTTTTTGTTTTTAAAATCTGCACAACTGATTTGCATAACTGTCAGGGCCATGGCCTGGCACCTGTTCCCCTATGTGTACAACAGAAAGGAGACTTTCGCCTACAGTCAAGCGTGTTTTGCTTCCTTTCTCATTAGTTGCGGAAAGAGAGAGGTCTGTGCCCAGCTTGGACTCCAGTTCAAACCCCACTAAAACATGCTGAATCCTCTGTTTGGCATAAAACACCCAACTCAGATTGTTGATATATATTCTCTTTTCAACAAACTGCATCTTCTCAAATAAGTGAGAAGACAAAAATCCCTCTGAGTTTCCTGGTTTCCACAGGTAAGAGAATTCAAGAGCAAACACTTCAGCATGTTGGAGCTTAAGTTTCCAAGAAAAGAAATGAGGAGTTGCTTATTTGGAGAAAAGGCCCCAGGCTAGACATGACTAGCTTACCTGGGGCTGCAATTGCTTCTAGCTCATGTGGTAACCTTTCACAAGTCACTTCCCCTTGTACAGTCTATTTCTACTTTTCTAAAACATAAGGGAGCCCAAACTTTGAAATGCTCTAATTCTGAAGCTTAGGTTCCTATAAAGGATGATAAACTCCAGAGTATTTGTATTTAATGAAGTTTAACACCAGGTTATAAAATAGAAGAGCTTCCTGGGAGTACGAGGCATCATCTAAACCAGCAGAATTGAACAGAGTGTTTTACTTTGCATTAATATGTTCCCTTAGGGACAAGGACAAAACCCATCATTATAAAAAATGTCTTGAATATTTGCATATTGCATATAGAATATTTGCGTGCAGTATTTATGTAAAGCATGATGCTTATTTTTCAGGGTGGGAAGGGGGAAATCTAGTAACTTGCTCAGTATCAGGTGCTTTTCATACAGCATTGAATCTTCAGCAACCCAAAGATGCATGGTATTCATTGAACCTCTAGAGAAACTGAAGGCCAGAGTAGGGACTTGCCCATAGTTACCTGGTAAAGTGCAGGGATTTCCTTATTCCTTTACAGCACTGTTCTCTCCTACAACTTAACGACATTCACAGTGTAAGAGATATGCCTGGAAAAATGTCAAAGAAATGAACTTAGCTCAGTGGGTTTTTATTCATATTCCTCTCTAGGTGGAAGTTCAGACAAGGTGGCCTCTAAGATCCAGTTCACCTTTTTTTTTTTTGAGATGGAGTCTCGCTCTTGTCACCTAGGCTGGAATAGAGTGGCGCCATCTTGGCTCACTGCAACCTCTGCCTCCCGAGTTCAAGCAATTCTCCTGCCTCAGCCTCCTGAGTAGCTGGGATTGCAGGTGCACGCCTCCATGCCCAGCTAATTTTTGTATTTTTGGTAGAGACGGGGTTTCACCCTGTTGGCCAGGCTGGTCTCGAACTCCTGACCTCGCAATCCGCCTGCCTCAGCCTCCCAAAGTGCTGGGATTACAGGCATGAGCCACCGTGCCTGGCCCAATCCATTTGACTTTTAAACCCTAACTTTCAGTTACTCATTTGAACAGTATTTACCAAAATGAATTCTGAAGAATGACACACCCAAGAAATATTCCAGGGAAAGCATGTTTTGTGGTCAAATATGTTTGGAAAATATTACAGGTTGTATCCTCAATTAGAGACTTACAGTGCACATTACAAAATATCAAAGGCTCTGATAAGACCTGCGACAAAAGCTTGCATAACTGTTTAATACATTTGCCAGAATTATTGCATTCTGAACCCACGTAACACTTATTAACATTTAATGAAATGACTTTGCTATTTAACACACTTGGAAAGCACTAGCATAATTGTAAAGTTTATGAATCTGCATCTCCCTCGTGTCTTGCCTTCTATCCTCTCTGTGAGCAGAGAAACAGTGGCCCTCAGGAAGGGTCATGGGCAGGGAGAGGGGATGAGGGGAGAGAGTCCATTTAAGGTTAACCAGGGCTCATGTCCAGCTTCTGCTTGGAAGACCAACTCACCCACTGCTCTTAAAATGCTGGGAGAGTCCACTCATGAAAAGCAAGAACCTGGATCAACTCTGATTTTCTCCACAAGAAATAGTCATTGCTCCAACAGTCTTGGAAACTTTGATACAATAAATATTTTGATGCTCTCTGTTTATTTATATAAGCCCATTTATTGATGAAAACAAAATGTGTCACATTTATGTTTTGATTAGCCCTTTTAAGGAATTTCCCCACTCCTTTCCACTCTAAGCTGGAAACACCCAAATCTATACACAATAGAGTCTCACTGGACATGTCATTCATGTCACTTGACTTGACTTAGTTAATTCCAGTGCATCCTTTATATCACAGCTTATATGTCACTTCCTCCTGGACTGGTTCCCTGCCTGCAGACTAGATCTAGTCTGCTTTTTCTGCTTCTAGGACAGCCTGGGATAGTCTGTGAGAGCAGTCATTAGGGCTGATAATTATATAGTCCTAAGTGTTTCTTTGTAAATGTCTGATTCTCTCACTAGACTGTCAACCTCATGAGGACAAAGGCCATGCCTGTTTGTTCATACCGCTTGCCAAATACTTCGCATGGACTGGCTAAATAGGCACTAACTATTTGTTGGATGAGTGAATGAATGAACAAATTTCCATGTGAAGAAACAGGCTTCATCTGCCTGGACCCTACATCAATCTCTTGAGCTCCTGTGCTACCAACTGTGATGTTGCTCTTCTATTTAAACTCTATTTCACCCGTCAAGTTTGATACATGATCTTATGTCTCTCAATTCCTGGCCTTGGCTCCCTCTCTTGGCACCTCTCTAGGACACATCACTCACAAGCCGCTAGGCAACGCCCACCCATCATAACCCTTCTTCTACCCCGTTGAGCTGACCCCAATCAGATTTCCTGCCCATAGGAAGACCACCAGAGGGGTTTATGATTTGTTACCTACAAATAAAATCATTGACTTTTCAATATCAAAGCTACCTTAAAGGCCACTTGTTCAATTTTACCTTTTGTCTGATGAAGAGAGTGGGAATCAGACAAGCTAGGTGAATTGTCCTTGGACAGAGAGCAGGAGGAAAAAGGAGTCCCTGGGATCCATTCCATGTCAGCATTCATTTCAAAATAGTGTCTGCTTGTTCATTTTTTAAAGTAAAAATTTAAATTGGTACATGCATGACATTCAAGAAGCATAAAAGGATTCCAAAATGTTATGCAAAGAGTGCTCATTACACCACATGTTTATACTGTCACTTACTCCCATTTTACAGATGAGGAAACTGAGCCTTATAATTAGTAAGTAGTGCCTCTAGGACTTGAACTCAAGCCAGGCTCTTCAGAGCCCTTTACTTTCCTGAACCCTAAACACATGTAATTGGTTCAAGCTAAAGTGGCCTTCTATAAGCTCTAGACCCTGAGCTATTTAGAAACAAGATCACACATCTGTAATCCCAGCACTTTGGGAGGCCAAGGCAAGTGGATCACCTGAGGTCAGGAGTTCAAGACCAGCCTAGCCAACTTCATGAAGCCCTGTCTCTACTAAAAATACAAAATTTAGCGAGGCATGGTGGCAGGTGCCTGTAATCCCATCTGGTCAGGAGGGTGAGGCAGGAGAATCACTTGAACTCAGGAGGCAGAGGTTGCAGTGAGCCGAGATTGTGCCACTGTACTTCAGCCTGGGTGACAGGAGTGAAGCTCCATCAAAGAAATAAAGAAAGAAAGAAACAAACAAACAAGACCACATATGCCTTATTTATCTTTGGCAACACCAGTTCCTAGCTCAATGTGTTGTCACATAATAGGTCCTAAATAAACATTTAAAGGATGAATAAATTAATGAGGAAATTCACAATAATTAAAAGTTTGAAGCAGCAGTTAGCATAGCATGATTTTCATGAAAGATGGGCAGGGCAAAGAAGACAAGGCTATACATTTATCTCAAAAACTCATAGTGGCTAGAGAGAAACATTTGCCTCCTTAAGCTGAATGAACTTGTAGAGAATAATTTGTTTTGCTGCAAATGCTTAGGATATAAAAATCTGTATATATCTTGTTGAAACAGCCTAGATATGAGCATAATTGCAGTGATGTGTTACTCTTCAAATTAGAAAATAGAAATGGTGGTGGAAGGAAGGTAGGAATCATGGAAGGACACATGTCCTCTTCTTACCATTAAAGTTGATATAACCATTAAACTCTATATAATCATTACACACACGTATATGATGCTGTGTATGTACAGTATTAACCAACTGCTTTGAGAAAATTGTATGAAAGGTTAGACTGTTGAGAATCTGCATGAGTGAATTTGAATATATGGGAGGAAGTGTGATTTTAATGCTTTTGGATGTATATCTTAACCCTGCTTTAGAGGTTTTCAAGAAGTAGTTTCAATAAATGTAATTTGCCTTGTAATTAACACATTGAGTGCTTCTGAAGTGCCCTCTTTGTCTTTTCTTTTTTTTTTAGAGTTTTAAGCCATCCTTTTTCTTGACATTTGTCACTTGCTGAAATAATCCCTCTTTTCCATTTATACCGCAAAGGTGAACCTCACCCAAGCCCCAGCATGGTGAAACTCAGAAATTCCAGGAGGAGAGGGTATTTCAAATGAAGTCATGTGATATGTAGAATTGTAGCCCCTGCCCCACAGGAGTTTGAAGACTATAAATGTTAAAGCATGATGTATGTCAGCTAGCACCTTGGTTGGCATGCAGTCCTTGCTCAAAACCCAGCAACTATGTATTGAAGCTGAGTGGGGTCGGGGGTGAACCAAGCTGAAAGTGGGGAAGACAAGGCAGAAGAACAGGCTGTCGACCAGATAATGTCCATTTTCCCCAGGGCTCCTGGGATTGTTTTGGTAATTACTCCAGCTTCTTCAACAGCTTGTGATTTGTCTAGTGCCAGGGAACCTGAATTTGCATCGCACAATGCATAATTCATATGGCACGGACAGCAATTATGAGCTAATTGAGGGGTGTAATGTTTAAAGAAAGGATTCATTATGAGGAACATAAGGGATGTTGGGAGGGGAGAAACTCTGGAGTCCATGGAGGCTCGTTCCCTCTAATTCTGCTTTCCTTAAGATGACTGTAATTGTCTCTTGAAGGGCACTGAAGTTCTCTCCTAGAAGAGGTTCTGGAAGCTGGGCAGCGGTAGCTGCTTCTCCTACTAGAAGAGGACTGAAAGTGGGCTAGGATAGGCTCCTCCTTCTAGTGCTTTTGTTTGCCTGGTCTTCCACCTTGCCATGTTGACACAGTTATCTGGATTAATATGATTAGAGGGGTGTGATGTTCCCATAACTACAATTTCCACTTCCTGGGGGTAGGGACAGTCTGGGAAATATAATTTGGTGCAGAACTTATGGAATTTCCAATAGAAAATCATCTTTTCCAGAAATTATAGGACAATCCATTTAAATAGAAACTTCATTGGAAAATCCAGGAGCTGGGCTATGAAATTATAAGGAGCCCTGGGCTGGTAGCAATAAGCTTTGAATCTACTCATGACTAGGTTAACCTCTCACTGAAAGGCTCTTGGAACATTATCACCCCTCTCTGCCCTCAGTTTCTCCATCTGTACAATGAGGAAATTGAGTGAGACGGCCTTCTAGGATCCTCCCAACTCTGATATGCTGTTTCTGTGCATCACACCTCATCCTTCTGACTCAAGGTTTTAAAGTATCTTGGCAGGTCAGACTTTTTTCTTTGGAAGCCAACTGTATGTTCTTTAAAACTCAGAGGACACAGTGTGATTGTTACATGCAACAGAAACATTTTTAAGTTGGTTGTATAAGAATATAACCAAACAAATCACTTTTCCATTGGCTTTCATTACAAAATTAGATATAGTGCATATCTCAAAATACTGAATCAAAGATATTTTATGTGTTTGTATCAGCATTTACTCTCTCTGGTGTGTGGGAAGTTGTGGTAAGTTGAGTCATGGTGTGCTGTTTATGTTTTGTCACCTTTTCAGAACTCTACAGACCTTAGCATATCTCTCATTTAAGGATTGTTTCAGCATAGACTTTTTGGGGTTTACTTTTTATTCTCAACCAAATATTTTGATATCATATGAAGTACTCCCCTTAACACGCTTGCTGTAATTACCACGACTACTTGAGCTGGGCTGCAATATCATACCTCACCAGTAGAGGCCACTTTCTGATACGTGATACACACAGCCTGAAGTCCAAACAATCATGGGCTAATACTAAGGGTAGAAGAGGTCTTTAAGATCATTTTGTCCAGATAAGCCTTATAAGTAGTTCCATGCCTTATCACATCTGAAAATTAGACATTTTGTAAAACTAATGTGCTTAAACTGAAGAATGCCTGTCACTGACTCTCATGTAGCACAGTGTCTCTTCATTTAAACAGAGCACCTGGCCAGTTTGCGTGCCTTTTGAATAATGAGGACATTTGGCATATTCAAGGTGGAGATTGTGTTATTCTCTGCCTGGTGCTAATGCAGCTATTTATACTAGGAGCCAAAGCAGATCTTTCATCAGAAAGTTGGGCTGTCATGTCTGTTTAAACATTCAAACCAGCTCCACAGCTTATTTGAGAAGACTTTCAAATGGGTTTTTGCCCAGTGTAATTGATCATCTGTGGGCTAAGGATTTCTTTCTCTTCTTTCCTTTTTTTTTCTTCAAATAGCTTTTCCAACAATTTAAGAAACTCTTCCTTAAACCTCAAGAAAGACAGAAAGACAACCTTAAGAAAGTGAGTGTCTACTTACAAGGTCTAGTTTTGGGAGCTTCAGGGTCAACAGTCAGGATACACCAGACAAAGGAAACTCTTATTTACTTTGGAGAATGGGCAGCAATAAGTTCATGGCTGACATTTCAGATCATCTTTCTCCACTGCAATCACAGGCAGCAGCTCCAGAAAACAAACTCATTCCCTTAGCAAGTAGCAGAGATGTTCTGGTTGGCCCCAGTTGGCTTCTTTGGGCAGGAGGATTGATGGCCTCTGCTGTTACATCCTGGTGAGAATAACCACTCATGAACACTCCATATTTAATCTTTATTTTGGAGTCTTCCTAAGTGAAAAATTGCAGTAAAACAAAATTGCCATGTTGCTCCAAGGGTTAATTAGACATAGCCCAGAAAAAGCGATTTCCCTCTTTCTGCCTTAAATTTTAGGCTTTTCATGCTGAGTGACTGTTGGCTTCTGCCCAATGGAATAAGATAAATGGGAGCTCCTGATTCGGATTCCCCTCACTCTGTTCCCAGCTGTTATTTCTCAGTTTTCTAAAAAGGGGGAAACTCTTTGAACCTGCTGCTATTCACAAACCTGGGACTTGACTCTCTCCCCTTTTGGTTTAGGTCCCAGTATCTCTGGGAGGAGATGATCGGGGGCCCTCTCTCAATGGACTTCTCATGCTGATATTAAAATATTTTCCATCTCCTTTTTCCCTTCCTCAATCAGGCTGAACATTTTAATTATGAAATTGGCCACTGTGTTCTGGCTTTTTCATTGAGTTGTGAGTTGTCCAAAGTAACATCAAGATCTTTTCTCTTTTTTTCCCTCAAAGGTTATAACTAATTCAAAATCCATCAGTTCTTGCAAACACTTTGAATTGTTCCCTTAAACTTAAAACAAATTTACAAGAAATAAACAACCCCATAAAAAAGTGGGCAAATGACATGAACAGACACTTCTCAAAAGAAAACATTCATGCAGCCAACAAACATGAAAAAAAGCTCATCACTGATCATTAGAGAAATGCGAATCAAAACCACAATGAGATACTATCTCACACCAGTCAGAATGGTGATTACTAAAAAGTCAAGAAACAACAGATGCTGGCAAGGTTACAGAGAAAAAAGAAAGCTTTTACACTACTGCTGGGACTGTAAATTAGTTCAACCATCATGGAAGACAGCGTGGCAATTCCAGAAAGATCTAGAAGCAGAAATACCATTTGACCCAGCAATCCTATCACTGGGCTTATACTCAAAGAAATGTAAATCATTCTATTATAAAGATACATGCATGCATATGTTCATTACAGCACTGTTCACAATAGCAAACACATAAAATCAACCCAAATGCCCATCAATGGTAGGTTGGAAAAAGAAAATGTGGTACATATAGGTGGCTGGCAAGATGACTGAGTAGGAACAGCTCTGGTCTCCAGCTCCCAGTGCGATCAACACAGAAGGCAGGTGATTTCTGCATTTCCAACTGAGCCTCCACTGGTGATACCCAGGCAAACAGGGCCTGGTGTGGACCTTCAGCTAACTCCAGCAGACCTTCAGCAGAGGGGCTTGACTGTTAGAAGGAAAACTAACAAACAGAGAGGAATAGCATCAACATCAACAAAAAGGACGTCCACACAGAAACCCCATCTGAAGGTTACCAAAATCAAAAACCGAAAGTAGATAAATCTACGAAGATGAGGAAAAACCAGCGTAAAAGGCTGAAACTTCCAAAAACCAGAATGCTCTTCTCCTCCAAAGGATCAAAACTCCTCACCTGCAAGGTAATGAAACTGGATGGAGGATGAGTTTGACGAATTGACAGAAGTAGACTTCAGAAGGTGGGTAATAACAAATTCCTCTGAGCTAAAGGAGCATGTTCTAACCCAATGCAAGGAAGCTAAGAACCTTGAAAAAAGGTTAGAGGAATTCCTAACTAGAATAACCATTTTAGAGAAGAACATAAATGACCTGAAGGAGCTGAAAAACACAGCCTGAGAACTTCGTGAAGCATACACAAGTATGAATAGCTGAATCGATCAAGTGGAAGAAAGGATACCAGAGATTGCAGATCAACTTAATGAAATAAAGCGTGAAGACAAGATTAGAGAAAAAAGAATGAAAAGGAACAAACAAAGCCTCCAAGAAATATGGGACTATGAGCAAAGACCAAACCTACATTTTATTGGTGTACCTGAAAGTGACAGGGAGAGTGGAACCAAGTTGGAAAACACTCTTCAGGATATCATCCAGGAGAACTTCCCCAACCTAGCAAGACAGGGCAACATTCAAATTCAAGAAATACAGGGAACAGCACAAAGATATTCCTCGAGAAGAGCAACCCCAAGACACATAATCATCAGATTCACTGAGGTTGAAATGACAGAAAAAATGTTAAGCACAGCCAGAGAGAAAGGTCGAGTTACTCACAAAGGGAAGCCCATCAGACTAACAGTGGATCTCTTGGCAGAAACCCCACAAGCCAGAAGAGAGTGGGGGCCAATATTCAACATTCTCAAAGAAAATAATTTTCAACCCAGAATTTTATATCCAGCCAAACTAAGCTTCATAAGTGAAGGAGAAATAAAATCCTTTACAGACAAGCAAATGCTGAGAGATTTTGTCACCACCAGGCCTGCCTTACAAGAGCTCCTGAAGGAAGCACTAATTATAGAAAGGAAAAACTGGTACCAGCCACTGCAAAAACATACCAAAGTGTAAAGACCATCGACACTATGAAGAAACAGCATCAACTAATGGGCAAAATAACCAGCTAGCATCATAATGATAGGATCAAATTCTCACATAACAATATTAACCTTAAATGTAAATAGGCTAAATGCCCCAATTAAAAGACACAGACAAGCAAATTGGATAAAGAGTCAAGACCAATTGGTGTGCTGTATTCAGGAGCACAATAGCCACCTAAGGTGCAAAGACACACATGGCTGAAAATAAAGGGATGGAGGAATATTTACCAAGCAAATGGAAAGCAAAAAAAAAAAAAAAAGTAGAGGTTTCAATCCTAGTCTCTGATAAAACAGACTTTAAACCAACAAAGATCAAAAGAGAAAAAGAAGAGCATTACATAGTGATAAACGGATCAATGCAACAAAAAGAGCTAACTATCCTAAATATATATGCACCCAATACAAGAGCATGCAGATTCATAAATAAAGTTCTTAGAGACCTACAAAGAGACTTTCATACTTTAACACTCCACTGTCAATACTAGACAGATCAAAGAGACAGAAAATTAACAAGGATATTTAGAATTTGAACTCAGCTCTGGACCAAGTGGACCTAATAGACATCTACAGAACTCTCCACCCCAAATCAACAGAATATACATTCTTCTCAGCACCACATTGCACTTAATCTAAAATTGACCACATAATTGGAAGTAAAGTACTCCTCAGCAAATGCAAAAGAATGGAAATCATAACAAACAGTCTCTCAGACCACAGTACAGTCAAATTAGAACTCAGGATTAAGAAACTCACTCAAAACTGCACAACTACATGGAATCTGCTCCTGAATGACTACTGGGTAAATAACAAAATTAGGGCAGAAATGAGTAAGTTCTTTGAAACCAATAAGAACAAAGACACAACATACCAGAATCTCTGGGACACAGCTAAAGCAGTGTGTAGAGGGAAATTTATAGCACTAAATGCCCACAGAAGAAAGCAGGAGAGATCTAAAATCAACACCCTAACATCAAAATTAAAAGAACTGGAGAAGCAGGAGCAAATAAATTCAAAAGCTAACCGAAGACAAGAAATAACTAAGATCAGAGCAGAACCGAAGGAGATAGAGACACAAAAAATCCTTCAAAAAAAATCAGTGAATCCAAGAACTGGTTGTTTGAAAAGATTAACAAAATAGATAGACCACTAGCCATACTGATAAAGAAGAGAGAAGAATCAAATAGACACAGTAAAAAAAATGATGAAAGGGATATCACCACTGATCCCACAGAAATACAAACTACCATCAGAGAATACTATATACACCTCTATACAAATAAACTAGAAAATATAGAAGAAATGGATAAATTCCTGGACACATACACCCTCCTAAGACTAAACCAGCAAGAAGTCAAATCCCTGAATAGACCGATAAGAAGTTCTGAAATTGAGGCAGTAATTAATAGCCTACCAAACAAAAAAAAAAGCCCAGGACCAGATGGATTCACAGCCAAATTCTACCAGAGGTACAAAGAGGAGCTGGTACCATTCCTTCTGAAACTATTCCAAATAATAGAAAAAGAGCGACTCCTCCCTAACTCATTTTATGAGGCCAGCATCATCCTAATACTGAAACCTGGCAGAGACACAACAAAAAAAGAAAATTTCAGGCCAGCATCCCTGATGAACATCGATACAAAAATCCTCAATAAAATACTGGCAAACTGAAATCCAGCAGCACAAAAATGTATCCACCATGATCAAGTCAGCTTCATTCCTGGGATGCAAGGCTGGCTCAACATATGCAAATCAATAAACATAATCCATCACATAAACAAAGCCAATGACAAAAACCACATGATTATCTCAATAGACACAGAAAAGGCCTTCGATAAAATTCAACACCCCTCGATGCTAAAAACTCTCAATAAACCAGGTATTGATGGAACATATTTCAAAATAATAAGAGCTATTTATGACAAACCCACAGCCAATATCATACTGAATGGGCAAACACTGGAAGCATTCCCTTTGAAAACCGGCACAAGACAAGGATGCCCTCTCTCACCACTCCTATTCAACATAGTATTGGAAGTTCTGGCCAGAGCAATCAGGCAAGAAGGAAGAAATAAAGGATATTCAAATAGGAAGAGAGGAAGTCAAATTGTCTCTGTTTGCAGATGACATGATTGTATAATTAGAAAACTCCATCATCTCAGCCCTAAATCTCCTTAAGCTGATAGGCAACTTCAGCAAAGTTTCAGCATGCAAAATCAGCGTGCAAAAATCGCAAGCATTCCTATACGCCAATAATAGACAAACAGAGAGCCAAATCGTGAGTGAACTCCCATTCACAATTGCTACAAAGAGAATAAAATACCTAGGAATATACCTTACAAGGGATGTGAAGGACCTCTTCAAGGAGAACTAAAAACCACTGCTCGAGGAAATAAGAGAGGACACAAACAAATGGAAAAACATTCCATGCTCATGGATAGGAAGAATCGGTATCATGAAAATAGCCATACTGCCCAAAGTAATTTATAGATTCAATGCTATCCACATCAAGCTACTGTTGACTTTCTTCACAGAATTAGAAAAAATTACTTTAAATTTCATATGGAACCAAAAAAGAGCCTGTATAGCCAAGACAGTCCTAAGCAAAAAGAACAAAGCTGGAGGCATCATACTACCTGACTTCAAACTATACTACAAGGCTACAGTAACCAAAACAGCATGGTACTGATACCAAAACAGATATATAGACCAATGGAACAGAACAGAGGCCTTATAAATAACACCACACACCTACAACCATCTGGTCTTTGACAAACCTGACAAAAACAAGCAATGGGGAAAGGATTCCCTATTTAATAAATGGTGTTGGGAAAACTGGCTAGCCATATGTAGAAAGAAAACTGAAACTGGACCCCTTCCTTAAACCTTATACAAAAATTAACTCAAGATGGATTAAAGACTTAAATGTAAGACCTAAAACCATAAAAACTCTAGAAGAAAACCTAGGCAATACCATTCAGGACATAGGCATGGGCAAGGACTTCATGACTAAAACACCAAAAGCAATGGCAACAAAAGCCAAAGTTGACAAGTGGGATCTAATCAAACTAAAGAGCTTCTGCACAGCAAAATAAACTATCTTCAGAGTGAACCTACAGGATGGGAGAAAATTTTTGCAATCTATTCATCTGACAAAGGGCTAATATTCAAAATCTACAAGGACCTTAAACAAATTTACAAGAAAAGAAAGCAAACAACCCCATCAAAAAGTGGGTGAAGGATATGAACAGACACTTCTCAAAAGAAGACAATTATGCCACCAACAAACTTATGAAACAAAGCTTATCATCACTGGTCATTAGATAAATGCAAATCAAAACCACAATGAGATACCATCTCATGCCAGTCAGAATGGTGATCATTAAAAAGTCAGGAAACAACAGATGCTGGAGAGCATGTGGAGAAATAGGAACACTTTTACACTGTTGGTGGGAGTGTAAATTAGTTCAACCATTGTGGAAGACAGTGTGAGGATTCCTCAAGGATCTAGAGTCAGAAATATCATTTGACCTAGCAATCCCATTGCTGGGTATATACCCAAAGTATTATAAATCATTCTACTATAAAGACACATGCACATGTATGTTTATTACAGCACTGTTCACAATAGCAAAGACTTGGAACCAACCCAAATGCCCATCAATGATAGACTGGATTAAAAAAAAATGTGGCACATACACACCATGGAATACTACGCAGCCATAAAAAAGGATGAGTTCATGTCCTTTGCAGGGACATGAATGAAGCTGGAAACCATCATCTCAGCAAACTAACACAGGAACAGAAAACCAAACACCACATATTCTCACTCATAAGTGGGAGTTGAATAGTGAGAACACATGGACACAGGGAGGGGAACATCACACACCGGGGCCTGTCAGGGAGTGGGGGGTTAGGGGAGGGATAGAATTAGGAGAAATACCTAGTGTACATGGTGGGGCAATGGGTGCAGCAAACCACCATGGCACATATATACCTATGTAACAAACTTGCATGTTCTGCACATACATCCCAGAACTTAAAGTATAATAAAAATAAGTAAGTAAATACATAAATAAATAAAATATGGAAAAAAGAAAATGTGGTACATATATACCATGGAATACTATGCAGCCATAAAAAAGGACAAGATCATGTCCTTTGCAGGGACATGGATGGAACTAGAAGCCGTGATCCTCAGCAAACTAATGTAGAAACAGAAAACCAAACACCATGTGTTCTCACTTACAAGTGGGAGCTGAACAATGAGACCACATGGACACATGGTGGGGGAACAACACACACTGGGGCCTGGCAGGGGGCAAGGCAGGAGGGAGAGCATCAGGAAGAATAGCTAATGGATGCTGAGTTTAATATCTAGGCGATGAGTTGATCTGTGCAGCAAACCACCACGGCACATATTTACCTATGTAACAAACCTGCACATCCTGCACTGTATCCCCGGAACTTAGTCGAAGAAAAGTAAATAATAAATTGTTCCCTTAGGCCAAAATTCAAATGCTGTCAATTACTCAGTTTTCCAAGCCTCCTCTTGGTTTCCTCATACATAAAATGCCCTCCGCTTTGCTGTCTTACTAATGCTGAATCATCAGCAAAATTGTGAGCTGTGAGTTAACCGCGTTATGCAGGGACGTCTTTACAATTTTGTATTGGTTTCATCCATTCAAGCGTTCACTCAACTTGTAATGAGCATCAGTTACAAATCAAGCACAAAGCAAAGAGCTGGGCTGTGAGTGGGTGAGGCATAGAGCTGCCTTCAAAGAGTTTGTGGTGTTGGGACAGCAAAGCTGTTACCGTTGTTATGATCCTGACTGAGGGCTGGGACGAAGATGGACAGGGACTACAAGTGGGCAGAGAAGGGAGGGCCCGACAGCTCTGTCCTTTCAGGGAGGTCTCCTTCCAGTAACTCTCTCCTTGCCTACCTTCTACTTTTCCTCATTTTAAAAAATCTTGTTTTCCCCTGACACCATGTGAGCCAACTAGAAGCTGTGTTTCCTCTGAAAGCTAGATAGTGAAGAGGAGCTCATTCCTACTGCTTCCATTGAGAGTAAATGCTGGGAGATCAAATAGGCTCCCTTTTTTGGGTCACCTACTGGCACCCATCTTTGGGATTCATATCGTTTTCCAGCTTTGCAAACACAGGGGGCTTCTCAGCAAACTGCTTGTTAGGTCCCCCTTTAGGGAAACCCACCCTAAAGGTGGAGAGAAGAGATGGATAAGTGTGGCCAGTTCCTTTCTAGCCAGGTTCACAGGTGTCTCTACCTACCTCTGAAATAGGTCTTAATTTATGAAATAAGCCATTTAGTGCTTTGCAGTTTAAAAAGTGCTTTCATATATATATATGCCTCATAACAAGCCTGCCAGCTGTTATTAGCCATTTTTTCATCTTTACCATGCTAATAAGCACAGTGGCCAAAGCCACACAGTCAGCAAGCAGTGGAGCTGGAACCAAAACCCCAGCCTTTTCCCCGACCTACCAATGTCTGACTTTCAATTGCACCTTACTGCATTTTCCAAGCTTATCTGTGAGATGGATGTTACACCCATCTCACTACATCAAAGACCGAGGCTCAAAGAGTGGTGAATGGTTTACCAGAGACCACATAGTTATATATAAGTAGAGGAGGGATTTGAGTCCTGCCAGGGTCACCACACGGACATTCTTATGCTGGGGTTCTCAGATACATTCTCTGGAATCCATGAGTTCATAATGCAAAGGCTTAAATTTCTATGATAATCTGTAGCAAGTGAATATAAGCTTATTCTGATCATTTAAGTTGATGGTTCTCAAAATGTGGTCATCTGACCAGCAGCATCAGCACCACCTGGGAGCCTGTGAGAAACGCCGATTGTTCAGGCTCCCCCAACCCCAAAACCACACAATCAGAAATTCTGGGGCTGGGGCCCAGCCCTCTGGGTTTAAACACATTCTCCATGGGTTCTGAGGCACGCTTAAGCTTGAGAAATGGATCTAGATCATTCACTCTCAACTTGGCTGTCCCTCAGAATTACCCAGGGAGTGTTTTAAAAGATTCCAGCTTAATTGGTCTGGAGTATGGCTGAGCATGGGCATTTTTAAAGTCGCTCCAAGTGATTCCACTCTACTACGGAGTCTGAGAGCCACTCACCCAGAGGACACCTTGCCCCCAAAGTGTCCCCTTACACATTCATGTCCTGTTTGTGTTACAGTCATGCTGGCACCAGATAAGCTGCTGCAGACTCATGAGGAAAGAGTCAAGATAGGCTCTTTGAAGCCTCCCTCTCCAGGCATGCCACGTGAACAAAAGTTCCAGGAGACAGAAGAGAGGGGTGACAAGAAATTGCCCTGGCCACACTGCCACAGTGACAGGCCATGAAAAACACACAGAGATTGGCTCTGTGGAGATGGCATCATACCCAGGTCACAGGTGCAAATTTGGTGCAGCAAAGCCGCATTAAATATTTTGCATTGAATTGATGTTAATTTGCTTTTGCTGGTTTTATGGCTTATTTTTATATCTGGAATGATGTTTTTGTTTCCCATTATATATAACTATAAGCAAAGGAAGTTTATTCCTACCTTTGGTTTGTAAAAATTTAAGTAGTATTCAAATACAATCATTAAGTCAATATTGGGGTCTGCAGGAATCTGTTTCTTTTAAGGATCCTAGGCTGTTCTAACTTTGGAGAATTATAGCCTAATGCCTTCTGCACAAGTTGGTTTCCTGTGCCCAGACTCGAGTCCATAGATCCCCTCTTGATATGTGGGAGTTTAAGGGCTCCCTGTTGGGGGGTGCCGGCAGGCCCAAGGCACTTTACCCCTCTTTAGGGCACCTGGGGACTCGGGCCTGTCCTCCATGCCTTGGATAGAAGTAGAAGTTATCTTTGAAGATTTCCAGGCAATAATTAACTGTAGTTTCATGGGAAGGAAATTTGGTCAGTTTCTATGCAATGCAAATTGGCCTCCCCTATCTGTCTTAGAGGGAGCTTTGTGTTCGGCTCTGTTATCGGGCTCTTTCCTGGAAGCATTGTTTCCTGTTTCAATATAATTGCTTCAAAATAATGTGAAGAGATCAATTGCCACTTGTCAGCTGTAATTTTCTGCCACTGAAAAAAAAAGAATGTGCGGAGGAAAGTAAACTATGGGCTGGCTTATTAGCTAAGATGGAGGGAGGCAGGACGCCTGCCGCTGCTTCAGAGGGCGGGTGTACCTGGGCAGGGGTGTCTGGCTTCTGCTGCCCTCCCTGCCTTGAACCCTTCCTTGCACCTTCTCTTGCTAGCCAAATTCCACCCATCCTGCCAGGGCTAGCTGTAGTTCCAGACCCAAATGAGAAGACTTCTTGGTCACTCCAGCCCAGAGAGACTGCTCCTTCCTGTTATCTCATTGGTTTATCAAATCCTTGATGCATTTATTTAACAAATATCGATTGAGCACCCAAGTAAATGTAGGAAAGCTTTGGGCTGCAAGGAATCCAAAACCTCATTTGCAGGGGTTCAAATAAATAGGTGTTTATTTTCCTCCTATAGCAAGAAGGTGACTTCTGGCTGGGTTAGAGTCAACATCTCAGGAACTCTCTTGAACTTGCCAACGTACTTGTTACTCTTGGTTATCAGGGAGCCACCAGACTTCAGGCATTCTGTGAAGCTTCCTTTGATTAGGAAAACCAGTCTTCCCCAGAGACTGGGCAGGGTTTTTTAAAACAGCATCACTGAGATATAATTGACATACAACAAACTACACATATTAAAGTATGCAGTTTGATCAGTTTTGATACACATATGCACACATGAAGCCATCACCACAATCAAGATGGTGAGTGAATTCTTTACCTCCACAAAATCTTTTCCAGAATCCCACCCCCAACTCTGCAGATTTTTTTAAAATTTTTAATTTATATTTCATTGGCCAACACTTGATCCTGTGGCCACTTGCGGCTGCAAGGACAACTAGGAATGTCAGGGCTTTGATTTCTTACACATACAGGAAAAGGGGACTGAGAGTGAATTTGAGCAACTATTGAATAGTGTCTCCCAGCCCACAGCTCGAGGACTGGGGAAAGAAGTGTGAGAAGACAGCCTGGCTTCTCTCATAGTGCAGTTAGCAGTCAGTACTCTCAGTGACTTAGCTGGCATGACCTGGTTACATCTGGGTTCTGATGCTGTCAGTAAATGGATAGGCTGCCCTCCTCTCTCCCTGAACTTAAAAGAACTGACTCCCTTCCCTGCCCTAGCTGCCCAGAAATTAAGATGAAGAAAGGGAACAAACTCATTACGTTTATTGTGCCCCTACTGTTCACTGGGTGTCTCCTGTGTGTCTAGTCCTTACATAGATGCTGTGTGTATGTGAAGTGTGCCTTCTCTCAGCCTTTCTCCACATGTGGGAAATGGGACCCAGAGAGAAGTGGCCTGCCTGAAACAACACAGCTTGTAAGTCACCAAGCCAGGACTCAAGGCCAGCCTGAGGCCATCCCCTGTGCTTTCTTTTGAAAGACAGCACAGCACCAGGTTTGGGATAATGTAGGAAAAATGGATTCAAGCTCTGACTCCAACAGGCTTAGAGCGGTGCAGCCAGAAATCCACAAATCTTAGGCCAGAATCCTCTCCTGCCAGTCTCCTGATCCTTGTTCATTCCACCACGGCCAGGACAGGTGACTCTTGGGAATGTGATGTGGGAGGAATGGAAGGGAAGGGGCAGGAAGCAGAAAATCCTGGGGAAAGAGGACTCTACCATTTAATATAATTTGGAGGTATGAACTAGCTGCAGGACTTTGAGGGCCCTTCAGCACTCTGACTCCACAGAGCACCCCGACTCCACAGAGCACCCCTCACTCTCTAACATAGGAATCCCTCAGAGGCTCCTGGAGGCCGTTTGTGCCAAGATGGTTCCTGAAACTCTTTCTGGAGAGACAGCAGTGCAGAGAGTTGGAATCAGAGTGGATTCCTTGAGTTGGAATCCTGACTAGCTGTGTGACCTTGGGCAAGCCATGCAACTTCTCTGTGCCTACTTTGTCCGTCCATGAAATGTGGAAGAAGTCCTGTTGCCTCGTGGGTCTGGTGTCCCATGGGAGGTAATGCATTCGTGGCATATCTGCTTTCTCAGTACAGGTGAGCCATTGCAGTGAACCCTGGTGAGAAAGAACTCCCCCGGTGAATTGGGGAGCAGTTCATTCACTGCTGGCTCTTGCTGGAGGTTAAGACACCACTGGTCTCCACATGTGGCCAGGTCCACATATCCAGGCACCCTAAAGTGACCATCCTGGGGCTCTTACTACTCTGCTGCCACAAAACCCTATGGCCGTTACCTGCCTAGGGAGTCCCACCCCACCTGGGTTTTCTGGTCATTACCAGCCAGCACCCTACTACCCACTTGCTTTAGCCTGAGTCTAAGGACCGTGGCCTAGGCCCTGAGGCCTTTGGGCACAAAAATCAGAAGAGTATAGACACCCCATGAGCTTCAGGACAGGTGTATGTTGCCAGCAACTGTGCTGCCCATCCACTGGGGTCTTTTTAGGAAATCCAGGATTCTCAAAGAAGATAAGCCCTTAATAAAGGAAGACAGGTAGAATCTCAATCTCTGAACAGCCTGTGGAAGCAAGAAATTGCCCATGATGGGAATAGTCAAGATACATCAAATGGGGGAAACTTTCCAGATTGGTAAATCCCACACTTTGCACAAACTAAAATACAGAATGTTGATTCTTTGAAACAGACCAGGTGTTGAGACGGAGAGAGAGAGAGAGAGAGAGAGGAGATCCAAGGTCAAAACAAGTTTGAACAGATTCCCTGCTTTCTCAGGGTCTTTACTATGCTAACATGCCATGACTTTTCAATACTGTGGAGCTAGGGGGTGGGATGGGGTGTGTCAGGTGCAGCAACCCCTTTAGGGGGTCATCTCTCCACACTAGAGTTTGGGGGACACTGATCTCTCATCAGCCTCCGGTCATCAGCTGGCTGGTTGCTGAGTGAGACTAATGAAGGCATGTTCGTTCTCTGCCTTCTTTTGCCCCTCTGGATAATGGGGGTGGTCTTCGTGGTGGCCAAATTGAGCCCAGGAGCCTGAAGCAGAGCCCTTAATGAGGGCTGCTTGGTGATGAAAGGCCCCCTTAAGCTCCAGCCACCATTATTGCATGAAGGAATAAATGTGACCAGCCTAGGAGACGCGTACAAATAAATTTGAATAGCAAGACACAAACGCCGCCCTTAACTCCGACGAGCAAATAGAGTTTAATAAAGAGGTAAACTGAGACCACTTTTATTTATTGCTGTGTAAATGTATTTAAAAAGGTATTGGCTTTCTGCAGCTGCAGAGGCCAGTTCCTCTGCAGCCTGGTGCTTTGATGCCTGCCGCTGTTATTAGAGCCGTAATGAATGAGCTGCTGTGAGTGCGCTCTTCAGAAGGACTGCAGAGGTACAAGATTAATGAGATGAGAGCATTGAAAGGTACAGACGGCCCCTGTTTCCCAGCCGCCGTGCGATGTCTGCAGCAGCACCTCTGGCTTTGTTTGCGCCACAGTGGCTGGGAGGCTGCTGCATGAAAACGTCCAGGGAACCCGGCACAAGGCTGGGAAGGCATACACCTCCCGCCAGCTTTCATCCCTGAGCCCTCTACCTTCTCCCTGTTGGAGGGGGCCCCTTTGCCTGCCCCCCAGGACAAGCTTTCCCTGCAGCTGCCTTCCCATTGTGGCTTGGATTTGGTCCTGGAGCCCCCTCCTTCTGTTGGGGTTTTATTCCAACCCCATCACCACCCCACACAGCCTTCTTTGGGGATGTTGTGGAATCCTCTGATTGGATCCCCAAACCCAGCAGCCACTTCCAGGGTGGGAAATCAACCGTGCTATGGGACAGCTTCTAGGGAAAAGGTGTGGCACTTTTCTTTGACTGCTAAATCCCCGTGGGGCTGTAGCGCAGGGCGACTGCCTAGTAAAGCAAAACGAATCCTGGGGGGCGATAAAGGCTCGATTGGTGAGTTGGAGTTCCCTGAGTCAGGAATTTATAAATTATTTACAGAAAGATTATTTGTAGGCTGGAACAAATCAACTGTGCTGTTTCACAGCTATCTTGGAGGTAGATATTAACCCCATTTTATAGACATGGATTCAGAGGCTCAAAGGGTAAAACAATATGCCCCAGGTCACCTGGTCAGGAAGTGCCAGATGAGAGATCCTCCTGTGAAAATCCACTCTTCGGTGGGATTGAAGTCTCTCCTCGGGTGTCGAATGTGATGATGCTCTCTTGGCCGACAAGCAGGGCCTTTGTGCTTATGACTCACACTTCAGACATGGCCTAGGTTGGTTGCAAAAAACTGGGTGCTTGCTAAGAAACAGAGATCACCACCCGCTAGGGAGAGAGGGTATAAATAGTGCAGGTGGTGGGGTCTAGCAGAAAGGGCGCAGGAAGGTAGAGGCTGTGTGACCCCGGTGAGTCACTTTACCTCTCTGAGCTTCAGTTTGCTCATCTATCAAACAAGGATAAAAATAGTACCTATTTTTACCCCTAGAAGGCCTTGTAGACCCCCCCACCAAATCCAGGCGTCACAGAGGCATAAGTGGAAGCTGACCCAGCTGATGCCTAGGCTGGAGCTCACTCCCAGCCCTCCCGGCCCCACATGAGGGCTAATTAGCACGTCTTCTAACTTCATTGCATTTTTTTGTGAGCAGCAAATCAGATAATGCATGTAAAATACTTTAAGAGCACATGAGAAGTTCAATATGCTCAATAAAAAAGAAATCTGGGTTTGTTATCTGGGTCAACATGCAGCAAGAACCCTCAACACATGTTTGGAGTACAAACGAAAAAGCGTTCAGCTCCTTTTGCCAGCCTAAGATGGACTTGGGAATAGGATGTTTTGGAGATGGGCCTGGAAGTGGAGTAGCTTCTAAGTCCCTGGTTTCTGTTGGGTTCAGGAGATACAGCAGTGACCAAAACAGCCCCAGCATTTGCCTTCCTGAAGCTCACTCTCTAGTAGCACGCACAGTGGGTGTGGGTCAGGGTCAGGGTCAGGGTCAGTGGTGACAAGGGCTCCAGAGGAGGAGGATGTGGAGGGCCAGGAACCAGGGGCAGGGTGCCACTTTCAACAATGTGGTCAAGCACGGCCTCACGGAGGTGACTTTTCAGGGATGACCTAGCAAGGTGGGAAGTGAGGCATGTGGACCCTGGGTGGAGAACTTTCCAGGCATTAAGAAGAGCAAGTGCGAAGGCCCTGTTCTGGGGGTGTGCCTGGAGCATTTGAGGGCAGCCAGTGTGGCTGAAGCAAGTGGACAAACAGGGACACAAACAGAGGCAACTCGGAGCAGCCAGGAGGCCAAAGCCATTAGGCCTTGCAGAGCCCCCATCCCGCAGGTACATGGACCCCTCTTCCCTGCAGTGGGAGCTAATGGAGAGTGTGGAAACTTCTCAGATCCACTGGTGGGTAGGCCAAGGTGCGGGACCAGGGCAAGCTCAGGAAACAACGACCAGTGCTGTTGGATCAGCAAAGAGGCCACAGCAGAGAACTAGTGGAAGTTGATGCTAGACAGGCTGGCCACAGAGAAGAAGCCTTAGCACCAGGCTGAGAAATTCCTGCTGAATCCTGTAGGCCATATGTTGTCTCAAATGCTTCTGCCCATGGAAGGTTTGGGTGTTGTCAGAGGAAAGGAGAGAAGTTCGGGGTCAACATAGACTCTCTGGAGAGAGACAGGAGGGTCTGGACTGGAGCAAGGCGGCAGTGCCTGGGGAGAAGAGCATGCCAGGGTTGTGGAATTGTGCCAGTTTGGTTGTCAGAGCCTGGAGATGGAGGAAGGGAGAGGAGGATCCACGGGTCACAGAGGCAAAAGTGGAAGCTGACCCAGCTGATGCCTAGACTGGAGTCCACCCCCAGCCCTCTCGGCCCCACATTAGGGCTCATTAGCACGTCTTCTAACTTACCAAGAAATTCAATTTCCTACAAAATAACCAGCCGAGTCCCAAGGGAGCCAGAAGCCCTATTCATCACAGCTGGGGTTTCCAAGGACCTCACTGTCTGTCCTGTGGATTTCATCCTGTGAAGAAGCTGGCCCACCATGGGAAGAGAGACTAATTGGTATCTCCATAGCTTGGAGTATTTTTTCCACTGGATCTGCAGTTTCTGGGTAAACAGGCATCAAATCAACATTCGGCATGAGCCGAAGGAAAGTTTGCACACTCGTCATGTGGCTTAAATTAAGTGAGTGGTGCAGTCAGTAAAGCACGTGTGCTAAAAAATAAACATTTAAGATGTCTGGGTTGAAGATACTCTTGTGACCTTTTAAGGAAGGAGATGTCAATTTCTTTTTTTAAAATTCCAAATAAAAATATCACTAAAAATATTTCTGATATCACTTCACAAGTGTCAGCCCATGCAAGCAAAAGTGTGTGTGCTTGTGTGTGCATACATACAAGGGTGTGTGTGTGAGAGAGAGAGAATGAAAAGGCATGTATATACGCATGCACAATAGATATGTGGATTTCTGTACGTTTGTGATTGTGACAGTGAGTTAGTGGGTATGTGAGTGCATGTGCGTGTGTGTGTGTATGAATGTGAATGTGAGCATTTGAGTGTGTGCCTGTTTATGTATTGTGTGTGAAAGTGTGAGTGTGTGCACGTGCACATGGGTGTGTGTATGAGTGGGTGTAAGTGTGGACATGCACATATGGGTATATTGCATGTGTGAAGGTGTGTGTACACATGCACATGTGTATTGTGTAGATTTGTGAGGGTGTGTGTGGGCAGGAGCTGCATGCCTGTGTCCCTGAGAGTGTGTGCACACCCATGTGTGCATGTGTGCCACTCAGGACAGCATGCACACATGGCTGCTCTGTCTCCTAGCAGCCTGCCTATCAGCTCCTCCCTGCATTCTTCCATGGCAGGCCCCAAGGCTGTGGCCAAGAAAACAATCAGACATCCCATTTGTATCTTGCCTGTCATCCACCCAAGCAGCGGGCAGGCAGGGGCAAAGGGAAGGTGCCAGCCCTGCTCCTCAGATGCCCAGGCCTCCCCTACAATGGAGGAGGACTTGGCCAGACTGGGGGGCTGGCCTCACCCTTCTACTGCACTCCCAATTACGGGCACCTTCTGAGTGGCTTATGGAAAAGGCACTGGTTGCCATGAGGAAGATATTCCACTGGAGCATTCCCGTTCTCCACAAAAAGAACCTTCCGCATATTATACACATTTCTCAATGTGATTATCCCCAGCCCACACACACAGCTTGGAGGATTAAAACATAAAATACAGTCTGCTCCCCACACGAGACCAACACTACAACTGGCATCATAATAAATAAACGAAGTGGCCTCTCCTCCTCCTTTCCCTCTCCTCTCCTTCCTCCTCCTCCCCCTCTTCCCTCCTCCTCTCCCTCCTCCCTGGTTCTCCCTCCTCCCCTCTCCCCTCCACCTCTTCCTGGTGCTGGGCTTGTTTTGCTTCTTGTCTTCTGGATCCCATCCATCCCCTCCCGCCCCTCCCCACACAGCCCACGGCGGGCAGCATCACCGCAAGGGACGTCACCCCATGCTGCTGCTGCCACCATGGAATGAGGGCTTTGTTCAACAAGCCACCCAGGGTTCTGTTTGCTGCCTCTGCCGCAGAGGGTTCACTGCACTAAATGCTGGCAGAAGGGCGGGGGTGAGGGCGGGAGGAGGGAGGAAGGAAGATTTTATAAGCAAATGGCTTCGTGGATCATTGAAGGGACATTAGGAAGCATCCCGGAGCACCTAAAACCAAACGCCTCAGTGCAAATGGATAGAAGGGCGTCAGCTGTGGAAACTGGAGCTATTGTGAGCAGCTCGGGTTGCTAGGGAACAGCCCTGAGAACGTTTTGTCTTCAGGCTGCAGATCCTGGATCCTCCTGGGATTTCCAGTTCTAGAGCCACTGCCAGCCAGTGGTGCCAGCATCAGCAGGCGATGGGGCTAGGAAATCTGTGCAGCCCCAGGCGGCTCTGGGCCAGGCAGAGGGGCCCCAGGCTGGCTCTGAGATTGAGTGTGCATTAGGGGATAGGTTTGGGGAGCAGCCCATTCTGGTGATTTTCTTTAAACAAAAACGCTGGTGCCCAACTTGGTACAGAAAGCCTGGGCGACAGGGGTTTCAACTTCCTGATAACAGTGCTCCAATTTGGAGCCCAGATCTGGTTAGTTCTGAGCCTAGCAACCCTGCCGTGTGCACACTGTCCCCTCACATTCCTTCCTCTGGGATTTCTTTCCACAAACCCAACCCCAGGATCATTCTCTTAAGAGCTCATGTCAGCCCAACCGACTTGACCTCAGCTATTTGGGGAACAGGGGAATTTTTTTTTTTTTTGAGACCGAGATTCGCTCTTGTCACCCAGCCTGGAGTGCAGTGGTGCAATCTCGTCTCACTGCAACCTCCGCCTCCCAGGTTCAAGTGATTCTTCTGCCTCAGGCTCCCAAATATCTGGGACTACAGGCACTGGCCACCACACCCAGCTAATTTTTGTATTTTTAGTAGAGATGGTGTTTCACCATGTTGGCCAGGCTGGTCTCGAACTCCTGACCCCAGGTGATCCTCCCACCTCGGCCTCCCAAAGTGCTCAGATTACAGGTGTGAGCCACCATGCCCAACTATGGCACCTTTGATAGTACTTATACGCCAGTTAAATAATAAGTGATGTGCAGCGGTTCTTGTCTGTACACATTAATTGGGCTGTGGGGGAGGGACAAGGGCTGGTTCTGTTCTCATTGTTTCACTAGCTATGGATAGTTCTAGGTTTTGGCTCAGAGTCCAGTTTTTGTTAAGGTGCTGATGGAACACTTGCCAATGGCCTGGTTCAGTGCTGAATAGGAAGAAGAGCTGGCCAACTTGAGTTATTACATCTCTGCCACTCAAGGTGATGTCAGGCAAGCTGTTGACTCCAGATGATCCTCAGTTTTTCTATCTGTAAAATGGGCTCATGATTAGCTATAATAGCGTGCAGAAAGTACAGAGCACAGTAAATGTTCCCACCCCTTGCAGCCTGGGCCCCAGGACTGTTTAGAAACCCCATGAGTGGCGCTGATATGTTTCATGCACCACTACCCTGCTCACCTATCTTCTGTCCCACCAGGCCCTGCCCTCAAGCCTTCAAGCCCAGGAACCTGCCTAGACTTTCCATTCTGAACTTAGGCCAGATCTTAACCTGCTGGTAAAGCACTGGCTGAGGGTTTAGACTTTCAAGGAATTTGAGGCTGTTTTCCCTGCCTTATTGCAACCCAGTGGCTGGCTGCTGAGACCAGAGGCTTGGGCCACCCAAGGGATGCCTTGCCTGACAGTGCTGGCCTAAGATTTTGCTATGTACACTTGCTCTTGTGGCGGTGGCACCAAAGCTATGCTGGACACAATTTTCCCTCCGGCACTGTCCAGAAGACCAGAATGCAGATGCATTTTGTCAGCTCCTTCTTGCAATCTCTGTAGTCTTTTTTGTATGAAAGGAAGGGACGTAGGAAAGCAAATTATCAGCTAGGTACCTACTGTGCTCCTGGCTCAGGGCCTGGCACGTAGAGCTGCCCCAAAATATTGATTAAATAAAAGAGTAGACAGCTTTAGGCCATAATTTTGTCTAAGACTCTTGGTAAACCAAAGAGGTGAATTAGCAGCCCCACTTTGCAGATGGGAAAACTAAGATTCGGGGAGGTAAGGTGTCTTGCCCACAGTGTATAGTCAGCTCCTGAGGCTCAAATCTAAGCCATGGTGACCCTTGAGTTCCGATCACTCCTATGGGTGTCCTCATCACACTGGGTTGTTTCCCTGGCACCAAGGTGACACAGGGGTCAGGAAATGTAGTTTTGGGACATCTGCCAAATGGCCCAGCCTAAGGGCCTGATCAGGACTGGGATTGCCAGGATTGGAGCTTTTCCCAGCCATGTTTGACATTGTCAACAAATCCAGGGAGGACCGGCAGGGTAGAGTGGGTAGACGGAAGATGGAGTGGGAAGTAAGAGTTAGGGAGGAAAGGTACAGCCTCAGGTCAGCTGGCCTGATTCAAAGGCTCAATCAGAGAGGGCAAGGCCACTCCAGCCATTCTGAGACTACAGGGAGGTTTGAAAGCCAGGCCAGCTGGACAACAGCATAGAGTGCCAATCTGTGAGGAGCCCTAAGCCATCCCTGGGAATGCAACAAGATAGAGGAAATACTGCTCCCTGGACTTCTCCCTGGGGCTAGTGCCTGTGGTTTGGGAAGATAACTTTGAGCACCTGTGAGCAGTGGGGAGTTGGAGCAGAGAGAGCCCCCAGGGTAGGCCTGGGTAGTCACATACCCTCGCTCCCCTGCCTTCTAAGGAGGGCCAGCACAGCACTAGCAGCAGAATTTATGACTGCTAAGGGGAGTGTGCAAGTTTGGACCAGAGCTGAAAACGAGGCAAGAGAGTTCCAAAAACTAATGCAACCTCTGTCTTCTTCACCCTGCATTCTCTGCCCTACAGAGTTATACCTTGCCTCCAAATTCCCATTAGGTCAATATTTGAAAAGCACTGGTGTGAAATTACACTACTTATGACCTGCCTGGATTTCTCAATTGGCTCAGGGAGGTGTCCGGGGAATCGGGCTTCCATAAGATCAGTCACACCCAGACTCCCTCCCTCGCATATTCAACCTCTGCCTATGAGACACTCGTGGTTATAGTAAATAGATGTCACGAAGATCTGTGGCCAACCCAAAATATCTGGGGTGGCAACACATAAGGGAACAGAGGGGTAGACCTCAAACCAGGGCCCAGCTTCTGCTGCCAGTTATATAGGTGACAGCCCAGCCAGGTGGTAAACTTTGTACAATGAGCTGTCCCAGAAAAACAAAAAGGCTGGATTCATAACATTTGCCAATTTCTGTGGTGTAAACACTTTCACTATTGGGCTTTATGTTGCCGACTATGGAGTTGAAAGAAGTGCTCTCACAAATCTGAATGAGCCAGCCCCATCACACACCTGCAACAGGACCAGGTCCTGTCCCCACTACCTGGAGGGAAACCAGAAAGAAAGAGGGAGACACACACAGGAAGAGAAAGAAGGAGAGAGAAACAGACAAGTACACTCTGCTAGGAGGATGTACATCTGAAAATGAGTTGTTAAAACGGTAAAAAAAAAAAAAAATTTAAACCCAACTTCATTAGGAGATAGAGGTGAGAGGGTGATAAAGCATTGTAGCCTTCAATTCCAACTTCAATTTCAAGCTTTATTTGCTTAAGGAAGCTTGGAGAAGAAACACTGTGCAAGGTGCGTGTGCATATTTGTGTCTGTGCACACTTGCACACATAGGTGTGGGGCACTGTGTTCTGCAGGAAAACTTGGTATTTGACTTCTACAGAGAGAGCTTGCTTTTACTGACCTGCATGAAGCCTCCCTGCTCAGGGGTGAGAGGCATATCAGAATGGGTCCATGCAGCAAGCTCTCTACCAAGCACCTAGAACCCTATGCTACCTTTTTGCACAGGCAATTTATACAAGCGTCTTCTGCACGGCCCATGAGGAGGGCTGCATAGTCCATGGGTGTGTCCTCTTCGAGGAGCAGAGGTCAGCTCCCCCACCTGACCCAGACTTCTCCCCTGCTCCACTGGGTCCCCACTTGGGGACTTTGAATCAGGAAGAGAGTCCCAAGCCCTAACTGCCACACTGGGGACCAGCTCAGAATTTTCTAGTGACCCTCTGATTTTCAAGACCCTCTGATGCATCCTTCACAGCCGAGGGGATAGGAGAGTTTTCAAGGCCTAGCTCCAGTGCAACCTTCCAGGATTCTACCTCCTCAACTCTCAGACCTCTTATCTGTGCCCCTCCCTTTCTCCTTGTCAAAGATGGAGCCTATATCTGAGTCTTCTCCACATCCATCACACTCACCAATGAAGAATGAACAATGTGTCAGCAGGGAGATCAGCTGATTCAAACATCCCATGTGCAGATGGGAAAATTGAGGGCCATGGCTGCCACCTTCCTCACACCCTGTTTTAGACCCTACAGTTTCCCCAAGTGTCTTAACTCCTTCTGGGTCCTGGATGCTTGTCTACCTGGAATGCCCTTCTTCCTCTTGTCTATCTGGCAGGTTCCTGTACACGCATCAAAACCAATCCCAACAATCCCCTCCTCTGTGAAGCCTTCACTGATCTACTCCTGTAGAGTGATTTCTCATCCTCTGGGTCCCAAGCCACTTAGCACCCACCTTTGCAGATGACCCTCAGACATGAACTGCAATACTGCATCTCTGTCCATGCTGAGGTATCCCTCTGGGAGGACTGTGCCTGAGCCTGGAAAGAATGGTCCTGGAGCCCTGGGATGGGGGAGTCAGGGGAGAAGGAGCCTGGACTTCTGAATCCCAGATTTTATGTGCTGCCTGGAGGAGTTGTTCCTCTCACCACCAGTCTTCCCTAAGCACCTCACTCCTCGATACCACACACATACCTGGCAGGGCCTGAGGAGGAAGGAGGGTGAGCTAGTTTAACTTGGGACCTCCTGGGCAGGACCTTCTATCTGGAACCTAGAATTGGAATCTTCCTGATTTTACCCTTCACCTTCACAGTCTTTTCAGTTTAATTCTTTAAGAGAATAAAGGTTGGAATATGAGTTTATGAAAAAAGTGGAAATGTGGACCTCATAAAAATGAAACCTTCTCCTTATCAAGAGACACTATGAAAAGCCTGAAAAGCCAAGCCACAGAGCAGGAGAAAGCATTCACAATAAGCATATCTGACAAAGGCCTTCTATCTAGAATATATAAAGGACTCTTCCAAATCAATGAGAAATGATAGCCCACAGAAAAAAATGGGCAAAGGATTAGAATAAATACTTCAGAAAACAGTGTATTTAAATGGCCAATAAACATAAGGGGCTCACTTTCAATAGTCGTTAGAGAAATGTGAATTAACCCCACAATAAGATATACCTGTTAGAATGACTAAAATTCAAATGGCTGACAATACCAAGTGTTGACGAGGATGTGCAGCAACCAGAATGCTTATACACCACTGGTGGAAGTATAAAGTGTCCAAGAAACTTAACAAATTGTCAGTATCTACTAAAGTGGAACACGTGTATACCATATAAATCAACAGTTCCACTCGTATGAATCAACACAGCATAAATGTATACCTTGTTCACCAAAAATGTGCAAGAATGTTCACAGCTACGTCATTCATAATAGCTAAAAAGAGAAAACAACCAAAATGCACACCAATGGGAGAACGGATACAGAAAAAATGGAATTCTGTATAGCAGTGGAAATGAACAAATCACTTCTCTACACAGAAACACAGATGAATCTCAGAACTGTAATGCTGAGCCAAGAAATCTGATATAGGCTGGGCATGTTGGCTCACACCTGTAATCCCAGCTCTTTGGGAGGCCGAGGCAGGAGGATCACTTGAGGTCAGGAGTTTGAGACTAGCCTAGCCAACATGGTGAAACCATATCTCTACTAAAAAATACAAAAATTAGCCAGGCATGGCGGTGCACACCTGTAATCCCAGCTACTCGGGAAGCTGAGGCAGGAGAATCACTTGAACCTGGGAGGCAGAGGCTGCAGTGAGCCAAGATCGTGCCACTGCACTCCAGCCTGGACAACAGATTCTGTAAAAAAAAAAAAAAAGAAAGAAAGAAAGAAAGAAATAAGATACAAAGAATACATCCAGTGTGATCTCATTTAAATAAAGTCCGAAAACAAGCAAAACTGAAAAAGCTCAAAGAAGGACGATAACCTTAAGAAAATAATAGCTGGGATGAAATAGCCTCTCTCTTTCTCTATAAGTGTGTGTGTATGGGGGGGGGGTGTGTGTATCACACACACACATATATATACACACAATATATATGGTTCAGAGAAAATTATATATATGGTTTGGAAAAAACTATATGTAATACACACACAGAATACATATATATATATATTCTGAACTAAATATATGCTTTAGAAAAAAAGGATGTATTAATTATATATAAATTATATCCCTTGATAACTGGAAGGGATTGATTCCAGGACCCTCTTTCACCCCCACATACACCAAAATCTGGGTATACTCAGTCCTGCAGTCCACCCTACAAAACCTCCATTTCCAGTAAGTCAGCTCCTCATATATTCAGGTTTCACATCTGAAAGTACTGTATTTTTTATCCATGTTTGGTTATAAAAGTGAACCTGTGCAGTTCAAATCCATGTTGTTCAAGCGTTAACTGTATGTGTACATATATGTGTGTGTATATGTATATACAATTTTCTGAACTGTTCAAGAATTTGAGAACTCCTGACCCTTTATACCTAAATATTTCAGTATATATCTAAATATTTTAATGTTTATTTTCTAAGACGACTGTGTCTTATATAACCACAGTTCAGTGATCAAAATCAGAAAATGTAACATTAATATAATAATATGATTTAACCCACAGCCCACATTCTAATTTCATCAGTTATCCCAATAATGTTGGTGATACCCATTTTTTTTCCCAGTTGTGGATCCAGCCCAAGTTCAGTCCAGGTTTATGCATTGCATTCCATTATCACATCTTTTAATCTCCTTTGATCTGGAACAGTTCCTTAGTCTTCCTTTTTGTTTCTTGACCTTGACATTTCTGAGGACAGGTCAGCTGCTTTGTAAGAGGTGCCTCAGTTGAGTTCCTCTGGTCGTTTCTCGAGATGGGGTTCGAGCTCCACGTCTGTGGCAGGAGGGAATCCCACTGCAGTTCTGTTGTGTCCTTCTCAGTTATCTCATTGCAGGGCACGTCATGCAGGTCTGTCCTGATGTTGGCCCTGTTTGCTTTGACCCCTTGGTTAGGGTGGTGTCTGCTTGGCCTCTCTACTGTGAAATCACTGTTTCTCCCTTTGTGCTGAGTAAGTTACTGGTAAGGACAGACTCGTAGACTAACAACGTGTCCTCCTGAGCACCTGCTGTGTGCCTGGCTCTGTGTGGGGAACAGAGGCCAATGGTTTGCCAGGCAGGCACAGCCACATCTCTCACAGGCTCAGCCCACAGAGGGAACCCATAGAAAACAGTGATTGCAGAACCAACTCGGTGCCAGGAACTGTACTCAATGAGCCCAGTGCATAAGCTCATTTAAACCTGACCACAACACTGATAGGAGAAAACTGAATGAATATGTTACTTGCCTACAGTCAGATGTTTCAGAAATAGCAGTAATAACAACAACAATAATAATAATGGCTAACATCCTTTTAGCACTTATCTCCTATCGCTAGGCTCTGTTTTCAGTGCTTTACATGAACTTCTATTTCTTTTTTATTATTGTACTTTAAGTTTTAGGGTACATGTGCACAATGTGCAGGTTTGTTACATATGAATCCATGTGCCATGTTGGTGTGCTGCACCCATTAACTCGTCATTTTCTACCTGGACCTCCCAGAGGAGAAATCCAAGGCACAGAAGTCAGTCATTTGCCATGCTACACAGCTGGTAATTAGAATTTGCATCCAGGCAGTCTGTCCCCAGAGCCACCTTCTTAGCCACTCCTTCATATAATCTTTCTAAGGTGATGCCAGTGGGGAGGGGGTGGGAAGGGGGTGGGGCTGGGGGGTGGGATGGGGGTACACTCACCTGAGTTAGTGTTTCTGGCCTGTTTTTTCCTTTGTTTCAGGAACCTGTTCCTTGGACCCATTCAAGCCTGCTGTAGCACACTGAGAAGAGTTTGTGCCTGGACCGGAGGAAAACGCAGAGGAGAAGTACATGGGGGACAGGTAGGAGGTGGCATCGGCAGGGACCAGTGAGGGTGCCCCAGGAGGGAGCAGCAAGGCTGACCCCACCACCTACAGCCCTTCCCCATAGCACACTTCCCCTGCACTGGACTCCAGGACCTCATCCCTGACCAGTGCAGGAAACAGCCTTGAGTTTAGAAGGAACTCCTTGCCCTTCTTGTGGGACTTTTCCAACGAGCTCTTGGGTTCTACTGAAAGCCCCTGGGTCACAGTGCCAATTCTGCGACACTCACTACTGGCCTGTTTGCACCACCCACGCCTGCAACCATCAACACCATCACCCTAATTTCTCCTGGTCACCGGCCTTTTAGCATCATTAGGCTGAACAGAGGGAAGGCTGTGTTTACAGCTTGACATGGAGGGAGAACATGCTGATCTCTGTTGCCAGGCTACAAATGACTCTTTCCCCCCACCTATAAGAGAGAAATAATGATTAAAAAATACTCCGTTGCTTGGCAGGCATCTGGGTGGCTTAGCTGTGAATATTCTGGGGCCAGGAGGGACTCTGCCTTTTACAGAGCCTGCTGCTTCTCTGGGCTCCTTTGGTTTTGGACCTGTGCTTCATCCATCTTATGAAAGAGAAGGTGCTGACCTGTGATCAATGCAGAAAGCAACATGCTTTTTTTTTCTTTTCAGGGATACACAACCCCTTGATTATTTGATTCCTCTCCTTGAATGGAGGATACAGAGTTCTCAAAGGACCAGAGGCAGCAGTATTCCAAGGGGCAGAGCTAAGGTCAAGTACAGAGAAGGAAGGGGACATTCAAGGCAAGAAGGCAGAGGGTCACAAATGGAAGACAGCAGCAACTGGCTGAGAAGTGGGGACTGGGAAGCAAGAGGAAAAAGACTTCAACGTGGAGGCTGGGTAGCCCTGCCGAAGAGCCTGAACCTGTTCTGATTGCTGCCTCTTCGCTGAAGCTAGGCAAGATTTTCAGGTGTAAATGCCCAGGGCCTGGTTGCACCCCAGTTTGGCTTTGCTAAAGGTGAAGGCTGGCTCACTTATGTCTGAGACATTGGTCTGAGAGCACATGGCCACAGCATGAGAAGAGCGGTCCATGTGAGCTGGGAAGCCCTATGTGTCCTGGATCTCTGAATGTTTTGTAAAACTCTGTTATTTTCGATAAAAATAACATGTTCAATGTGAGTTCATCTGTGTACCTCTATAAGACTTTTCCTACAAATGTATTTAGAACCATTTTCTAAAATAGTCTTTGTCAGACTACATATGCCTTTTGTTACTGCTGTATGGGTTTGCCTGATGGGTGAAGACTTTAACATTCATTCAAACCCCAAAATGAGGAGGCATAGGCATCTTGGCATAGGATCCCATCCTACAAAAACCCTAAGAGTTGGGTAGTTATTATTTTCCCCCTGTAACAAATGAGGAAACAGAAGCTCAGAGCATTTACAGCTCTCTGTAAGGTCACACAGCTAATAGGTGGTAGAAATAGCGTCAAGCCTGGGCCTAGGAGAGCTCAACAATTATGCATTTGCCCTGACATAAAATCGCCTTGACAAGAAACCTTGAGCCTTTTCCACAGGCTTCCCCAACCCCTGAGCACAGGAAGTAGAATTCCTTTAGCTTTTCTTTTTCTTGCTTTCTTGTCTTTGTTCTGCAGCCATTTTCTTCTCACAAAGTGTGTTTCTCAGCACAAAAAAGCCTGGCTTTGCAGGAGCGGCACCCACTTTCTGAAAAGTCTACTTGCATTGGGCGTCGGAGTTTAGGATAACTCCATTCAAGGCAGATTTCTCTCCAGAGAAAGCAACCTGATGAATCAGAAGGGATGTTGTGGGAAATGCCATCAGATGCCCCGCCATCCCCCTTCAGCAGAGGAGGAAGCTTCTGCTCTAGTCCGCACCGTCCTGCAATCAATCAGGACAACCTGTGCTAACTCAAAGGCCAGGTGAGTAATCAGCACCATTGCTTTGCCCCAGACAGAGTCCCTCCATCAGGTTTTCCAGCTTGATGTGGACCTCACTACACAAACTGTGATGCCTTCTGAGTCAGCACAAACCTAGCACACCCATGTGTGTTGTTCAGAAAACTGTGCAAATCTCTCACGCTAATCCCCCATGAGTTGATGGATGTGGTCACTGATGGTTAATTCACTCTTAGACATGGAGAATGCATGTAAATCGATGGTCTTAGCTGTTATTTTAAAACGTGTATTATTGCATTCCCATGGCACTGGGTCTTATGAACAGAAGATTTAGCCAGACAGGTAGAAGAATTGTTGGGCACATTCCCCCACACTGGACTCCAGGACCTCACTCCCGATTCTTTGTGGAAATGCGTTTTCAAAGAGATAAGTTGGCTTTGATATTAAAATTAAGTTTCCCCTGAGTCAAGGGTTTATTCACTCATCCTTTGAACAAATATTTAGTGAGAACCATGTACTATACCAGAGCATTGCTAGACATCGGGGAGGCAGCGATGAAGAAGACATAGCTTTCCCTCCTGTGGAGCTGGCATTCGAGGCCCATTCTAAGGTACAGAGAGTCTGTTGACATCACTCTCAGGAGAAAATCAAATGCTTGAGAGCTGGTTGATTTTTTCCCATGGATGAACAGATCCCAGCACCCACGATATGAGTTTATCACTTCCCAGAAATCAGCCTTGTAACTTGTTGTTTGTCAGTCAGGGGAAAATGTCACTGTGGAAAGAAACAGATGACCATAAGACGGGTACCCAGTGTGTGTTGTTGGGACGGCCCCAGAGAGGGAGGTGGCTTGTGGGTACAGGTGCCGCTAACTTGATGTGAGGTCCTGGTGAGTCAACTTGAATTCCAGGCCTTCCACTTCCTGGTGGTGTGACCTGGGACCTTGCTGTGCTCAATGTTATCTTCTGAGCCTCAGTTTCCTCAGCCATAAATTTGGGGCAATACTGTCGTTTCCATATGATCGTTGTTAGAACACAATAAGAGACCTTATCCCAATCACCTGGCATGAAGCACGGCCTCTGCACGCACTGATCTCCTTGGACCTTCTCCTTTAAGGTTTTTCCTTGGCTGGGGCAGTTTCACTCATGTTGCCCATGACAACAGCTTACACGCCTCCAACTTCCTTCTCCCCAAAGATCCTGGGACACTCTGGAGAGCAGCTGCTTCCTTTAACCCCAATGACAACATACTTTTTCCTCCAATCTGGTTCAGTTGTGAGAGTGAAAGGGGGTACTGTTGATAATCACACCCAAAAAACCAGGCGTAAACCAGGACTATGTAAGCCAGCAGGGACATATGGTCACCCTTCCGCTGCTGGTCTTGTCAGCTGTGAGGGTGGATAGAGAACAGACAGCAAAACCCTCCTTCATGGAATTCTAGCCTCACAGCACAGCCAGAAAAAACAGCTTGATAACCCTCTGGTGCATAGAATTACAAGAGGGCCGCTTCCCCCTACCTCCCACCCCCCCAGTACACAAGACTTGTATGATCTCCTTTCTTTCTAAAAGAGAACCTGCGAATATGTTGGGCTCTTACTTCTACAATTAGGCTATATTTGGCTAAGGTGAATGGACTTTTTTATGTAATTAAAGTCCCAAACCAGTTGACTTTGTGTTAATCAAAAGGGAGATAATCCTGGGTGGGCCTAGCTAAAGCAGGTGTAGGTGCTTGCTAGAAGGACTTGGCCCCTCCTGAAAGAGGACGTGAGTAAGCAGGAAGGAAGAGGTTGGCTGCTCCGTTGGGAGAGAGACATGAGACTAGAATCTAATGGCAGCTTCTACGAGGTGAGAGAGATCCCTGGCCAGCTGCCAGCAAGGAAATGGAAACCTCACTTCCAGAGTTGCAAGCAGACTTTTTCCAACAACCTAAGGACAGTTGGAAGCAAATCTCTCCCAAGTTGAGCCTCCAGGGGAGAATGCAGCCTGGCTGACACCTTGATTTCAGCCTTATGAGACCCTTACTGGGAAGCCCAGCTGAGCCCTGTACAGACTTCTGACCTTAAGTATGAGATTTTGCAGACAAATGTTGTTTTTAGCCACTCAGTTTCTGGGAGTTTGTTAAGCAGCAACAGCAAATGAATAGAATACAACCCCCAATTCACATAGCCATTCTCTTCCATCCTGTACCCACTCCGACTCACCCCGCAGAGCCCCTCCTGCTTTGTCATAGCCCCATTCCCTGAGCCCGGCTCCAGACTCCCGCCTCTAGGGCACACTCATTGCCAACTGCTCGAGGTCCTGGGACCTCCTGCACACACACCACCTCTGCTGTCGGTGCCCATGGCCTTGTGAGTATTCTTCTGCTTAACCAACTCTCACTGGATGTCACAGGGTGCTATGCCCTTTGCATAGGCTGTTTCTTATGCCAATAAGAAAAGTATAAATAGCTCCTTCCTACAGTTGTACAAATGAAGGCTGAGAGTGAGTAACTCATCCAGAGTCAATCAGATGCTGAATAGTGGAGCCAGAATTTGAAACAGGACCTTCTGACTCCAAAGTCAGCTCTCTCTGTACCATGCCTGTTGCCTGCTATCCTGTTCAACTGTTGGGTGTCCCTGATCCCAAGAGAGCTGCATTGCTGTGTTGCTTGACATTTTAAAACATGCTTTCATACATTTCATCTCATGTGATCCTCCAAGGAACCATGTGAAATATTGTTCCTGCAATTTACAGGTGAGAGCACTGAGACATGAGGAATATTCATTCATTTTCTCATTCCACATACATGAATTGAATGTCTAAGAGGTGTCTTATAGTACTAGACTCCAGGAGACAGAGGAGAACCAACCACTAGCCCCTTCCTAGGGAGCTCACGGTCCAGGGTGGGAAGCTGATGTGTAGAGAGTCATGTGCTACCCAGGGTAGAATCTACTGAAGACAGTAGATTTCAGTGCTGACACAGGTGGACGCTCAGAGAAAGGATTTCAACTCAGGTATGGGGAGAGAGTCAGAATGAGAGTGCTTCCAGGAGGAGGTAGAGAATGACATGAGTTGAACCTTCAAGAATGAGTGAGTGAACTTGTGGGATCAAGGGTGAGGGTACAGAAGGCCTTGGTGGGACACATGACTGGTATGAGGCAGAACAAGACTCAGAGTAGGCGGCTTCCAGGGCACCCACTGCTTCTCAAGGGAGGTTGAGGTAACTGGTTGAGTGGGGCATCCCGATGGGCATTCCTGGGACCCACATCTGGCATTTAGTGGAAACAGAAACAAATGCACATCCACACACACACACACACACACATCAACACATTTAGGTAACACACATGTATACTCACACATACTTGTGCTCCCAACACAGACACACCCACACACTGACACACACAAACACATACATGCACACTCACACACACAGGCACATGCGTATCCATACACACACATGCCCACAAACACATACTTACCCATACCCACATATGTACATACATATACAGGCACATACATGTCTCCCCACACACACAAGCCCTTTTCAGGAAACCCAGCAGCAGCCCCAGCTCAGCAGAGCCACTGAGACGCCCCGAGAACTGGTTCTTATTATGCAGAACAGAAAGGCAGGTGAGAAACTGTCAAATGCAGTCCCCAACTGCCCATTGAGAACCAAACAGACAGCACTGTGGTTTCCAGGCAAATTCCAGCTGCTTCCCTGGCGCCCAGGGTACATAAACCCAAGAATCCAAATGATGATTTTCCCCTTCGGAAGAATAATATTGTCCGGCCCTCCCTCCTCAAGCCAGACAGGTTTTGTAGCCCTCGCCCCGCCCCCCTCAGGCCAGGAAATCCCGCCAGGATGAAGTGCCAGCCAAGGGACCAGCCAGCTCCATCAATTTCTCCTGAAAAGCTCAGAAGAAATTTGGTCATAGAAAATCCCTTCCCTCTTTGCTAATAAAACTTACCAGTGCAGGGCAGGAGGCGGGGAGGAGAGGGACCGCAGACACTCACCTTGCTAAATTGCTTGGAGAAATGGCCCTGATCAGCCATCCAGAAGCAAGAAAGGAAGAAAGCAATATAACATTTATCAAGCTCGAATTTTTTTATCTAGATTTTCTCACTCAGTCCTCTAAGCAGCTCTGTGATATTGCATCAACTCCATTTCATAGATGAAGAAACTGAGGCGCAGCTATGCACCAGAAGTAATGTAGATTTTGGAGAAAAACCAATGTGGGTCTGAGCCCCTGGCCTGCTCCCTTGCTTGCTGCATGGCTCAGGCTGGTGGCTTCATCTCTGCATCACAGTTCCTCCTTAGGACCCCCAGGCCAGATGGGCTGATGCAGGATCGAGTGGATAATGCAGGAAAGACACAGACACTGATCTTGGACACGGGAGGCACTCAGACGTGCTCATTCCTCACCTTGTCCTGTCTGGCTCCTCTCTCTTCTGAGTTTCCTTCTAATTCTCCCTTGTCTTCCCTCTACAGTGATGAGGGAAGCCCCTGCAGCCCTGGGGGCTGGCTTTCCTGTGAGCTTACCAAGCAGGCACTTGGCTGGCACCTGTACCTTGCCCTTCTTGCTGGAGCCCGGGGAGAGCTAGAACCCCAGCTTTCATACAACAAAAGTTGGGGCACATCATTCTTCCCTAATCTGCAGAGAGGGCTCTTCCAGTTTTTGGCCAGGAGGGCCTTGGCCCCTGGGTTTCTTTGGATCGGCCATATTTGCTCTGGGCTTCATGAGCCTAAGGGGACCCCATGTTAGCCTTCACCAGAGACCTCCTCTTCAAGCCCACAGCTATCAAACTCAGAGTTTACCCAACATCCTGGAAAGAATATGACCTCTGGGGCGATGAAATATGGGAATCCCAAGTAGGCAGATCAGGCTGGAATGGCGTGGTCCTGAGAAAGCAATGGACTTAAACTTAAAAGGAAATGTGGGCAAAGTAACAGGGAAATTCCCTTAGGAAGATCTATTAGACTGTGAAATAGTATTCCACAGGAAATGGCAGAGGGGGTGCCCTGAGGTATTTAAAGCCTTGCTGGACTAAGTAATAGAAAATGTGTGGTGTATGGAGTGGCCGAGAACTGGCCTCAGGGGAGCAGATGCTGTGCCCTAATAAGTCTTCTCCAGAGAGATGTCATTTCCAAGCCCGCCTTAACGTTATGGAGCTGCACTGCTCTTGCCAGTCGAAGAAGGCATTCACTTACAGCACAGAATAAGCCACGGGATTTAAAGTAGGCACCACCATCATTTCCTTCGCAGGATGGCAATCCCTAACAAACAGATCTGCAGATTCAGTGCAATCCTTATCAAAATCCCAGCTGCCTTTTTGTGAAAATTGAGAAGCCAATCCTAAAATTCACATGGAATTGCAAGGAACTCAAAATAACCAAAAAGACCTTTAAAAAGAAGAAACAAGTTGGAGAACTCTCACTTCCTGATTTCAAAAATTACTACAAAGCTGCAGTATTCAAGACAGTGTGGTATTGGCACAAGGATAGATATATAGATCATGGAATAAAGTTCAGAGTCCATAAATAAAACCCTTACATTTATGGTCAATCGATTTTTGACAAATATGTCAAGACAATTCAATTGGGAAATAACAGTTAAATCAACTAATAGCACTAGGACAACTGAATATCCACATGCCAAAGAATGAAGTTGGACTCCCACCTCATGTTATATGCAAATGGATTATGGATGAAAATGTAAAACCTGAAGCCATAAAACTCTTAGAGGAAATTATATGAATAAATCTTCAAGACTTTGGGTTAGGCAATTGTTTCTTATATGTGACATCAAAAACACAAGCAACAAAAGGAAAAATAAATAAATTGAGCTTCTTCAAAATTAAAAACTTAAGTGCTGTCAGCAATATTATCAAGAAAGTGAGAACAAAACCTATAGAATGGAAGAAAATGTTTGCAAATAATATATTTGATAAGACATTAGTATCCAGAATACATAAAGAACTCACACAACTCAATAACAAAAAGACAAATAACCCTATTTAAAAATGAGCAAAGAATTTCAATAGACATTTATCCAAATAAAATGCACAAATTTTCAATAAACGTATGAAAAGATGCTCAACATGGCTAGTGGTAAGGTATTAGGAAATGCAAATCAAACCCATAATGACATACCACTTCACATCCACTGGTGTGGTGAAAAAGAAAAAGGGAGATAATGACAAGTTTTGGGAAGGACATAGACAACTTGTAATCCCATTTTTTACTGGTGAGAATGTAGAATAGTGCAGGCACTTTGGAAAACAGTTTGACATTTCCTCAAAATATTAAACATAGAGTTATTAGTAATTTCTCTTCTCAGCATATGCCCAAGAGAATCTGAAAACATTGTACATCAATGTTCATATCAACAATATTCATAATAGCCAAAAAGTGGAGACAACCCAGCTGTCTATCAACTTATCCATGAATAACCACAATGTGTTATATCCATACAATGGAATATTACTCAGCCTTAAAAAGGAATGAAGTACTGATACACACTTCAACATGGATGAACCTTGAAAACATCATGCTAAGTGAAAAAAGCCCATTACAAAGGGACACATATTGTATGATTCCATTTATGTGAAATGTCCAAAACAGGCAGATTTATAGAGACAGAAAATACATCAGTATTTACCAGGGGCTGGGTGTGGGAAGAATGAGAACAACTGTGAATAGGTACAGGATTATGGGATCTTCCTAAAACTAGAGAGTGGTGATGATCTTACAGCTTTTACAGCTCTGTGAATATACTAAAACTCAAAAATATTATACATTAAAAGGGTGGATTTTTTGGGTATGTGAATTATATCTCAATTAAGCTGTTATTTTAAAAATATGATACCCATGAAGCTACCATATACAATTTCAGTCTACATCTCTCTTTCCATAAATATTATTTTACATAAATGAGTTCTAACTTATATAGACGTTTGTATCTTGCCTTACTTTCCATTAGGTTTTAAGGCTCTTCAGTGTTATTACAAACACTTCATTGATATTATTGTTCACAGTTGACTAATATTCCATCATATAGTTACAACTATAACTTAATTCTCTATTACTGTGTTACCGGGTGTTTGAATTCTTTTCCAAGGTTTTGTTGTTATAAATAGCATCTTTGTTGAACATCTCTTCACATAAACTCTTATCTGCAGTGTTTTTTTTTTTTTTTTTTTTTTGGATTGCCTTTTTTTTTTTTTTAGGATAGATTCCTAAAATTGAGATTTCTGGGACAAAACAGTCAGCTTTAAGATCCTGCTATCTGTGAGCTTGCTTATTTGCTCCAAATTACTCTTTTTGAGATACTTGATGAAGATACACTTCGTTTGCTGGAATAAGGAGTCACACCCACCAGGTGTGAGGGAGAGAGATTGCTGCTATTGAAATCAGACTTAACCCAGCATCATAGTTCAGCTCCGCCACTTAACACTTTGAGAGATCCTGACCAAGTGACCCCACTGAAGCTTGATTTCCTCTCCTGTAAATATAGGAGGTAATATAGGCACAATAATGCCTAGCTATTGTCAAGAAGATAATATGCATTAAGCATCCAGTGTCCCGCCCTCAAAACTAGGCGCTTGTCTCATGTCCATTGTTCTTCTTCCTTCTCTTCACAGCCTCTAACTCCATCATAAATATGCACCTTTGGTTTCTGAGTCCTGTATATGTCTGACTCCTAGGATGTGAGTCACCGATCTGGCAGCATGACTAGGTGACATCATGATGTTGTGGACAGCAATGGGCCCGCAACCTGAAACTCAGGATCCGGGCCCACCCCTCATTAGCCTGTGATCTCAGGAAACCCCTCAACACATTTTGAGTCTGGCCTCATTAAAAATGGAGGCAAGGAGGCTATTTTACATCAGCCCAGGGGTAGGGGTGAGGCAAGAGGCTGGATGTAGCAACGTGTGATGTACTGCCATGGTCTCTATAAACATCAGTTAGCTTTATTGTCAGCAACTTGCTTTAAATATACTGGGGCTTGCTTGTGTGAACTAACTCATTTCATTTTCTACTACTAGATTATAGGCCTATAGACTGACTGGGTAAGCCTCGAATCACTACATACTATAGTAATTACTAATTACATGTTTCTGCCTTCTGTGGCTTATTAGTAAATTGCATGTAGATGGATCTAAAAGTAATTGCCCTTCTTTCATAACTTCAGCAGCCTGCAGAAATCACAAAGAATTACCTTATTTACTTCCTAAGTGATTCCCAGTGGTCATTTGTCAAATATACAGAAGAAAAAAATCATACAATCATCAAATATTCTTCTGCTTAGTAATGATAGAGAGGGTCACAAGAAATCTTGAATGGAAAAGGCTGTTAAACAGCTGCTGACTAACTGTATGTAAATATCCCCCTGTGGGTAATAGCTTAATTTTGATCATTGTTCAAAAGAGCAAGCACTTTAAATTATTAATAGGTGTCAGCTACAAGAGAATGTTTAACTGGAAACTTACAAGAAGAGAGCTTGATCCGTACAAATGACACTGTGTCTTTCACCCCCCTGGTGTGTGGGAAAGAAAGAGGGGTGGAAAGAAAAGGATAAAAATCACAATAGGCCAAAAGTCTGCCTCATTTTTTCCCAGAGTGGGGTTTTGTGGCTTGTGGGTGTATTGCTTTACCACCTTGGAAACTGGGCTGGGCTACTTTCATTTATTAGGTTGACTATACATAGGTTTCCTCTATTTAAGCAAAGTTGACTCCAACTAAGCCAAAAGCTGGAAGCCACTGAGAATACCAGGTTGTAATACAAGCCTTTATACTTTCGCTGTGATAAAAACTTCTTCACATCCAAACACATGGCCTAGACACTTTTCACTGTGAGCAGCGCTGATGTGATTCTGCTCAAATAAACTGAAGATCCCATTTCAAATGATTCATTTGATAGAAACATCAGGATCACTGATATGTGGATTGACCTCTGTGATCCTTTCCCTAAAAACACATACAGTGAATCATGGGATTGTTGAGTTGATAAGAAAGAAGAAATGGCTTGTTTTTCTGTTTCCTTTTCTTGGTTTTTATGGCAGTGTGGACTTCTGGCATTTTGAGTAAGCCATGAGTATTAGAAATGAAAATGAAGGACGAACTAGGGCATGAAGGATTAAGGAAAAGGCTCAGGTGTGTATATTATGATCTGCCATGGTAAGAAACTCCTTCCTGGTTCTCCTTCCTCCTTCTGTATGCACACCCTCGCTGTCCAGACCTGTAGGATGAAGAGTTAACATGCAGAAGCAGCAACACCACCGAGCACTGAGGAAGCTTTCAGACACGGGGAGGGGTGGGGGGCCGCCTCCATCCTTGCCACATTGCTGTTACATTTCCGATGTAGGACAGAAATCATAAGAATGTTGCTAATCAGAGATGAAAACTGCTGATGCCAGAGCCAGAGCTGGAGCCCAGTAAACAAAGTCCATGGGGATTTTTAACTAGGATTTGTGCTCTGGCCATGTGGGATGGGGTTGGGGGATGTTGCAGGAATAGGTGCCTTGATTGCCCTGAGGCTGTGATAAGAGTCTGGGACAGCCTCACTGGGGCACAATGCCAAGGCTCTCACCATTCTGTGGATCCCTTCCCTGCCCTCTCTTGGGCTGTCCTGTCTTCCTGGCTGTGCCGACTCCTATCTCACCATAAATGCATTCATCCTTTGGCTGCCCAACTCCTCTGACCACCCATGTTGTGAGCCCCATCATCCACAGGGTACTGATGACAGGATTGAGGTCCCTTGAGCCCAGGCTGAGGTCGTAAGCACCATACTGAAAGCTTGCTGTGGTTGTTTTGTAGGTCAATTGAGGCTCCTCCAAAGAGACATAACACTCTTTAGAGAAGGAGAAAGACCATTAACTTTGCACCCTCCTCTGTGCCAGGCCTTGGGCTAGGCCCAGGGAGCTCATAGTCTACTGCTGAAGACAGATGGGTCAGCAACCATGGCACACAGTGCAACAAGGCTAAAGCAAGTGTCAGAGCCAGGGGCAGAAGAGACATTGAAGCTGAGTGACCACTCAGGACACAGGGACAGCTTCTGGAGAAAGAGAATGTCTGGATTACATTTTGAGGGATGAAGAAGAGCTTGTCAAGCAGACAGAAGGGGTCTCCATAGAGCAGGTGTCTTTGTTCCTTGGTGGCTTGTTCCTTCTCTTCCCTAACACACACACACAAGGAGATTGCCTAGAACAAATTTGGGAAGCACATTGAAATTTCTTATTTGGGTCCAGCTGGCTACATCAGGCAGCTTCAGAGGCCTCTAGCCACATTATGTGAGCCCCCTTATCATCTTCTGCTGATTGCCTCCTAGAAATGAGGCAACTGAAACCAGAACTGACCAAGTCGCTGCACCTGTTTGCTTGCAATACTTGAACGGTTGTCAGAAGCCAATAATAATAAGAGCCAGCATTTTTAGAGCCTTAATACATGGCAAGCATGGTGCCAGTATTAGTATCTTTTCACACTGCTGATAAAGACATACCCGAGACTGGGAAATTTACAAAAGAGAGAGGTTTGATGGACTCACAGTTCCACGTGGCTGGGGAGGCCTCACAATCATGGTGGAAGGTGAAAGACATGTCTCACATGGTAGCAGACAAGAGAAGAGAGCTTGCGCAAGGAAACTCGCCTTTATAAAACCATCAGATCTCATGAGATTTATTCACTATCACGAGAATAGCACAGGAAAGACCTGCTCCCATGATTCAGTTACCTCTCACCTGGCCCCTCCCACAACACTTGGGAATTCAAGGTGAGATTTGGGTGGGGACACAGCCAACCCATATCAGTGCCTCAACTCACATTATCATAAGACTGATTTGGATGCTATTAATATTCCCAACTTACAGATGAGAATAGCAATACTTAGCAAAATTAGACAATTGGCCCAAGGTTGCACAGCTAGTAACCAGGCAGAGCCAGGATCAAATACTGTTTTGTCTGATGTTCACAATTAAGCTCTTGGCCTTGGAATTCCTGACATAAGTTTAGATGTTTGGTGGCCATTCGGATGCCTTATTTATGAGCCACTGTTTGTATAGGGCTTTTTATTCTCAGGAGGGTGAAGCGTATACAGATGAAAGACATTATTTCTAGGGGAACTTAATTCATTCAAGTTATCTCCAGTATGGGCTAGCTTAGTGCTGGGTACTGCCCTAGGAGCTGGGTTATGAGGAGAAGAGCAGGTGTTTCTGCCCCCAGAAGCCGAGTCCCAGACAGAGAGACATACCACGATGATGCAGTGTGTGGTTTGGCTATTTAAGCATTTCACAGGAGAGGGGCAGATCCCTGGTTCCTGTCGCAGGGAGTCAGGGTGGAATTCTCAGGAAAGATTCACCTTGAAGGATAAGTGGATGAACAAGATGGGCCAGAACTCTAGCAAAGGCATAAATCCATGAAATCAAGGTTCTACATGGCCAGGGAAAAAGAGATGCCAGGGATATGGGGGAGGCTGGAGCTAAAAGATAAGCTATGGCCACGAAAGCCTCGTGAAGAAAAGTGGGGTTTTATTTTGTGACTGCATAAGGGCTATTGCTGAGCTTTTCTTAGCCGAGACATATTAGCACCATCCAATTCAGGTTTTTTTGTTTGTTGGCTTGTTTGACTTTTCCAGGGCAGAGGTTCCCAAACTTTAGCCTGCACCAGAATCAGCTAGAAAGCCCCAACCCCAGCAACTCTGATTCAATGTGTCTGGGGTGGGGCCAGAGAATTCTCATTCCTACAAAGTCCCCAGGTGCTGCTGGTACCACTGGTCTGTGGCCACTCTTGGAGAATACTACATGGAATTCCCAGTCCACTTACCAGTGATGAGATTAGGAGGGGCACATGCAATGTGGGAAGTCTGCTGCAGGCTTCTGGAAAGGATCTCTCAGTATTAAAGAAGAGAACCAAGGAGGAGATGGTGCTTTCTCCCCGCTGGAGATTTTCATGTCTGATATGACACCTGGAACTGCTAAAGCCATCTTGCAGCTGTGAGGGGAACAAGCAGGACTAAGTCAGCTCACTGAGCAAAAAATCTGGAAAGCACCTGGATCCTTGATGGTGGCACAGAGACATGAAATCAGCCATCCCTGCAAATCCCAGCCCACGGACTTAGCATGGGAGGCAATGACTGTGCCTTATTGTTCAAGCCCATTCAGACCTTGTTTTCTGCTGCTTGTAGCTGAAGCCATCCTCATAGGCACAATATACACTCTATGGTTTGCTTTATTGCTGCTTAACCACTGCTGCTTTATTCTGTGTCCTCTTCTTTCTTTTCAACCCTTTCTTGTTCTTTCAAACATCTCTGCCTCCCAGTGGCTATTTACAGGCTGCTGGCACTACATCGATCTATCTGACCTGGGCCTCTCTCCTTGATATGGTGTGCCTGTGTCCCCATCCAAATCTCACCTTGAAGTGTAATAATCCCCACACGTCAAGGGGCGGGAGGGCCGGGCGGAGATAATTGAATCATGGGGATGGTTTCCCCCGTACTGTTCTCATGATAGTGAACAAGTCTCATGAGATCTGATGGTTTTATAAATGGGAGTTCCCCTGCACAAGCTCTCTCTTGCCTGCTGCCATGTAAGATGTGTCTTGCTTCCCCTTCACCTTCTGCCATGATTGAGAGGCCTCCCCAGTCATGTGGAACTGTAAGTCAATTAAACCTCTTTCCTTTATAAATTACCCAGTCTTGGGAATGTCTTTATTAGCAGCATCAGAACAAATACTCTCCTCCACTTATCCAAGTGTCCACTGGACAACTCCACTGATATGGCAGCCAGCACTACACATTCTATATATAGAGTTGAGCTCACCTCTATGGAAAGTTCTCTTCCCTCTCTGCTCCCTATTTCTGTGAGCTTCTCCATTCCCCTTTCCCCAAGGTGGACATTTGGGGGTCATCTTTGTTTCCTTTCTCAGTTTCCATAGCTAATCCTTTGACAAGTCTAACTGCCCCTGTCTCTAAGACAGGAATCTTCCACATGGCCCTCAGTTCATGCCGTGGCCAGTATTCTGGTTTGCTTCTCCTTCCCCTCACTTTGAACCTTGTGATGATGGCCTCTTATCTGGTTTTCCCACTTAAAGCCCTCTGCACCTTCTAGCTGTCCTCCATCCTTGCACGAGACTGGTCTCTCTAGAACATGATTTGCAAAACATGACCCCTGTGCTGGGAAGCAATTTGTGTTATAATGAGCCCTCGAGGTGTGTCTGAGATCACTGAAGTTTGAGAACCATGAGTTCAGATTGCTCTGGTTTTCCCCCAGGCATCCTCTTCCCTGATGTGCAGAGCCCTTAATATCTCATCTAAATCAGGTTTTATTTATAAGCAAGAAAGGGAAAATGGTTCTTTTGTAGAAAACCACAAGCATCAACTTTGGCACCTTTGGTAAAAACATTAGCGAAAGATGGGCATGGAAGAAGCATATCATGGATGCCAGTAGTTTTTAAATCATTCAGCAGAGATTTATGGAATAACTACTCTATGTCAGATACCTTACCACCACTGAGGTGCTCTTCTATGTTTTTTTGTTTGTTTTTTGTTTTTGTTTTTGCAACTCAGCATTTATTCTCTTTCTTTCAGCAGCAGTCCCCAAATCATCCTCTGGAAACCTGCCATACTCAGTTCAAGTGGAGCTGGCCCTTACCCCAGCTCCAGGAGTGGACATGTGACTCTTCCTGGCCAATCAGAGCTTAGCACTGCCTTGCAAGAGTGCTTGGTTCAGGAGCAGGCATATGACCCAAGCCAAGGCTCCAATCAGTGCTAACCCTGGAACTTTCACTTACAGGCTCTGGAAGGAGGCTTTTCTTTTGTGCTCTACAGCAGTGAAGAATATAAGCCTAGGGCTTCTTGGAGGTCAAAGATGCTCTCTAAGAATAAAGCCAAGGAGAACAGATAAATAGAATGAATGACTGGTTGCTGATGATGATGTGTGCATCCCTGAACAAGACAATTTCTGAAGATTGGTCTGTCCTCAGACTTTTCAGTTATGAGAGCCAATTAATTACCTGTTTTGCTTTAGCTAGTTTGCATTTGGTTCTCTATCATTGCAAATAAAAGTATCCAAATACACTAGCATCAGAAGGGCCACAGCCCAGAGTAGAATGAGATCTGGAGAATATGAATTTTATTTTTTTTTTATTTTTTTATTTTTTTGGGACGGAGTCTTGCTCTGCCGCCCAGGCTAGAGGTGCAGTGGTGCGATCTTGGCTCACTGCAAGCTCTGCCTCCTGGATTCATGCCATTCTCCTGCCTCAGCCTCCCCAGTAGCTGGGACTACAGGTGCCCACCACCACGCCCAGCTAATTTTTTTGTATTTTTTTTGTAGAGACAGGGTTTCACCATGTTAGCCAGGATGGTCTCGATCTCCTGACCTCGTGATCTGCCAGCCTCAGCCTCCCAAAGTGCTGGGATTACAGGCGTGAGCCACCGCACCTGGCCTATTTTATTTATTTCTGAGACAGTGTCTTTCTTGCTCTGTTGCCCAGGCTAGAGTGCAGTGGCACAGTCATGGCTCACTGCAGCCTGACCTCCTGGGCTCAAGCAATCCTCTCACCTCAGCCTCCCCAGTAGCTGGGACTACAAGCACACAGCACCACACTGAGCCAATCTTTTGTACTTTTTGTAGAGATGGGGTCTCACTATGTTGGCCAAGCTGGTCTTGAACTACTGGGCTCAAGTGATCCACCAGCATCGGCCCCTCAAAGTGCTGGCATTACAGGCATGACCACTGCTCCCTGCCAGAAATAATTTTTAAATTTATACTAAGAGCAAGAAGGATGAAGAAGAAATTAACCTGCTTTTCTAGATCAACAAGATAATGCAATCACGATGATGGAAATGACCTTTGTCTTTCCAGTCCAGATGATGCCGTTTGAACTGAAAGGAGAGCTCAGCATTCTGCAGAGGTAAGAGGAACTCAACTGACAGCCTGATGTTAATTCGAGACCTCCAACCACTGGGCAAAAGGAGAGCTTGAACATGGAGTCACTCATCCTTGGCTGGAGATGTTGAAGGAGTTGTGAAATGAGAGAGAAAGGAAGACACTGAGTATCATGATGCAGGCCCATGAATTCTCTTTCCTCCGAACCCTGGCTGTTGGCCCAGTGCCAGGTAGTGAGCAGGTCCCTGAAAAATTTTGAGGAATGAATGAAGATGAGCCAACCTATTCTAGATTTCAAAAATGACATGAGGGCAACACTTAAACAGTCATGTCAGGTGTTGTTCCTGAGCAATCATACAGCAATTAAAGTAATGGTTTTCCATTGTCCATGACCTTCTGTTGGTTTCTAGCTATCACAGTGTCCATGTAAAGACTCATCCTGCTGCAGAAATCTGATTTTCTCTTCATTCCTTATTCCTTTTGTTCTTTCTTCCTTCCTTCCTTTTTTTGCACATGCACGAGTGTGTGTGTGTGTGTGTGTGGGTTATAACTATCACATAGAGCAGGAAAATGCAATTGGGCACAGGCTATTTGGATTTCAAGAAAGTATATATTAAAGTTTTCATGATATCCTTTTGGGTAACATGAAAAATTCTAGCTAAGGTAATAATACATTCAGGAAGGTGGACTTATAACCACTTCAAGAATCGTACTCAGGGCTTGCTGATTAATTCATTCCTGTTCGGCTTGTCAGTTCAGGAGCTCTCCAGGGGCCTGAGATAAGGCTTTGTCCTTGACTCTCTCCTGTTAAAACAAATTTTACGAATACTTGAATGAAGGCATAGAAAGTTCTTTATCAAATCTGTGAATGCCACTGAACTGGGAGGGGACAACAAACCAGGCAGATGGGAGAATTCCAATCCCAAAGCCCTCAGTGGGCTGTGGTGATGCAACAAAACTTATAAGGAAAAAAAAAAAAACATAATGGGGAAAAAGGTCTGCAATTGTGTCCAATAACCTTTATTATATAAGCACAGGGTGAGAGAGCTATGTCTTGGGAGCAGCCTGAGCAAGAGAAGAGAGTTTTGGTCATCAGCTGTTCAGTACCTACAAACATTGTTCTCTAGCTTTTCCTGGGGTGGAAGCAACTTGAGGTTGCATTAACAGAAGTAGAGAGTGTGGAACAAAGAAGGTCAACTTTCCATTAAAGGACTTCCTAGTCAGGCCTCACCTGAGTCTTGTATTCAATTCTCAGCTCTAATATTGAGAAAGAAAACTGACAATCTCAAACATACTCAGATATAATTACAAGAGTAGAAGGGAGCTTTGCTGCTCTGCTTGAACAAAATTCAGAAGGTTCATGATTCCTATTTTCAACTATTTAAAGGACTCTCAAGTGAAAGGCAGTAAACACAGTGTCTTCTGCCCAAGGGTTAAAATTAGCATCAAATCCTCCTTATTTTGTGTCTTTCCATATTTTGAGCCAAAGAACAAGAGTACAGCTGCCCAGAGTTGGAACAACTGCATTGGAAGGAAATGCGGAAGTGAGTTCCCCACAAGCAGAGGTATCCCAGCAGATGTTGGACACCAGCTTATCAGAGGTTTTCTCAAGGAGGCTTGAACATTGGCTGAGTGATGAGAAGTCATGACTATACCAAGATCCCATTTGCCTCCACACATCTGAGTCTCTATGACAAGTTCATTCCCAGAAGACCCAAGGTGGGAGGGGGAGAGATGACAGTAGGAGGAGGAGACTGCCACAGTGTCCTGTGCAGCAAGGAAGTGGAGGAGGAAGTAGAATGAGACTAGTCCACTGGTCTGGCATCTCAGGGGTCGCTGGTGACCTTTGAGAGAGCAGCAGGGCGCTTTTCATTTCAAGGGGTGCCACTCCCACTATCTCTCAAGTCTTCACCATGATACAGAAAACCATTTCCAAAATTAAACCTCCCTTGAGAGCACACATTAATAACACACCAAAAGACACATAAATTACACCTACGAGTCATATCCCATTGCAGATGAATACATCGAATAATGTCATATTCCAGCCATATCAAAAGGCATGCCATAATTAAGCTACCACTGGTGGCTTGAAAACCTATGTTGGAAACGCTATGGACACACACAGCAATCTAGATTAACAAAGCCTGAACAGTCTCCCAATTTGGAGCTGCACCACCGTAGTGTAGGATTAAAATTGTGGGTACTGGAGTCCTGGATTTTAACCCTGATCTCACCATATACCCTGATCTTACCATATACCTGTTTTTAAACCTTGAGTAAGTTACGCAACCTCCCTGAGCCTCAGTTTCCTGATCTGTAAAATGGGAAGCTAATATGGGGTTCTCAGTAGTGTTCGTTCAAATAATGTATGCAAAATGCTTTGCACAAAATAAACACCTAGCACAAGTCCACTATATTCTGGCTCTCACAGGCATGAGTCCACGTGTTTGACTACAGCTTTATGTCAAAAATCATCCAACTGGTACTACCTGTTAGCTTCACACTTGTCACATGTTTACTTCAAGTGGGCATTCCCAGTTATTTTTACGCTGAAATGTGATTGCTGCATTGACATCTTGATTATAGTGCTCGTGGTTGATTGGGTGAAACTCTCCCACCTAAAGTGAGGGGATTGTCATCTGTTTGGATTCACGCTCTTAGCCTGAGAGGATGACTAATAATCAATGTCTCTTGTTCAACAAGTCAATCACTGAGCTATGTCTTGTTCACGATTATTTAGCAAGGCAGTTGCAGCTTGAAGGAAAAACATAAACTTGGATGTCGGCAGACTAGAATTTAAGTCTTTCATGTCCTCTCACGATGTGACTTTGGACAGTTCTCTCATCCTGACATATGATGACATCATCTGACCCTCATGACAACCCTCTAAGACAGGCATTATTAGCAGCCTACTTAGGAGAGTCACGTTTTATCAAGCATTCTTTCATCCATCCCTCTGTGCATATATGCATGCAAATTCTGTAACAAACATGCTGTTTTGCTTATGGACACCTTAATTCACTTTTCCCCTTTTACTTATTTCTGTCTCCGACATCTCTCCTTTCCTCCTGCTTTCTGACTTTGCCTTGTAATACATCTCTCCAAAGCCCAGGCCACCAGTACTAATAACCTGAAGTCTGTCCTCCACATGCCATCCTCAAGGCTCATATACCGTCATATATAAATGTACCTCTACTCTTGTTTTTGTGAAATGGGATCATATTTTACACCCTTCTTTGCGTTAGAAACCCCTCTCTCCAGGTCAACTGGTGCATGCTTTTTGAATGGTAGCAGAGCCTTCCACACTATAGAATAGAGGTTCAACTGGGATTACACCCATTCCCCTTCTGCTGGGCACTCACCTTGCTAGCTCAGCTCCTACCCCATGACAGACAATGGTGTAATAAGCATCCCTGAACACACACACACACTCTTCCTTTTGGGTGCTTTGATTCCACAAGCTAGATTTTAATATCTCTATTATTCAGAGAGGAAAACCAAGAGATATAGATGTTAGGGGTTTTGTCTAGAATCACACAGCCAATAAGTGTCAGAATCTATTCAAATGACTAGGCACTGTATTGCATGCAATTTATTCTGTCTTACACTCTTCCGCTCCCTCCAACTGTTTACTGATAGAAATAAGTTTCTTTCCACCAAACTGAGTCAAGTCTTCCTCTGAATCCCCTCATCTCCTGGGCAGAGATGGCCAAGCCTGTAGGAGTCAAAGAGTATCCCAGTGACTCTGGATGGAGAGAATTCAACGCGGACAAGCAGGAATTCAGTGCAGCTGCCAGTGCTGGCATGTGGCAAGGACTTAGGGAAGTCATGCTAAAAATATTTCACTTGCTCAATAAATAAGTATCGAACACCAACAGTGCTCCAGGCTAGCGGGGAGCCGACTTTGTTTCAGCCCTCTCTGAAGGTGGCACGAGCAGCCTAGGGCCTAATTCATTTCCATGTAGGGGACCTTAACAGCAGGCTTGAGGTTTCTGAGTGTGCTGTCAAGGGACTTCAAGTTCCCTGTGATTTGTTAGACCAGATTGGCCCCAAAATTCTGTGACCCTGTTCCTGAGCCAACTGTCTTCATTGGTGGACTGGGGAAAGGAGAAGTTTACAGGATTGGGCCTAACGGGTCTTGTATGTCAATCTACCGTCTTACTAATGAGAAAACGAAGGCAGCAAAGGGACCCTTGCAAAGTGTTCCAGGGAGCTGGTGAGAGGGTGGGGACATGAATCTAGGGCTCCAGGCTTTATTGTTCTTTGTTCTTGATTGTCGTTATTGCAGTTAGTGTGGACTGCATCATGTTCCTCTCTACAAATCCTTATGATCTCTATGTTCTGAATGTTTGCCTCTCTCCAAAATTCGTATGTTGTAACTGAATTCCCAGTGTAATCATATTAAGAGGTGGGAACTTTGGGAGGTGATTAGGAGAATGGGATTAGAATCCTTGCAAAGAGGCCAGAGGCAGCCTGCTCCCCACTTCTGCCAGGTGAGGACACATAGAAAGCACCACCTTTGGGGAGGAAAGTGAACCCTCACCACACACCAAATCTGCTGGCGGCTTGACTTCAGACTTCCCAGTTCCAGAACTGTGAGCAATGCATTTCCATTGTTTACAAATTCCCCAGTCTGAAGGATTTTGTATAGCAGCCTAAACAGACTCAGACATGAGCTGCACACAGATTAAAATTACGGGCTACAAGGCCCACTCAGGGCTGAGTTTGATTTTCAGCTCTCCTACCTATTGGGTGGCCTCAGGAGACTTATTTACCCTCTGTGGGTTAGGAAGAGTAGCCAGTCCCCTAGGCTCCTAAGGCTTCAATGAAGCAGTGACTTAAAAGGGCTTAGCAGGAAGCCTACCACATTGTATGCACTCAACGTTGGCTGCATGCTTTCTTTCCTATGTCCTGCTTTAAATTCTTGCAAAACCTCTCTGTGTTTCCCAAAGCCTCTGATACAACTTTTTTCCCCAAACAATACTTCTTTTGACATATGTGTAGACATGGGCCCTGTCTATGAAGCGATTCCAAACCCTATTTTGCAGGCTTTCATCCACTGAACCCCTGAGGAGTGGCTAGTCTGCACTTAACTTCTCCAGAAGCAACATTCTGCTGACCACTTTCTGGTGAGCACAGCAATGAACTTGTCAAGGAGCCAGCCAGGAGGAGTGGGAGCCAGGGAGGCAGGTGTGCACAGGCCAGGCAGGATGGGGCCATCCGTCTCCATCCTTTTCTCCGTGTCCCAGTGTAAAGGGATCGTGTCTACAAGGCTGTCTCTGCCAACCTCGGGGAAGAAGCCAAGTCATTTCATCTGAAATTTTTACTTCCACCACAAGGGAAGATTCCAGGGCAATTAGAACTATTGTAATTTCTTATTAAGGTCAAAAAGAAAATTGTAGGTATAGCCCATGAGTCACCTTCCTACACAGAAACAAATGAAATCTTCTAAGCGAATTGGGGAGCCTGTGTGTCCCACCCTTAATAATTGGGGAAAAGAGAGGGTACTGCCATCTCCTTCCTGCCTCTGAAATGCTCACTTTTTTTGGAAACCCAATAAAATTAATTCAAAGCATGGATTAATAATTCATCTTGATATGTAAATAATTCATCGTGAAAGTAGCCATATCACATTTTCACATTTTGAAGCTTATGCACTCCCTTATCGTGGGAGAGATGGATTTCCCCAGCTGACCTGCTGGAGTGGGTAAGGGACTGGGCACTCAGCCGCCCACACCTCAAGGATGCCAGAGCCCAAATCCAAGCCCGATGCCTACTTCGAATCCAGCAGCAAAGATGTATGTGGCTGCAGTGACCTAAGGTGGCCTGCTGAAGTCAGGATGCTTCTTAATGACCAGGGGGACTTGCTTGCCAGGTCTGTGGCCGCACCAGGATGTAAAAGGAATTCCTGTCGTGATCAAGCTGGCCACTGCTGATTATATTTTAGTCCTCCAAGAGGGCCTCCGAACGACGGCCTATCAATTATGCATTCCCAAACACACCTGGCAGCCTGGCTTTCATGAAGGTCCTGTCTGAGCAGGTGTCCCCCACATCATTTCTGGGGAAGAGAAAAGAAATGGGCACTGTCACCTGACAACCTCCTAAGAGCTGGGTGCAAAGGCCTAAGTGAGATGAGGGAGAAGTTGAGCTGGTCTGGAGGCTTCTCTCTCAAACCCCATGGGGACCAATAAGGGGCCTGGACCACCCTCTGTTGCACGTATGTGGTTCTGGGGTGCACCAGCCTCTCAATGTGCGCTCTAAGCTGGAGACTGAGCTTAAAAAGGACCCTAGAGTGCAGGAAACACCAGCAGAGCTGCTCTCGTTTGACAGATGAGCAATCTGAGGCTCAGAGAGGCACAAGCCTGGGGAATGTTGGCCTAGTAGGCTCTGGCTGGGCTTGAAATAGTCTGTAATCTGGTTGGAAAATCATTCCTGTATCCCCATGATGGTGGATCCCCACTGATGCTGTGCATTCATTCATGGAGGTCTAGTTCAGATCCAGACCCAGGCTCAGGGCTGGGGGCTGGGGGATGACACAGAACCCCTTTTTGTGCCAAAGGAGCTTCCACTCTCAAGTTGGGGGAGGACTCCTAACAAAATCTGGGTGTTGACAGGGTTGTGCCACAGGATGGACAAGACCAACAGCCATGCTACAAGCTGGCCTTGGCATCCCTCTCTGTTCACCCCCATTACCCTCCCTCACTCACTGCACGTCAGCCACAGGGGCCTGTGGTCAGTCACTCCCCAAAGGCCCTCCCACGTGGCACGGCTCCTACGGCGCTTCAGGTGGCTGTGTCACTTCACCTTTCAGGTCCTCCTAGCTCAGCTCATCTGACAGAGCTACCACCCGACTGCTTTCCCTCAGAGCACCTATCGCAATTTGTCATCTAGCTCATGTTCCCTCTGCCACTGGACTGCAGGTTCCCTGAGGGCAGGCATTGTGCCCACCTTGTACACTGTTGTAGCCTGTCCCATAGCACAGTTGAAGCTCAATGATGTTGAACGAAAGAATGAACGAATGAATGCAAGGCAGACCCTGAGGCAAGTTAACAGAAAGGTAAAACTAAACAGCCCCAAGATGGCTGAGATGAGATTCTCCACCTGGGGGATCTGAGAGAGCTTCAAGGAGGAGGCTGCATTGGAGCTTTGGGGATTCTCTGACTCTTTTAGAAGTCCAAGGACTATGTATTCATTCTCAGTGGGGAGCAGAATTCCACAACTGTTCATGTACATTATTCAAATGTCAAAAAACTTGGGAAACACAGAAGTAATTGGTAGGTTTCTAGCTAAGCTTGGAATGGGAGTATGTGATTGTGGGGAGGGGGTCTTGGGTTTAGACAGGTGCAGGCTAGGGCAGAGTTTGGTGGTATAGCCCCTCTCTCTCCCTACCAGAGCATATCGCTCAGAGATCATGATATTTGTCAAGGATGGGGTCAATGTCTTTTCTCTGGGCAGTCCTGACGGGGACCAACACAGGCTTTCTACCTTCCGTTTACATACACAGGCTTACACGTGCCCACACCATGCCCACATCACATCCTTCACAGCAAGGGAAAAGAGGGCAGCCTGATACTTCTTGGCCTCAATATGCATATTTATAGCTTGGGGACTTAGTAGTCTTGGCTCTGCAGCCTCAGGGAGAAAGGCTGGGATAATCATCAGAGACCATACATAGGGAAGGCAGATGTGGGATTTCTCGTGCCCCTCTGAGATGAGGGTAATTGTCCTAACACAGTTTTTTATGAATAGCCTAGTGTGTTTGTGGTGTATTTCACCCCCCAAGCAACCTCGTCATTCCTCAGAGGTGAGCCATGGTCTGGAAGAAGAAGTACTGGCTTTGAATCCAATCCTAGCTCCAATTCCCTTGCTTTGTGACATCTCTGAACTTCAGTATCTTCATCTGCAAAATGACAACTGCCTGAAAGTACTGCTGTGCCTTCCAGAAATTAGCATTAAAAAATTTTGTCAACTGACCCATCTTAGAAACCAAATGAGATGATCAAAACCGGGGTGGGGGTGAAGGGAGTGGAGAAAATGGAAACCAACAAAATAGAAAAATAAGTACCCAGTTAGCCCAATTATGAAAAATAATAAAGACAAAACAGTACTCAAAATTAGAATTGGGAAAGGGAATATGACCATTGGTATCATATGGAGGATGTTATAAGACTAATATAGAATTACATATACCAACAATGTAAAAAATTTGAAGTCAAAATCAAATGCACAATTTTCTATGAAAATATAAGTTGTTAAAATTAACTTTAAAAAATAAAAATTTTGTCAGACAAAAGTCTGGAATAATTTGGGGGAAAAATTCACTGAATTACAGCTCTAAACAATTTTCATCTTTTTAAAAAAGCAAAAGGCTCAAATAGTTTTATATAGAGTATTTTTTTTCCTTCAAAATTTCAGGGAATAAGTAATTTTCAAGCTATATAAACGATTACAGTATATTTTAAAAAAGACGAAACCCAATTCTTTTTTCAAATTAGAATATGATTAATAACCATCGGTATAGTTTGGACCTGTGTCCCCACCCAAATCTCATGTTGAAATGTAACCCTCAAAGTCGGAGGTGAGGCTGGGTAGGAGGTGATTGAATCACGGGGGCAGATTTCTCATGAATGATTTAGTACCATCCCATTGCACTGTTCTCAAGATACTGAATTAGTTCTCAGGAGATCTGGTCGTTTAAAGGTGTGTAGCACCTCCCTCCCACCCACAGCCTCACTCCTGCTTTCACTATGGAAAGTGCCTGCTCCTGCTTTGCCATCGCCATGAGCAAAAGCTCCCTGTGGCCTCCCCAGAAGCACATGCTGCCATGCTTTCTGTACAGCCTGTGGAGCTGTGAACTAATTAAATCTCTTTTCTTGTAAATTACACAGTCTCTGCTACTTCGTTAGAGCAATGCAAGAATGGCCTAACCCAACCATGTTTGAAAAAATCATAAATAAACCAGATAAATCGGCCGGGTGCAGTGGCTCATGCCTGTAATCCCAGCACTTTGGGAGGCTGAGGTGGGTGGATCACTTGAGGTCAGGAGTTCGAGACCAGCCTGGCCAACATGGTGAAACCCCTTCTCAACTAAAAATATTTTAAAAATTAACTGGGCATGGTGGTGGGTGCCTGTAATCTCAGCTATTCAGGAGGCTGAGGCAGGAGAATCACTTGAACCTGGGAGGCGGAGGTTGCAGTGAGCCGAGATCACGCCATTGCACTACAGTCTGGGCAACAAGAGTGAAACTCTGTCTCAAAAAAAAAAAAAAAAGATAAATCTGTAGGATAATATCATCAGTGAATTTACATTTAAAAATGCTAAATAAATATGTATATATTTCAGATTTCAGAGGTATATTAAAAATCATGGAGTATCATTAAGTAGGGTGTAATATGGTAATGCTAGGTTTGAAATCCATTAACATAATTTATCAAGTTAAAAGTAATAAGAGAAAACATGATTGTACATTTGCAGTCCTATTAAAATATATTTACATAAGACATTCCAAAAAGAAAAATTGTTAAACTGGACTTCACGATAAAAAACTTTTGCCCTTCTAAAGACCATTGTGAAAATAATATGATCCACAGACTAGGAGAAAATATTTGCAAGTCACATATCTGATAAAGGACATGTATACAGAGTATAAGAAAAATTCTTACAACTTAATAAGAAGGTAAACAACATAGTTTTTAAAAAGGCAAAATATTTTAACAGACCCCTGACCAATGTAGATATATGAACTATCAATAATCATATGAAAATAGGCTCCCATCATTAGTATTAAGAATATATACATTTAAATTAAAAGATATCACTACATGCCTGGCTCTAATCAAAAGGACTGACAATGCCAAATTTTGGAAAGAATGTGGAGAAACTGGAACCCTCATCCATTGCTGTGGGAATATAGAACAGTACAGCCACTTGGGGAAACAGTTTGACAGTTTCCTAAACATGCATCTGACATGCAAACCAACAATTCTGTGCTTAGCCATCTACCTAAGTGGGATGAAAACATACGTTCACATAAAGACTTGTCCAAGAATATTCACCACAGTATTATTCATAATAGCTCAAAACTGGAAACAACCCAAATGTCTATCAACTAGTGAATGGATAAACGGGTACATTCATTCTGTGGAATACTTTTCAACAATGAAAAGGGAATGGATTACTGATACATGCAACAACATGGTGACCCTCAGAAACTTCAGGTGCCAGGTACAAAAGCCTCTATATCTTATGATTCCATTTACCTGGAATTTCTAGAAAAGGGACCAAAAGAGACAGAAAGCAGGTCAGTGTTTGCCTGGGGCTGGGTGTGGGAGCTGAGACTGACTATAAAGGGACAAACAGAGAAAGTTCGGAGGTGATAGAAGTGTTCTAAAACTTGACTGTGGTAAGAAGTTACCAGCTGTGTAAGTTTACTAAAACTATCCAACTGTACCCTTAAAATGGGTGGATTTTATAGTATGTAAATTGTACCTCCAAATGCTATTTTTAAGTGTTTCTGAAAGGTTACTGTAGTAGTCTGTTTTGTGCTGCTATCAAGGCATACCTGAGCTTGGCTAATGTGTTAGGTTGGTTCAAAAGTAATTGCATGGCCCTGGCGTCTGCTTCCGGGCAGGATCTCAGGAAGCTTTCACTCTTGGTGGAAGATGAAGGGGAAGCAGGCGGGTCACATGACGAGAGAGGGACGAGAGAGAAGGGAGGAGGTGCCAGGCTCCTTTTAACAATCAGATCTCAATCTCATATGAACAAATAGAGTGAAAACTCACATATTACCATGGGAGGGCACTGAGCCACTCATGAAGGATCCACCACTGTGACCCAAACACCGCCCCCACCGCCAGATCCCACCTCCAACACTGGAGATCACATTTCAACATGAGATCTGCAGGGCACAAATATCCAAACTATAGCAGATCTATAGCATGCAGATAAGTTGTTTTCTTTAATCCTAAAATGATTTGTTTATTTTGTTGTTGGGTTGTTCATACTTTTTCCTCTCAGTGAGCGTATACAATTGTAACATTTTTTTTTTAATTCCCCCAAAGAGAACACCATGAGAATGACAGGAGATACAGTTCCTCAAACAGTTTCTGCCATGGGGTAGAGTGAATGCTTGATAAAGAGAATGTTCCCCGTTTATATAAAAATCCCCTTCATTCCAGGCACCACTATAGCTTTCTGATCCACCCTAGACACACCAGGGCAGCATTAGAGGCTGTAGCCCACCTGAGTGACTGACAGATGCTTATGCCTTCAGAGGGACGCTCTTTCCTCGCCACCCACCATCTCATCTGCAGGATCCTTTATGACTGCTCTTAACAGGCTAGCCTGCCAAAGACGCTCCCTTCCTCAGTGATTCCTGGGCTCCTACCACCCATTCCCCGGCCACAGTCATAACAAGCTACTGTGATAGCAGAATTGTTTGCCTCAGAAAACAAAACAAAACAAAACTATAATGTCACAACAAACAGAAGCTCATGGGTTTGGCAGGTAGAGTGCAGGCTGTGCAGCAGCAAACTAGATGGAGGAGAGGTTGCTGGGATCTTCTGTCACAAACACCCCTGGGGATGGGGTAGAGGATCAGAAACAGGGACGCTTAAGTTTTGCTGGTGGCAAATCCTAAAGTACGGGCTCTGGGATTGATCAGTCAATCTTGCCACTTACTTGAGCAGGAGCTGAGCCTTTCTGAGCCTCTGTTTCTCAGTTGCCTTCCAAACCTTTTGTGAAAACAACTTTAGAAGACAGGAAAGTCTGTTGTAGCATGCTGCTCAGATTTTTAGCGACAATCCTTGCTCTAACTCTTCCTGGGAGTGTGGTGAACTCTGGGAATCAGATTATAGCTCAGGTTGGGCATAACCCTCCAGTGATGGGAATTGTCCCTAAAGATGGGGTCTCCAATGATGTAGTGTATTTGAAGTCACTGGGGGGAATGATTGGGGGGGTGGGGTAGGTAAAATCCAACAAGAGCGTTCTAGCCAGAGGGAATATTACCAAAACCCTGTCATTGCGGGAGGGTGGAATATCAGGGACTAGACTTAATCTTCTGCTGTAAACAACTAGGAAAATGGAACGAATATATGAAACAACACTTTCTAGGATGAGACAAGGGCACTGATTCCTGAGAGTAGGGCAGGGGAGAAGTGAATCCCGTAATTATCCAGGCCTTCTGGCTATGAGCCCCTCGCTTTCCGCCTAGAGATGAGTTCCAGATCAGAGGCACAGGAGGAAGTCAGACTTCATAGCCTCACTGAATTGAAGAGACAGAAATGGAAGTTCAGGAAGGCTGAAATGGCTGGAAGTTGCAGGACATATTTCCAGAAGAGAAGAACTAACTAAAAAAAAGCTCCAGAAATCTGCAGAGCCATCCCCTTGATGTGTACTAGGCCTGCTTGCATAGAATGAAATGCCACAAAACCAGGCAAACAACCAATGGGGAGTCGTAAACCACACAACTCCCAGAGTTCACACAGGGCAGAGAGACACTGGAAGTCTGGCAAGGAGAATGGAGAGTCCTCAGTGATCACCTGGGGCATTCAGTGGGGCCTCAGAGGAATTGCACCTAAACATTCAGCCTAAACCATCCCAAGAGTGAGGGTGACTCCAGGCCTGCCCTGGCAACTCCCAGAAGCAGGCTGGAAGCAATCTAATAATCCATAAGCAGCTCAACTGCTTTCCGGAACAAAATCCAGACACTCAGCAACACACAAGTCACCATGTCCATCATCCACTACCAATTACCAGACATACCAAGAAGCAGGAAAGTGCGGACTGTAACCAGAAGGAAAATCTGTCAAAAGAAAGAGATGAGAAATAGCAGAGATGATGGAGCCGGCAGACAAGGACTCTGAAACAGCTATTGTGTTCAACCATCTAAAGGAAAACAGGGACACAACAAAGACAAAAGTAGGAGAAATCAAGAAGAAGCCTCCAAAGATAAAAATTGCTGTATCTGAAATGAGTATTTCACTAGATTAAATTAACAATGGATTAGATATTACCAGGAAAAAGCTCAGTAAATTTAAAGACTTAGAGAATAGATTTATCCTAAGTGAAGCACAGATATTGAAAAACCAGCAGAGCCTCAGTGAGCTATGGGACAACACCAAACAGCTAAACATAAGCATGAAAGGGAGAGAGGCAAAAAAAAAAAATGCATAAAATAATGGCTGAACATTTCCAAATTTGATGAAATGTATAAGCTCACATACCCAAAAAGGTCAATGAACCCCAGGAAGGATAAACACAAAGGAAACCAAGGCACGATGCATTATAAACAAATTGCTGAAACCAATGATAAAGAAAAACATGATAAAGCAGCCAAAGGGGGTAAAAAGATAATTTATACAGAGAGGGACAAAAGCTTGAAATCATTCTGAAAGGCCTGGGAAGTAGTTTCCAGAGAAAAGATGGAGGGTTGGGCAAAACCCAATCATGCTGGCCAGATGGAGGGGCTTGGACTTGATTCAAAGGGTGGTAGGGGGCAGGAGGGCTTTAGATGTGGGGTGGAGGGTTCTGTCTTCAGATCTGTGTGGAGGGATGTGCACTCCAGCCTCAGTGTGAAAAACTGTCGGAAAGCCCAGGCAAGGCACCCATGGAATGGGGCAGTGACAGAGAGGACAGCACAAGTGCACCAACCAAGACGTATTTAGGAAGTGGGGTCCTCTGGACTTGGGGTGGACAACAGAGAGCAGGAGGAAGGATTGCCTCTGGCTGGGCCCTAAGCAATGGGTGGACATGGCACCATGGAGACAGGAACACAGGGAAGAGAGAGTTGAGGAGAGAATGGGTTCAGTGCCCGGCAGCCCCCATTGAATGTGCTGTGGTGCAGGTCCTGCAGAAGTGTCTGGTGGGCTCACAGATGTGCGCTTGGCAAAGATGGCAGAGACCAGGGCTTCTCCAATGGAAGTGCATTCGACTCACCCTGCCACCTGGAGACCTTGTTAGGAAACAGGCTCCAATTTAGTCCGTCTCTCGTAGGATAGGATCTGCATTTCTCTAAGGCGCTCCCATAATGTTAATCGTTGAGATGCCACAGTTACAGGAGCAAAGGTAGAGCACAAACCACATAGAAGAGGTATTTTGTTGTTAATATTTCTCTTGTTCTCACCCCCACTCTGTATTTCCAGAGGCAGAGATGTTCTCTCTCTAAAGAAAGCGAAAAACAAAAACAAAATCTCTATCCTCTCTATCAGCCGCCACCCACCCTCCCCCTCCAAACAGACAAGTGTCAGGCAACTGGCTGCTTTCCAAATTTCCCTGCCTGGCTCACCCGCTCTTAAAATACCCTCAGTCATAGATGCTTCTAGAATGTGAGCTGACCTGGAACACTGCATCAAGGGCAGCAAAGCTTTCAAGCAGTTTCCTGGAACAAGAAAAAGAAAGAGAGAGAGAGAGAGAGGAGTGTTTCTGGAAATTAGACTTAGCATATCGCACAAAGGGCAAAGAATAGAGAGATTGAATTTGTTGGAAAGAATGCCAGCTGCCTGCGTAATGCACCTCGCTGCATCTCAGTCTTTTCGCCCATAAAACAGAGGCCGTGGCACCCACCTTGCAAAGTGCTTGTGAGGAGGAAGCAAGATTTCACATGTGAACTGGTGTCTCTTCAGAATGGCCTGGCCTCAGGGTCAGCTGCACCTGGGCTCCAACACTGGTCCATCGCCTACCATAGAAACAGTTCTTGAACATCTGTATAAACTTCTCTGGGCCACTTATCAAATAAGGATAACAAAAGTCACCACACAGGTGTGACAATGACAAAATGAGTCCACTCCACAAAGTACCTAACACAACATCTACGCATAACAGAAGCACAATTTGTGCTAGTTGCTTCCTCCACCTTCTTCTGCTGGAGACAATTTGTTAAGAATTCACGAAGACCCCTGCTTATCCCTCCAGTTATTTTTAACATTGCATAAATTGCTTGCCATTCTTTCTTCTCTCTCTCCCATTCCCCCTTTGACAGGCTTCCCACAATCCCACCTACATGAGGCTGAGAAATTCAAAAGGAAAAATAACCCTTGGTGTAGATTAGCGGATGACAACACAATGCCAAGTCATTTTCTCATCAGGCATTCCTGATGGCATCGGTGCTGTGGCTGGCTGCCCCTGCCCATCACCCTTCTCTGTGTCAAGGTACATCTCCCACCCTGGTGCCCAATTAAACTATCCAGTTTCCAGAGTCCACTCACTGGGACCCCTCAGAGCCCAAGGCAAAGAATGTGCCCAGTTTGTGAAAAAGGAAATCAAAGCGCAACTACAAAATGCTAGACGGTCTCCAGAACCAAAGGTGACTTAAGGGCTCTGAGCTTCCAGCCAAATTAGCCACTGGATCCACAGGCAGGAAGATCCTTAAAAGACTTCAAATGGGCACGTCCCAAGCTAGATACTGCCTGCCTCAGTGGCTGCATCACTGCAGAATGGGTTTCTAGTTCCTCCACAAGCCCTAGTTTAGATAGGAAGAGATCTTCCTTGGACACAGCCACTGGGATTGATTCAGATGGGTGGAAGGCAGGGAAGGCCAGCAGAAAGCCAGTTCCAGAGACCAAGGTGTGGGCTGCCGAGCCCGTGCCCTCAATATTGGCTGCTGCCCTGCTATGGAGGATGGGAGGTGGGATAAGAGGTCTTGGAGATAGGGATCCCATGGATGACGAAGCTGCTTCAAACACCCCTGCAGGAATAAGTCGCCTGGGTTTAGATGCAAAGGAGGCTAGGCATGAAGGGTGGCTTTAGACAAGGCATTGAGCTGCTCTGCACCTTGGATTCCCTTCTGAGAAAGTGGCCAGTCACCGTTATGAGCACTACTGACCTGAACTGCAGAGAGAGAGAAAGGTCCCTGGGCTGGTGAGCAGTGACCGGGTTATGCTTATGTGCTTGAGTGAGCAGGAACACACAACAGGGCACTGCCTCCCACCGGCAACCTCCACTGACACGTTGAACAAGACCTTCAACCCCTTCCCTGAGGCCAAAATGACACATGTCCTCCAAAACCAGCCCCTTCTCAGTATGGAAACCTCCCCATGGGGTCACAAGATGGGTAAATGGCACATGATTGAAACGCTTGGTTTCTTCGTCCTGGGAGGCAGTTGTGTCCTCCTCCTGGTATTTGGCACTTTGCGACCTCAGCCCATAAGGACTCTTTGGTGACCCTTCAGTGAGTCCATATGGGCTGAAGCTTTACTAAGGAGCTTAGCCTCGAGTCCTTCTCCTTCATCCAGCATTAACAGGTAGAAATATCTAGAACTGTATAAATTGTACAAATTGCCAGGAAAGAGAGAAGTGGCATTTGTGGTCTTTGAGTGTCTAGCAGTCCCTCCCCTTCCCTAGCCATGCCCTGATGTCTTTTTATTTTTAGTGTAACTCCCATAGAGAAAAGTGAGCAAAGTCACGAATGAGCACAGTGTCCCTCCTATGTAAACACCACCCAGGTCTCAACCTAAAAAAAAAAAAACCAGCTTTATTGAAATACAATTCACAAGCCATATAATTCACCCATTTAAAGTGTAGAATTCAATGCTTTTCAGTAAATTCAGACTACTGCAATCACCACTACAATCAATTTTAGAATATTTTCATCACCCTAAAAAGAAACTCCAAACCATTTAGCTCTTACTTCCTCAATCACCTTCATCCATTCTGGCCTAGAAAACCACTAATCCACTTTCCATCTCATGGATTTGCCTATTCTGGATATTTTATAGGAATGGAATCACACCATATATGATCTTCTGTGTCTTACTTCTTCCATTTAGCAGAATGTGTTCTGTGTTCATCCATGTTGTTCATCCATGTTGTAGCATGTATCAGTCCTTCATTCCTTTTTAAGGCTAAGTAGTATTCCATCATGTGGATGCACATTTTATTTGTCCGTTTATCAGTTAAGGGACTTCTGGGTTGCTTGCATTTTAGGGCTCTTGTGGATTATCCTGCTAGGAACATTTGTGTACAAGTTTCTACCTGGACATATGTCTTCATTTATCTTGAGTATGTACCTAAGAATGGAGTTGCTGGGACAGATGGTCACTTTGTGTTTAAGTTTTTGCCAAGTCAGATAGTAACTTTGTGTTTAAGATTTTGCCAATTTCCTTTTGAGGAACTAGTTCTTTTCTACTAAATAGAGTCTCACAGGGCGGGTACAGATCCAAATCAAGCCCACCTTTCTTGGTTCTGGCCAATTTCCAAGTCTGCATCCCCGGCTTTTCTATTGATCCTGAGAGTCCTAAATATCCTTCCACAATTCCTCGTTGACGAGGTTAACCGGGGCTGCTTTCTGGGGCTTGCATTCAAAGCAACCTGCCCGATGAAGCTTCTCACTCAGAGCCTGTGGACTGTCGGTGGGCAGCTCTGATTAGAGGGTGCTGCGGCACAGCAGGCAGGCCTGACATCACACAGGGCGGGGTGGCTGTAGTACTGGATTGCCAAGGTTTAGAGAAGGAATCCAGAACAATCGGCCAGGTCCAACAGGGGACACCTTAGTAAAAATCCTTGTGGGGGCTGCAAGGTTGTGTATCTGACCCTGGGGGTCCTCTATCACATCCCCTTGGCCCACCTTCGATTTCAGCTTCTTGGACAGTTCTGCGCATGCTCAGACTCACCCTGCGCTGTGAGCATCTCCCCTCCAGCACAGCCAAGCAACTCTCCCTATTCTGCCCCTTAACCTCCCCAAGCACTGTAAGGGATCACTCATCGAGGTATAGGGAGTTTGGGGCCCAGAGTCAGTGCATAAATATCCCAGGCTCTCAGACAATTCAGGAGTCTCCTGTGCTTCCAAGAAGTCCTAGCGAAACTGAGCTTTACTGTCTATGGCAGTGGCCTCATTTGAGTGCCCTGATATTGGCTTTCTCCTTTCGTAATGTACTTTCCTGCTTCTCAAGATCACTTCTTGAGCACTACTGACCTGAACTGCAGAGAGAGAGAGAGGTCCCTGGGCTGGTGAGCAGTGACCGGGTTATGCTTATGTGCTTGAGTGAGCAGGAACACACAACAGGGCACTGCCTCCCACCGGATTTGACACTCAAATCTTTGTGCCAGCATCCACCATTTGAAGAATCCAAACTAAAACAATATTGAAAAGCTCTTTAAGAAACAGTATGGCTCCACAATACACACAAGAGACAAGAATGCTGGGCCAGGAGTCAGGATCCTGGGGCCTAAACTCTGGCTCCATGGGGCTCAAGCAGGCCCTAAGATCCCTGTAAAACATTCTCCTTGGAGAAGTAGTCAGTGAAGGCTTCTGCTCCCCGTAAAGTTCTGAGTCTTAAGAGACGGTGTCGCTGACCCTGCCCTGGGCATTGAAGTGTCTTCTTGGGTCTTAGGTCTCAGCTATCTATCACTCTGCAGCCACACACCTCTGCATCTTGCTGAGGACTCCAGCTGCTTAACCCATTTCCAAAACCTGTGGCTCTGCAGGAAGACAGGGCTAAAGCTGTGGTGGTTTGCTGTAACCATTTTGAGTCTTCACTGAGGTCATTCTTCGCAAAGGCCATTTGCAGCCCTGAGCAGTGGCCATACTCCACAAACCAGCCTCCCAGATATTCGTATCATTCCACTCGGTAAACCCCACCTCCAGACCTGGCTCATTTTCAGATAATGGAACAGGATTCCTGCAATGATAAACTGGCCTTATCATAATCTAAAAGTTGTGAAAGCACTAGATTCCAAGCCTACCTCTGCCTCATTCATTCATTCATTCATTTGTTCATTCAATTATGGCATTTATTTAAACCTAGCCTCTTTCAGCCGCTGCATGGGGCCAGAGTACATAGCAAAGAATAACAGATTCTGCTCAAAAGGAGTTAGTCTTGGGGCAAGGCTAACTTGGGAATGGCAGTACAGGGTGGCGAGTGAAGGGAGGGGTAGGGAGGGGTGGGCAACAGAGGGGACTGAAGAGGTGCAATGTAGCAAACATTTCCATGCCTCACTCCGCATCTCCCTAGCCCGTGGTGTGCTCCAGCCATTGCTGCAACCATCAGTTGTCCATGGATGTGGCCTGACAGCACCAAAGCCCAGCTGCACCATGTTCTTCTCCCTGTCCCAGAGCCTCTCTGCCACCACCGGGTAGACGGAGCCCCCGAAGGAGCCCACTCAGCCATGCTGGCGCATGTGAAAGGTCAACATCCCCGGGCGGCCAGATGCAGTGGCTCACGCCTGTAATCCCAACGCTTTGGGAGGCTGTGGTGAGTGGAACACCTGAGGTCAGGAGTTCGAGACCAGCCTGACCAACATGGTGAAACCCCGTCTCTACTAAAAATACAAAAATTAGCTGGGCGTGGTGGAGGGCACCTGTAATCCCAGCTACTTGGGAGGCTGAGGCAGGAGAATCGCTTGAACTCGGGAGGCAGAGGTTGCAGTGAGCCGAGATCGTACCACTGTACTCCAGCCTGGGCAACAAAGCAAGACTCTATCTAAAAAAAAAAAAAAAAAAAGCCATCTCCTTGGCAGCCATGGGCCAATGAGGGGGCATGAAGGAACAGCTGGAGAAATGTTTCCATGTTTGTTATCTAGGGTGTAAAAATTCTCAGGCACATTCCGGAAGGTTCTTCAGAGCGTCCCCAGTTGCTCACAGCTGTAACTGATTGGACAATACATTCTTGGACTGGCTTCTTCTCCTCCTCTTTCTGTTTCACTTTTTTCAGTCTGCCCACCCTGGGATCACTTCCCAAAATAAAATACCTGCATGCAGGCCATTGACCTAGGATCTAGTTGTGGGGCTGGAGTGGGAAGGGGAAAGAGGAACAAGCTAAGACAGGCAATTAACCCCATCTTAAGGTGGTCAGGAAGAATTCCTGGAGGAAGCGACTCCTGAAGCCTGTGTAGGGGTGGGCTAAGTGAAGAAGGAGGATGCCCAGGGCTTCCCAATCCCAGCCAAGGGTCAGACACCAAGAGCAAAGCCATAGCTGTGACAGACAACACTGTGTCTCCTGCGACCTGTGCACGGTTCACCCAGGTGTGGGGGGCCGTGGTGAGAGGTGACGCTGGAGAAAAGGGCATGACTGGGTCTTGAATCCATTTTGGGAGTGAGTACCTGCACCCCACTCTGTGGCTGTTCCTCGTGTGACCGGACTCTGAGATGAGCCTGCAAACCCCTGCCCCACCCACCTGCACCACTCACCTCCATGGGGGCAGAGTCGGGGGGTGGTCCTGGCAGCCACGGGGCCAGCACTCCCTGGCCCTCATATTCACAGTCCCAGAGCCCCAGTTCTTGTCAACAAATCTTGAGTGCACGCCATGGATATTATTGTGGAAGCAAAGGGGAACCATGGAAATAATCATAAAAAGGCACAGCCTCCCCACACGAGACATGCATCTGTGTCTGCCTTATACAGCACTAACTAAGCGCCATACACCATTTAAAGTACTACAATCCTTATGGAAGCTAGCTAAGGGGCTACTAGTGTCTTCCCCGTATCTAGATGAGGAAACTGAGGCACAGGCAGATGAAGTCACCTGCTTGTGGACACGCCGCCAATAAGTGGTGGAGATAGGCTGCTCTCAGCCCTGCAACTGCACTGTCTCACTCAGCTGCAGAGGGACAGTGAGGTTTGTGCCTCTCCTCCTCTCACTCCATGCTCCTTTCCTGGGTAAGAGCTCCTCCACTCAGGGCAATTTTGCCTTCAGGGAATGGTTAACAAACTCTGGAGACATTTTTGGTCACAACTAGGGGAGGAGAGTGCTGCTGGCATCTAGTGGGTAGAGGCCACGGATGCTGCTCAACATCTTACCATGCACAAGACAGCCCCCATGGCCAATAATTATCCAGCCCCAAATGCCATTCATGTGGAGGCTGACAAACCCTGCTCTGGGGAATGCATTGGCACCCAAGCTCCCCTTCCTATCTATCTCCTTCTCCACTGGCTGAGAACTGGGTGATGATGAAAGCTACGGATCAGGGGAAAGAGAAGAGGAGGAGGCAGTAGGTAGCTTACTGGCAAGAGGAGATGGCACCCCACACTGTGGGACTTGATGCTTTCACAATACTGGTGGTGGTCACAGCAGGGTATGTCCTCTGTTAATGAGTTAACCTCTCTTAATGAACCGACACGAGTGGTGTGTTAACGAACGCAAAATTTCTGTGCTGGTCCTGTGTAGGTGGCAGGTGGGAGAGAGGTCTGGGACACCAAAACATCGAGTGGAACAGGACATTTTGAATTTTTGGAAACAGAACTTCAGTGGAAATTCCACCATGGGGCCTTCAGAGATAGAAAACCCAGAGCCAGAAGGCTAGATCCCAGTGCAGACTTCCAGCTCGAGGAACAAAAAAACCTCCAATTGACTTTTTGTGAAGCTGACATTTTTGACACTTACAGCAAGGCAAAGACAACCAACCAGAGCCTGGGGTGGGTACTGTAGAGTATTAGACCAGGCAAAGTGAAAAGGGGTCAGTGGGGTTAATTAAGGTCATGCCGTCAGCTGACAAGGAAGCTGCATGAGCCCCGCCATTTCTCCTGCAAGTGCCCCGAAATTTTTCTTCTGCTAATTCTTATTACGTAGGGAGGAAAATATGATGGGTTCCTGGAGAACCCATTTGGGGAGTGAGTACCTGCACCCCACTCTGTGGCTGTTCCTGGTGTGACCGGACTCTGAGATGAGCCTGCAAACCCCTGCCCCACCCACCTGCACCACTCACCTCCATGGGGGCAGGGTGGAGGGGTTGTCCTGGCTGCCACGCCACGGGGCCAGCACTCCCTGGCCCTCATATTCACAGTCCCAGAGCCCCAGTTCTTATCAACAAATCCATGATCCTATGGCCTGTCTTCATTGCCCATAAGCTACCCAAATATCCTGAACATCCCACCATAGCAACATCATCTCTCAGACTTCCATGCATTCCCGGAAATGGCTCCAAGTCAGACCACACAGGCTACTTTTTGTTACCACATTGACACTGGTTCCTGTAATCCCTGTGGTCCAGTGGTCTAGCCATAGAGCTCCCCAGGCCTCGAGGTTCATACTAACGGAAAACTTGTCTATTCAGGAACCTCTGTGAGACCTGTTGAGAGTCAGCCTAGAGTTAAGCTCCTCTTATACTGGCTCTGCTCCGGGCTGAAAGAAATTCCACCTCCTTTCCATGCTAAGCCCATCTTTGCCCTTCTCCCACAACTTGCTCAGGGGGGACCTGCAAATCAGACTGGTGCACATCCAAGACGCTGACTTGGGCGTGGTCCAGGTGAGCAGGCTCACCATGATAAAAAAGCCACATTTCTACCTGGCCTCTCTCTTGTACCTCTTGCTGCAGGCTGAAAGAGGCTGTGGCCCCTTGGGGTTGGTCACTCCTTTATCTCAAGCATCCTGTTTTCTGCATCCTCGGGTCTGGCCTGAATTTGCATGTGCCTCTCCTGTGGCCATCTCTCCTCCTGTAGCAATGGCAGTATGCTGATTAGCCAAGTATCAGACATATAACTAATGGCCCCTTCATAGATAATTTCTTTCTTTCTTGTATTACAGCTGGAATATAGGAAGTCTGGAGATCTTACAGGGGGTTTCTTTCCATCAAGGCTCTTTCAATCTTTTCATTTCACCATGCATGGCTGCTACTCCTAAGACAACCTCAAGGTCCCACGGTCCCATATGGCTGCTACAGCACCAGCCATCATGCCTGAATATCAGGTTGCAGGAGGGAAAAAGAGCTGAAGAGGGAGCAAAGGGTATGAGTCCAGTGTCTTTTAAAGAAGGTACTAGAGGTGGTCACTTCCATTTGCATGTTGTTGACAAGAGCTTAGTCAAGCATCAAAGGAAGCTGTGAAATGTGATCTTTCATTTGGGTGGGCAGATAACAATTAGGGTTGCATTAGCAAGTAAACAAAGGAGAAACAGTATTAGGAGACAAATAACAGCCTCTGATATAGTGGGCAGCTTGAGCCAGGGTCTGCCCCCACGGAGCCTGCCAACTTTCTCCCTGTGCACAGCTAAGTACATATTAGCACAAAAATTTGACTTCCAAGTTGAGGGAAGTAGGAGGTCTCACTGAGGTCTCCTTGCCTAAGCCCTATGTTCCCAACAGCCTTTCCTTTTCTGAGGTTCCAGATGCTGCTCCATCACCAACCAGCTAGATATTGGGGAGAAATGGCTCAACCACTCCCAGCCCTAGCTTGCACACCTGAAGTGGAAGAGTAAGCTACTGTGTTCACCTGGTCATTGGGAGGGGCTTGGAGGTCAGCGTTTCTAACACTAGGATATAGTGGCATTTTCGCATTTTTTCCCTCCTCCTCAATGCCACTGAGACCAGCCTTCATCCCCTTCATGACGAAGTTTCATGACTGTTTATCTAAGGGTAAAGGCCCTGCATGTGCCAGAACTATTGCTTAGACTCTCAAGCAGGGACACTGGAACCCCCTTCTCCTCCTCACCTCATGGAAGGAGGCTTTGACATGCAAGATCTATGAAAGTATCCAGCTCTTGGTGTAAGTAAAACAAAACAGATCATCCCACTCATGGTAGGACCCTTTGCAGGTAATTGCCAACCCTGGACATTCACACCCACCCATCAACATTCAGCACAAATGTCCTCTCCCTCCCCTTCTCCCTTGCTTGAACTAGTTACAACTCCCTCTTCCTCTGATGGCATTTTGTACATTCATTTATTCCAGCACTTGCCTCACTGTCTGTGGACAGCTCTTCAATTTATCTAACCACCCATTCATCCATCCATCCATCCAATCAGCAAGTATTTACTAAGCACCAGATACTACTGGGGAGACAGAGTCAAACAAGGGCACTGTCTTGACTTCCATGGACCCCCACCCCAGCCCATAGAAAGCAACATCCATGAGGTGTAGGCTTTTCGAGGAAGAAGAATGGGCTTGCCAAGAGGGGCACTGACCTCAGTCTTCTGAGTGCACTGGGAAGATCCTCCAGGGCAGCTGGGCTTCGGGTTCCAGGAGCCTAGCCATGAGGCAAGCAGGGGAGATGGGCCTGGCCAGGGAGAGAGTGGCAGGAGTGGACATATGGGAGGACATAGGGTGTGACACAAGGCAGTTGCTTCATACACAGTCATCATCACTGAGTGGAAGGGTGAGTTCAATAGGGTGATAACAGTAATATCACGTATTATTGAGAAAAAGTATTGATTACATGCCAGGCACTGTAATACATGCCATGAACCATTGTTTCACTGAAACCTCTGAACAGTCTTGTGAGAGGAGAACTGTTATCTCTGCTTTACAGATGAGGAAACAGTTTAGCACTTTTGAGGAATGTGTCAGGGCCACACAGCTAGTGAAAGGCAGATCTCAGCCCAGAAGCTACTGACTCTGCAGCACTTGCTGTCACTTCTGGGCTGCACCCCCAACCACCAAGGAGTCCATCATGGAGAGGAGGGAGAGTGGGGGGAAAGGGGCAGTCAGCCTTACATTGCACCAAGCCCAAGGCAAAGGAGAGCCTCTGAAGGCCACTGAGCAGAAGGATCACATCTCACTCTTAACCTGGACTGGGAGCTCTTAGGTGGCACAGTCTGAGTGTCATTCGTCATTAGACCCTCGACACCCAGCACACTGCCTAGTACACAGAGTGTTTGCTGCAGCATGGCTGAAAAAAAATCAGTCCTTCAATGAATGAACAAACCAACATGGTGTTGCCAGACTTCAGAATCAAAGAATATCTGTTAGGATTCGATTTAGCAGTGTATGACAGAAAACCCATAATTGTGGCTTAAATAAGATGGCAGTTTATTTGCTCTTTTGCAAAGAGGCCCATAGGCATGCAGCCCAGGATTGGCATAGTGTTTCCATAGGCTCTAGGACTAATTCTATAATCTCACTGCCCAATCATTTCAGCACATGGCTCCTATTATGTAGGTCACCTCAAGACCTAAAACAGCTGCTGGAGCTCCAGCCATCACATCTCCATTCCAGGTAGTAAAAAGTAGAAAAGTAAGGAGTAAGGTCTTCACCATCCATTTTAAAAAGACTTCCCAAAGTTATCACTCAACTTCTGCTTATATCTCATTGGCCAGAACCTAGTATACATGTTGTTATTAAGGAGGAGAAGGAGGATGCATGTTGTGGAAAGCAACCTGCAACCTCTGCCACTAGAAGTGAATGGCTTTGTGCAAACCTGCACACAGATGGAATCTCTTCCTGGTGAAGGAAATGCCCCTTCACCTCCTGCGGAAACAGTTATCTTAGGGAACTCCAGGAAGAGGAGGACTTGGCAGCTATTTGAGAAGATTACATCTGCCAGATAAAAGATGCTGAACTCCCATGATTGCCTATGAGAACAGAAGATAGGAGCGCTTGGCTGGCTCCGGGCTGCTGTCCCCAGCAGTGGGGGCCCCCTTATCATTGCCAGAGGAGAGTCGGCTTGACAAGACCCATTAAAGGGACCCAGCTGGGATTCCACTGGCATTCTGGAGCTGGATGTTCAGAACCACCTGCCTTCAGACAGAGAAGTCCTGGGCCAGAGCATTCCTCCCTGGGCAACCACGTGCCCACTGGGGAGTTTTAAAGCTGATAGAGAGGGTGAGTCAATGGGCCATGCCCACCAGCCAAGTTCAAAGGCACCTCCACAGTGGAATAAAGACATTGTGAAAAAGTCACAAAGAGATGCTAATTCTCTCTTACCTCACACCTAAAGCTGATGCAGCGTATGGAGCCATGGCAGGAAGCCCCACAAGCCACTGAGCCACGGCCTGCAGCTGGAGAAGGCATGCAGAGAACAGGAAGTGGTGGCTGCGATGCTCTCAAAGGAATGGGGAGATGGGACCAGGGTCTGGACCTGGCTCCTTGATGGCACCGACTCTGCGTTTCCCTGGGGCAATGCCAAGAGAGCAATCGCAGGGCAGTCTCACTGCTGCTTTCTTCTTCTCCCTTGGCCCCTGGTCCCCTACCATTTTGGCCAGTGGCCATGTTCTGTCTGTCTGGCAGGAAAACCACTGTACACTTAAACAGAGTTTTGAACAGTCTTTCATTTGTTACCAATAGGGAGGCCAAGTAGGGCTTATTATTGTGCCCATTTTGCAGATGATTGAGGTGAGAGAGAGTTAAGATATCTGTCCAAACTCACCAGGGCATGAAGCTGAAACTAGGCTCTCTCTATCTAACATTTAAGGAGGAGGCTGTCAGTAAGACAAGTGGACTTAGGAGGAAGAGCCCCTCTCCCAGCAAGGCCCACACTCATTGACCGCCATCGCCTAAATTTGAAACTCAGCTGACATGAATAATGAGATATAGTCAGCACCTGCTCCTCCCTGGTCTCAGGCATTTCCCCAGCTTTCCTGCCTGGGGCTTGGGACTGGTGACACCCAGAGATGGACACCTGTGGAATCGTGTGCATGGCCAACTTTGTGGTCAGCTGGTGTGAGCCAGCACCAGCCTCTGTCCCTAGCCTCTCTGCCAGTAGCCAGGCGAATGACGGGATGACATCCATCTCTGTCCTGACAGGGCGGGTGAGGAGCAGAGGCAGATGGCAATAAAGGTCAGTGCTAATTCCCACATGCCTGCAACTGGATTGAGGAGGATGGGACCTCGCAGATCCCCACAGCCCACTGTACCAGCAGCAGCACAAACACAGCAGCCAAATCTCCACTATCAGCAACCTTGGGTTCTCAAGAGCCCTTTCAAATGCAAATATTTCTGTAAGAGGGAATCACCTGGAGTGCCAGTCTTCAGTTTCCGCCTCTGTAAGATAGGTATGAAAACCTCTCCAACTCAGGGCAAGGAGGCAGAGAAGCTGCAGGAGAAATTGCCAGCTCACAGGCTGGACAGTCTGTAACCCTGAAATGTTTGGGTTCATGAATCTGTGAAATGAGCATGGCAGTTTTGGGGTCAGGGCAAGGAAGGACGCAGGACACCTGAGGTAGGTGAGCTGCCAGTCCTCTGTGCAGGGCCATCCTGTCCCCATGCCCACCCCCAGTGCCCACCTGATACCCCCCAGCCAGTCTGTCCATGCTGGGTTCTAGAGCAGGGGTCTCTTCTTTGGGGCTGTAGTTGTTGGGGTCAGGGGCTGGTGAGGAGTTGGGGGAGGGACTAGCCAAAGAGCTGGGAATGGACGTGTGGGAGCAAGAAGGACGCTGTTCTGGAAAGGAGTCAGAGAGTGAGATCCAACTGGCCTGATGCAGAAACCAACAAACCAGCCCCCTCCCCAAGCACCAACCTCCACCATCATCAATGTGGAGCAATGTGCTTTGGATTTTATAAAGCATTTCCACATATTTGATCTAATTTGATTTACCCTAAGGTATATATTATAATCCATTTTGCAGATGAGGAAAGTGAGGCTCAGAGAAGAACCCATAGCTGGTGAGGGGTAAAGCAAAGCCAGGTCTCCTTCCGCCCTGTGCTCTCTACTTGCAAACTACAATCTCTGGTTCCAGGAAACAACAGACCACACCTGTAAAGGGATTGTGGAGAAGAAAGGAGAAAAAGTCTACCAAAGGAGCTGGATACCGTGTGTGTGTGTGTGTGTGTGTGTGTGTGTGTGTGTGTGTGTGTGTGGATGTGTGCATGTGTGTGCATGCATGTGTGCATTTTATGAGGGGCAGGGAGCACAAGAAGCAGTGATTAGCTTCAGCTAGAGATTTTATTACAAATGTATTTTGTGCTTCTGTGTCTTTCACATTCTGACAATGTTACTTCTGTAATTATATATATATATTTATATATTTATATATATTTATATATTTTATATATTTATATAT